>NC_082675.1:84640162-85013287 GCF_025265405.1 Mesoplodon densirostris | reverse complement strand
AGACCTTAGCAAAAAAACACAGTCCAGCTCACCAACATTTCTAACCTATTGATAATATATGGGCATTGTTTACAGCTGCTCAATTTGTGGTAATTTGTTATGGGATCAAGGAGAAAATTAATGCAACAGGCGCAGGGTAGCAACAATAATTGATGACAATGATAAGTTTAAGGATTCTAAAGATTGAGTCTGCTCTTATTATCTCCAAAATGAAAATAAAAATTGGGCAAACAGATTGAAAATCTTAACTGACTAGATAACTACCAATGTTATGGTTCAACTTTGTTTTTAAATGAAATCTCAGTTTTGTAGCATCAGATTTTGGAGGGTTACTCAGATGGACCTGAAATATTTTGATACTTGTCTGTGAATGCCAGAAAATCATTTTAATATGGTTGTATCTGGGTTTGTTGTGTGGGGTGTGTGTTTTTTCAATAGTATGATGCTCTGGTTTTTTCCTCCAAATAAAGTGCTACCTTCTAAATTCATGGGATATCCTACATAAAATTATAAGGCCTGGCAAGTCCAGCCACAAATAAAAAGCAACCACAGAAGTCCTGGGCTACATGCTTTTTAGAATGTAGCTTTATTTATCAAAGTGTAAAGCAATATGGAAACCGTGGTTAGTGTTTCTCAGACTGTGGTGTATTTAATTTGTATTTATCATGGAGAAAACTTTTCTGGCAAATCTTAAATAATTGTGCCAAACAATGTTTGTATTTTGCATATCATTGTGACATGAGAGGAGAGAGCTGGTTGAATGGTTGGTATTACGCGTTTGTAAGTATATTAACTTAGTAAATCGTTAGCTAGATTTACTTGCTTTAAGTATACGAAAGGGATTCTGCTGTCTACATTAGTGTGATTTGGAAGACAGATATTACTAGAAATTGTGTATGTGTTCTGAAGCCTCCCACGTCCTATTCAATAAATCATTTTGTCAGCTCAAACTCTTTGTGATTGATTAGAAAGAAGAATGCATCAAAATGATTCACGGAGAGGAGATTCTAATCTGACTATTTTACTGGAGTTATATATGATTCTGTTTATCACTTTCTCTTTTCTTCAGCAGAGACACTGACGAGCTTTCTGTGGTTTTCTACCTTAAGTGGAAACATTGTCATATGGCATTCTTCCCCTTAGTGACATTATGGCACAATGTTTCAGCTGATGAGATATCATTTAAATCCTAATGTAGGGAGGGTTTTTATATGATATATACTATAGCTAGTGTGGGAAAACTTGATCACTTTTCTGGCTAATGGCATTTGGCTTTTGCAGCAACAGCTCTGTACCCAGTAAAGCTAATACCCACTGGAATATTTTATTTCTTTTTTTAAACTATTAAAAATATTTTTAAATGATTGAATGCTTCAGAAGTGAATATATAAAATGTAGTGACTGTAATCGTTCACTTCCTCTATGAATAGTATTCTGTCTAATAAGAATAGTCTTTAATACAGAAGGTTCTTAGACTTCAGCCATTGCCCTTCACATAAGAATGCAAACTATTCACCTCCCGTGGAAGTTCGCACTCTCTAGAACTGTCAAATGAGAAAACATGAGCCGAATATGCAAATTGTCTTTCTAACTACAGCAGTATTCTTCTATAAGATAATCTTATTTTTAAAGAAAATTTAAGACAGCCATTTACTTCAGAGAGACACATTTATTTTCTGTGAATGTTATTCATATCTCAATTGTCAGTATGTTTCTTAGCCCCTTTAGAAAAATAGAAATGGTTTTGCTTTGCTTGCTTATTTGTAGATTTTGTTGGAGTTGGTTTTTATTCAAGACTACAACATTCTTTCTGGAATATCAGTCTTTGAAAATTTTCAAAAAAATTATATAAGGCTGCAAAGTTTGATACTAAGGAGAAAAGTGTCAGGCATATCTGAGTTCAATACCAATCTATTACTAAAGGGCCTGTGTCACTTTGAGAAAGTTACTTAGCTTTTCTAAACCTTGGTGTGTTTTTTCATTTTAAAATAGCTATAATAATAGTGTGTATTACTGTTGAGAGATTTCAGTGAAATAATGTGTTAGCTCAATGTCTTAAGTTATTGCCAGTACACGATGCAAATACTAAGTTAGTATGTTAAGTTGTGTTTCTGAAATAATTGTTCAGACATGTTCGGCCACTGAATCACTCAACCTGAAAATGTCACAGGATCAAATATCTTTCTTTCTTGAATTAGTCAAACGATTACTTTATTTTTCTTTCTGTGGGGATGGTGTTTGCTTTTTATAGCTTTATAAGAACATTGGGGGGAGGGGTTTTCAGTTACCCTACTCAGTGTTTTCTCCTGTTAGTAACTATGTATGTTTACAATTGTAATTGCATATTCTTTTGAGGTCTAATAAACTATGTTGGAGTCATTGTATAGTATTTGAGAATATAGATATATATTTGATTTTTGTTGCATTTAACAACTTTTTAATTGTCTAAGAATACCTAGATTTTATAGGTATTTACACTTTTTATAATTTTATAGCATTTTCAATCTGTTTACTTTTATTCAGGATGGGGCTAATGAAGAGCTCTTTAAAACAAAAGTTTGGGATTTTAATACTATTTAAAGCTCTCACATTGATTTACTTACATTGATTTACTTATTTTCCTTGAGCAAGCTATTTTGTCTCCTGTGCTCCAGCTTCCTGGTAAAGGTCATCTAACTACAGACCCAGTTCCTTTTTACAAATCCTTGTGAAAATTTGAAAAACAAACCAGTTAGTAGAAACTTGGAAGGTTTAACATTTTCAGATATGCCTTCCTAAGGTGGACAATTTGGAATTTTCTGGATAATTTTGAGGAGTGTAACATTTGGTTGGGAAGAGTGGATCCAAGATGGGCTACATGAGTAATATTTGAACTTTTCATAGAATAAAACAAAGCAATGACGGAGGAATGAAGAACAGGCAGGCTTTCTTAGGCTGTATGTTTTATAAGAATGCAGTAATGGCAGTTAATTTAAAGTCAGTATCAAAGTATTTGGGAATTTTGGGATAGCTTCCAACTGAGATGTGACAAATTGCATATACATGAAAACCTGCTCACCATGCAAAGCATAATGAAACTACAGTGCTTTCCATTGTTTCTTAGTTTTGTCCATTTCCCCCTATTTTTCTCTTTTTGTTCTTCCTCCTGAGAGCTATATGAGGATTTCCTGCCATGGGACTCACATTTTATTTACACTCAATTCCTTATAAGTCTGCAACATATGACGTATATGCTTTTATGTCATAGTTTAGAGTTATAAATACCTTGTTTTGAAAATTATTGCATGTCATTTTCTACTGCAAATAATAAAATGTCAATTATTCTGTGTAATTATCATGATTTATGGCACTCAAAACAAAGTCTGGTGTATAGGTGCCCAATAAATATGAGACAGATGCTGAAAAAATGAAGTTAATAAAGAAAACAGAATTTCCAATCAGTAGGTCATTACATGTGCATTCGTGCAAATTTTATGGAGTGAGTGCTTAACATATGTAACACATGGTGTAACACTAAGAATCAAATAAGTACACCACCACCCCAGCTTTTCAGGAACTCACAGTTTAGCAAAAGGTACATATAACCTGTAACTAAAGCTTAAAATATGTTCAAAATACTTTAGCACAAAGGGAGAATCATGCCGCTGTGGTTGGGGAGGGGGAGGACTGAACATTCTTTTTTAATATTATTATTATATAAGTTACAAGTGTACAGCATTATAATTTACCACCTGTGTACTCTACAGAGTGGTCACCACCACAGGTCTAGTTACCATCCATTCCCATACAGTTGACCCCTTTCACCTGTTTTGCTCACCCTCAACTCACTTCCCCTCTGGTAATAACTAACCTGTTTTTTCTATCTAAGAGTTTGATTTTTGTTTGTTTGTTTTATAGATTCCACATAGGTGTGAAATCATAGCATTTGTCTTTCTCCACCTGACTTACTTCATGTAGACATAATACCTTCAAGGTCCATCCATGTTGTCACAAGTGGCAGGGTTTTGTTCTTTTTAATGGCTGAGTAGTAGTCCATTATACATAAATATTTATCATTGGTTGAATTAATTGTTTGTGATTTTTAATGCACATTTGTGCAGAGTCAAATAATATCTGTTGCTCTTAAAACAGTATGTCTGAAGCAGTATAATATTGTGGAAGGATTATGGACTAGAGAGTTTGAAGGAACTTGTGTCTAATTTGCAATTTATACCATCCGAGTCTGCATTTCCTGAACATGACAATAAAATGTGCCAGTTTATAGAGTTGTTGGGAGTATTTAACAGTAATCTATAAAGTAGGTTATACATACGGTACTTTTTACTCATTAAGTGTTAATTTAATTTTTATGTATGTGGACTTAAAATACCTTGACTCTGTTATGGTGAGAATGATCATAGATTAGCTGTGCTTTTTAAAATATTCTGAACCTCAAAAATGAAGCAGCATAGTTATGTGAAATAATCTAAACAAAGTAAAATCAGAGACTGTCTTTTGAAACCATTTCTGGTTTTGTTTGATATTTGTACAAATTATTTATTTCCATACATCTTTGGAAGTAAATTGAAGCCACGGAACTATAACAAAAATGTATCAGGAATACTTAAAACACATTTGTGCTGATTAAAATGAAACAGTGTGTAAGTATGAAAACTAATAAATGATTCCAGATAAGTTATGAGAAGAAATAAGGATCATCTGTGTAAAAATACTCAGCTATGGGAAATGGTACATTTACCTAAAGAAAGGACAATAACATTTGAAAACAATTTTAAACACGAGTTGATCTGAGTCATACATCTTTACTTTCCACAGGGAAAAAATAATAAGATTGATTGCAATCAAGACTGTCTTGTGAGACAGAAAGAGAAAGGAAGTTCTGGTGCTCAGTGAACTACTTTCCTATATTCATTCTGGGAAAGTATCCTATCTTTGTTGTTTTACAGATCTACTTACGATTCTTGGACTATGAGATGCAGAATTCAAATGAATGCAAAAGGAATTTTGTGGCGGTGTATGACGGAAGCAGCTCCGTGGAGGATCTGAAAGCCAAGTTCTGCAGCACCGTGGCCAACGACGTCATGCTCCGTACAGGTCTCGGGGTCATCCGCATGTGGGCGGACGAGGGCAGTCGCAACAGCCGGTTTCAGATGCTCTTCACATCCTTTCAAGAACGTAAGAATCTCTGCACTTCACTGTTTATCCTTCAAATGTGTCAGATGATGCAAATCTCATAAACTGTTGATGGTGTTTTCTTCATGCAATTTGAGCACAGCAGGCTGAGCCTCAGTAATTGTTCACATCGCTGAGATTCTCTTTCCTTCACTTTGGTCCAGGGACAGGAGCGTTACGTATTACCTTTTGGTTACCTATATCAGCATATGCATCATAGCCTTGCTTAAGACACTTCACACTATTCAATTGGGAAATGATGAAGTTTGTTTGTCTTTTGTTTAGCTCTTACCAAGCTATGGAACTGAGGCAACAGCTTCCAATGAAGTTTAAGTCTTAAAAACCTGCATAGAAATATTTGGTAGGTTCTCTTTAGTAAGCTTCTCTTGCCGTCCCATTGATTTCAAATAGGTCTGTGACTACAGAGCTCCTATTAAAGTAGACAAAGAGGGAGAATTGCTTGGGAAGAGAGTAAATAGAAAAAGTTCCAGAAAATAGTTTAAACGGCTCAACGGATGACACCCAGAGTCATGGGCAAAGCACAGAAATTTTAGAAAATCATGTTCTATCAAATAATGAATTATATTAATAGATATATGTTTGAACTGTTCTTTAGAAGCTTTGAATAATTCATGTTTAATAAATTTATACAAATGAAAAATAAACCTAAGAAATTCAGCTTTAAGGAATCAGTACTTTACCATTTGAAACTATACATTTTTTTAAAACAGAAAAGACAAAATATTTTTGAAATGTCAAGGATTTCTCAGTGGTAGGCACAGCAGTCACTGTTTTTTCAATTCATAAACGTTAAATGTATTAAACGATTACTTTGTATCATAAATAAATAGTTTGGGCTTTAAGTTGCTCTTTAAGTACCCAGTTGGAGAATTCTAGGGCCCCAGAAGTACTGAATGTCACTCGGTCTTTCTAAATCTTGATACCATCACAGAGTATGTTAAATCTCCCACCCAAGATTATTGCAGATTTCAACAGCATGTTGCTATCTATGTCTTCATTTCAGGAGTTGATCAAAATGTTAGAACGAGTGCATCTTTATTTCAGCAAGGTATCTGGCCAAAAAACCCTCATCACTTTCTTGTTTAGAATTTGAAGAAATTCAGGCTATAAGATAGCACATTTGGTGTTTTCACCGATGATTGCTTTACCATATCTGGTCGATTGTGCCTTTGGTGAGGCACAGAGTGTACCTTATTCAATATTTTTGTCTGTCTTGGATAATCACAGATTGAGAACTTTCTAATTTAACACATATGGAAGTTCTAGTTAATATGTTAGTTGATATAATCAAGTTTTTAAAACTATCACAAAAATATACAATTTTTATCAAAGCTATGTCATAAAGTGTAGTAAGGATAAATTAAAATATGTATTCTTATGTTTCATATATCAAGTAAAGAAACTCTGACTCCTTCGGCTTCCTAAGGTTTTATTGCATTCAAACTCAACATAAGCCAATAATTTTTTAAATAATTGACAAAAAATATCTAATGCAGTATTGGCTTATATTAAGGAAAATGCAATAAGCAGCTCAAAGAAGATACTTCTGTAGGAAGCTGCACTGGTCAAAATGCAAATTGCATAGCCTGTTCTCTTCTGGGTGTTATTACTGAGAAGCAGAGTCATCAATTAGAAGAGGCTGACCAGGATGCAGAAGCATCTAGAATCATGGGAAAAGGGCAAAGGAGAAAGAATGTTTATCTTACAGATTTCTTTTTTTCAAAATGTGATAACTACCTTAGACTTAGGTGGGTGATATGGATTAATGTTTGAGAGGTAAGATTAATGTTTGTTAAATTAATTATAGGAAACTATTTGAGTGTAACTTAGGAAGAAGAAATGTCTAGATCATAGGAGCTGCAATATTCCAAAATTGAATGGGTTCCCACAGGGGATATTCCACAGAAGGATATATGAGAAAAGGGTTCTCATTGGGCATGAATGGTGTAGAGGAAATGTCTAGGTTGGATAGGGGAAAAGGAAGACTAGCTAACGTCTAAGGTCCCTTTTATCTCGAAGATTAAGACCTGTGAGACTTTAAAATTCTGCTTATATAAGAAATGGTGAGTTATATCATTAGAGATATTTTTGAGCTAAAAGACAGAGTTTTCATTCTGTAATTTAATGATATCTGGAAGTCATTCAAGTGGGTGAACTTTCAGTGACTAATCCAGAAGAAACAGGGTATTCTCCCTAAGAAAGCCACTTAGTGTTCCTACACAGTGGAAAGATGATCACTCTCATCTGAGTGAGTATTACGTAGCAGTTTCCATGATTATCTCATAAATTTACAGGAAGCTTTGACTGAAACAAATTTATCCTCTGTGTTATGTTGCCTATGCAGTTTTGTTATGATATTTTGTTTTTTCTGCCTTGACTAAAACTGTGCAGAATTCTACTATTACATGCCTACGATCAAAGTCAGCATGTGATGGAGTATATGGGTATAGACTAAGTATTTTTGCTTTGAAATCAAGGTATTCCCGATAAGAGATGAAAAGTTTCAAAACAACAGGGAGTACACTTCAATCAATTCTTTTATTCAGAAACGGGTGATTCTAATCTTTATTCCACATACACACACATATGGAATAAAGGTTAGAGATGTGAATCAATGACCAGCTTTTTCGTACTCAAATAATGAGAAACTACCTTGATATTTTTCTTGGTTCCTATGTTTATTGGATGATATCCCCAGTGCAGTGTTGAAAAGTGCTTAGGGCATAATCAACACTATTCTAATATCTGTCAAAACGTCTTATATTAGGACTATAGGATATTTTTAGCCGTTAGATAAGAGCTTAGAAGCCATCTATTTCTATCTCAAACATTTTATGAATTCAAACAGAAAAAGAAAAGACCCAGGGAAGTTAACTGACTTTCCCTGAATACCCTCAACACCATGCTTAATGATTTGAAAACAGCACGGAGGCAAGAATGTAAGACCTGACTAATGGATGCAAGTGGGAATATATTTTCAACTCATTTTATTTTTACATTTGTATCTGAATAAATTACAGTAAATGGAAAGGATGAGTGTATAAGAGAGAGGCGTAGAAATTCTTACTATGAGTCATCCCACTTTGAGGTTTTACAGGCACCTTAGAAGAATTTTAAGTCTGGATTAAATGCCAACATTTGCAACAATGAAAACTATCCTCTAATATAATGGGAGGAATATAAGATCACTGAATTGAGAAGTATTTACCTTCAAATGTGTCATGAGAAATAACATCTTCCCTAGATAGGTCCTATAAATATCATACTCCTGCCCCTACTGTCTTGCTAACTCTTCACCTCAGCCTTTTCTCAGCTCTGCCTGAGATTGCTGCCCTGATTAATGGTATCACACTGCTGTTGGCTGCTGTTAAAAAAATGTTTAGAACAACTTTGAAATCTATCAACTAGAGAACAAACAATCAATGTTATCACCAAATAGGCACTGTCTTACTTCATTAGATTATAGTCTTGTTAATACTTCAAATGGCATTTTGTACTCAGATTACTCAGAATGCTCAGTCCACTCTTAAATAATTTATACTGTGGAGATGAACACATATATGGGCACCCAAAAAAGACCTCAAATTTTTAGGTATTAGTTTTGGATAGTATTCTCTACGAAAGATGACTTATTTAAACTTTAAATATATTCTGAAATGAAGAGGAAAATGTATTAAGCACTGTGACTAATTTGCTTTCTTGGGTCAAAAATCAACAATTATGAGAGAGAATCAGGTTAGAAACACAGCTGAGGATAAAGAAGAATGAATCCAACTTGAGATAAAGATGGAATAGTTTGAATAATTCTCACATTGATATTGAAAGTATGCTATATTTTATTTTAGTGACTCAATTTAAGATTGCCTATAAGAATAGAGTTTTACACATTTGCATCATTTTTTATAAAGACATTGGTCTTGCTCTAAAAAATCATCTAAAATTTTTTAAATTGATTATGGTTAGTGTAATTTCAATGTTGAGCATACTTATACATGAAAATGCATGATCAATTATGATAGAACTGTATATTTAAGTATTGTATATGTATAATGGAGACATTAGTGAAATGTACCTCTTCACACTGAGTCACAAGCCAGATTTTCTGATCCAGCCTTTTCCTGAACACACCGTGAATTTGCAGTAACTAGAATGAATGAATACAATAGTAATATCTCATTGTGACTTCTGAAGTTCTACCTTCAGCTGTTCTTCGGCTCTTAATTTACACCATGATAAAATCTCAGTCACTTAATGCTTGATTAATGGGCAGCATATTTATGTTAAAAACAGACATGCAAGTAAAAAGAGATGAAAAGAAAATTGTTCATTTTAAAGATGTGGGAATAATGTTTACATTAATTTACTAACATGAGATTATGTATTTCGTTTCATATCAATTTTTTTATGGCAAAAGTCCATAGAATCTAAACCACAGATTTATTTACAGTAAAGAAATATATATATATACAGTAATATTTAATTTCAAAGAGAAGTTGAATTGAAGGATTCTGTAGAAGGCACAGAATCCTACAATATCATTTTGTAATTAAATTACATTCTACGGCAAAAGTTATTTTGCAGATGTAAATAAGGTCTTAGTCAATTGATTTTGAGTTCATCAAAAGGGAGATTGTCTTGGGTGGACCCGACCTCATCAGGTGAGCCCCCCAAAATAAGGTGAAGCATGAGTCAGAAAGACTGCTGGCCTGGAAGAAGAAAGCAAACAGGTATGTTGTGAACTGCCTGACTGTTACAGGGGTGAAATCTAGGAGCTGAGAACATCCCTAGCCATTGACCAGCAAGTAAATGGGGACCCCAGTTGTATAACTGCAGGGAACTGAATCCTACCAACAACCCGAATAAGCTAGGAAGACAACCCTGAGAATCAGATGAAAACCACAGCCCCAAACGATGCCTTGATTTCACCTTGTAAGAATCTAGCAAAGGATCCAGTACTTGGGCTTCTGAAATTATGTGATTAAAATTGGGGGTCATTTTAAGATATTAAAATTGGGGTGATTGTTATACAGCAATAGAAAACTATTGCAGATTTTGGTACTGTATGTGAGATGCTGTTATAACAAATACCTAATAGGTGGAGGCAGGTTTGGGATCAAGCAGTGACCATAGGTTGGTTGAATTTTGAGAATAATGATAGAAAAAGCCTAAATTGCCTCAGACAGGTGGTTAAAATATACCTGGACTTGGAGGGCTGCCAGTGGGGCTCAGATAGAAGTGAGGAGTATTTATTAGAAACTGTGGGGCTCAGATAGAAGTGAGGAGTATTTATTAGAAACTGGAGGAAGGGTGATCCTTGTTTTGTAGTGGCAGAAAGTGTAGCGAAATTGTGTCCTGCAGGGATGTCAGAAGGCAGACTCGTAAGTGACAAACATTGGCTCTATAACTAAGTAGATTACTGAGAAAAGTGGTGGAGGTATAGCCTGGTTTCTCTTGCTGCTTATAGTAACATGAGGAAGGGGAGAAATAAATCTAAAGAATTATTAAACTAAAAGGAATTAGGACTGGATGGTTTTTAAAGCCCCAGCTTCTCCTGGTGGCAAAGATGTTAAAAGTTAGAAATGACGCTGAAAATATGACAGAGAAAAAAGGCTGAATATGACTGTATAACCTTTGCTCAACCATCAGAAATACCAAAAGATCTCAGTGTTTAGTAACTAAAAGGCCCTTCAAAGAAGAGGTTAAATTTGAACCTTATAGATCCTCTAAGTCAAGCTAGAGGGTCTCCAGGAGGGGAAGGACAATGACCCTCAGCCATTACAGTGGTAACCAAGGGAGCAAAAGGATTCTCTCAGATACATTTATGGGTGGGGCATTTATTAAGAGAACAAAGCCCAGTGAATTTCAAGCAAGACCCACAAGGCTCTTGAGAAAATTATTTCAGCAGAAGCACTGTCGGCTTGGACTGAAAGGAAAGGAGAGAACCAAATGAAAACAGTTATCAGAACCCTAAAGCTCTAGTGGCCTGAAGCAGTCTGATACTACCACTCAGCTGCATATACATGTTACTTTTCATGAGAAAAGAAAGATGACTCAGGGAGCAGAACTGAGAGCCTGGAGAGCAAAGTCCACAGCTACAGAGGCATAGTCCTAGAACTGGAAATATAATCAAGAAAAATCCAGCATTTGCCCTGCTGGATTTCAAGACTGTTGTGGACCAGTGACTTGTATTTACTCTTCATTCTCCTTTGAATCAGAATCTCTGTAACTATTTTCTGATGCCTGTCTAAGCATTGTGTTGGGAGTTTGGGGAAGGTGGCTTGTCTCTTTGGTTTCATGGGTCCACATGGAGAGAAACTGTACCTCAGGAACTGAAGTCCAGACTTCTTCAAGGACTGCCCCCAGGAGGCTTGTCTGCACAATATTTAGGTGACTTAGATGGTGAGATTTCAGACTTGGAGCTGGTGAGATTTAGATGAGATTTTGGGCTTTGAGTTGATGCTGTAATAAAACAATACTCTTGGGAGTCTTGGGAAAGTATGAAAGTATGGGTTCATTTCTGGGCTCTCTATTCTGTTTCATTGATCTATGTGTCTGTTTTTGTGCCATACTGTTTCTATTACTGTAGTTTGTAGTATAGTCTGAAGTCAGGGAATGTGATACCCCCAGGTATATTCTTCTTTTCAAGAGTGCTTCGATTATTTGGGGTCTTTTGTGGTTCCATACAAATTTTAGAATCATTTGTTCTAGTTCTGTGAAAAATGCCATGGGTATTTTGACAGGAATTGCATTGAACCTGTATATTGCTTTAGGTAGGATGGACATTTTAACAATACTAATTCTTTCAATCCTTGAGCATGGTGTAGCTTTCCATTTGTGTCATCTTCAATTTCCTTCACCAATGTCTTCTAGTTTTCCAAGTACAGGTCTTTCACCTCCTTGGTTAAATTCATTCCTAGGTACTTTATTCATTTTGATGTAATTATAAATGGGATTGTTTTCTTAATATCTCTTTTGGATAGTTTGTTATTGATATATAGAAGTGTACCAGATATCCTGGTTGGTCTGACAATACTCAACAAATATTAATAATAATCTTTATGCCCTTTTAAAAGAAATTCTAAAGGTCAGGGATGGAAGAAGTCAGAGACATTATAAGCTGCAGCCAGTACTCCTGCTGGCCTTAAAAGAACACACTGCCACATTACAGAAAGGGCCATGTGACAAGAGAATGATGGTGGCCTTTAGGGGCTAAAAACATCCCCTAGTTGGCAGCCAGCAACAAAGCAGGAACCTCAGTTCTACAGCCACAAGAGACTGAATTCTTCCAACAGCCTGAATAAGCTTGAAAGAGGCCTCCATGCTCCAGATGAGAACCCAGTACAGCTGCCTCCTTGATTTAGCCTTGTGAGATCATAAAGAGAGACCTTACCCAACCCAGACTTCTGACCTGCATAGCTGGAGATATTAAGTGGGTTTCATTTTAAGCCCAAAAGTTTGTAATAATTTGTTACTCAGCAATAGAAAGCTGAAGCATATTTGTTGTAATGATGGGTAATTTTTAATAGAATGGATAACCCAAATGCAATCTATATATGTTCCTTAATATATTGATTAAATATATTAATAAATATATTATTATTTAGTAATGTATTACTCTTCCTAAATTTGGTAGTTCAAGACATGTGACAAGATAGAATTGTAGGCAGTATAAGAAAAATAATCACTCCAACATCAGCTTGACCCTAAAAGTTGAGCAACTACTACTGTTTTACCTAGTCATTGATAAGTTTTTGTTTTTATACTTCTTTGAGTTCCTCCATTCATTCTGTCGTTCCTTCAGTAAACAAGGAAGTGCCCAGGCACTGATGGCATGAAGATGAATAAGAGGTTTGCTCCTCTTGAGGTGCAGCCGCACTCATTCAAATTGAATTCAAGTGTGTAACTCACTTCAGAAAATGTTCCCTTGTATCTGGTGCTCTGTCCCTCCTGCCACACACTTTCTCATTTACTTCAGTAAATTACCCACTAAAACACTGTATTCTAAGAAGCCAAATTCTCTTCTTGTATAGTTTTTTTTTATAAATGTATTTATTTATTTATTTATTTTTGGGTATGTTGGGTCTTCGTTTCTGTGCAAGGGCTTTCTCTAGTTGCGGTGAGTGGGGGCCACTCTTCATCATGGTGCGTGGGCCTCTCACTGTCACGGCCTCTCTTGTTGCAGAGCACAGGCTCCAGATGTGCAGGCTCAGTAGTTGTGGCTCACAGGCCTAGTTGCTCCGTAGCATGTGGGGTCTTCCCAGACCAGGGCTCGAACCTGTGTCCCCTGCATTGGCAGGCAGATTCTCAACCACTGCGCCACCAGGGAAGCCCCCTGTATAGTTTTTTTTTCTCCAGCATTTGTTTATACTAGTAGGATCCTTACTCTTCTGTCACCATAATTGTTTATTATTTCACTCTTCAGTTTTATTATCTTATCCTTTCTTGTCTGGAACATGGTTTGGCCTTCCATGTGCCTCTTGTATAGCCAATTTGCATTCTGTCCTAGGTAGTGCAAATTCCCCATTTTGTAATGCACCAGTAAAATTACCATATCACTTCAATAAACTAAATTTAATGGCTCCTAGAGGGAAAAATATATATATAGATTTTAATTTGATTATTACTGTAAAAGTGCACAGAGGTCAGTAACACTCTGAGAAAATACACCAAAAAAAGGTGGATAATAATCAACTCACAACAATAATATTTAATTTTCCCTCTAGAAAAAATCTAGGCAAAACACATGTACAAGTTTGGGGTAAATGCTAAGATCAAAAGACATTATATTCTGTATGTATTTCAGCAAGGAAAGAAAATTGTAAGTGCTAGAGGGAGCAATGTGACCAATTACAACATAGATTTAAATGTAAATTGACATTTTATGAGTATAGATCTCCATGCCTCATCATTATGAATTGGTGTATTTTTAAAAGATTAAGACCACTTTATTAATACAGGGATTATTTACTTATATATGTCTTATAGCAGTGTAAATACCAGATGGCATAGATTTAAATATCAACAATACACAAAATATGATGGGGAAATTGCTGACTACATGTCAGGTTTGGGCATATCTCAATAAAGTAGACATAAAACACACTATGTTTAAGGGAACATATCACTATATACAAATATACAAAACTCAAGTTGTATCATTATTTAAATTTTTACATTTAATTTAAATTAAATTTAAATAAAAGGGAAAAGCTGAGCTGGAGGACAATTAGCAACATAAAGGTTAGGCAGTGGACAAATATTATTATCCTGTAAAGAGTACAGATTGTATGGTGTGTAATCTATAAAACCACTGAATCACTATGTTGTACACCTATAACTAATATAATATTGTAAGTCAACTATACTTAAAAAATAATAATAAATAAGCAACAATAAACAAAAAAAGAATACAGATTATATAAGACAATAAGAAAATGTTATATAGCAATAGAAAGTGGGGCAAATAAAGTAAACAGTTAATTCATAGAGAAGCATAAATGGCCTACTGGTATAGGAAACAAATACCTATTCATATTAGTAAACATAAAGACATAAATTTCAATAAGAATGAGACATCATTTTCATGTATCAAATTGTTTTAAAAAACTAGCAATGTTGAAATACCCAGTTTTGGAGATGGTGTGGTGAAATGAAAATTCATGTATGCTGGCAGGAAAATAAAAGTTTTCTTAATTTAGCACTATATATCAAAATTCTAAAACAGGTAAAAAACAAAAATAGGGTCTTACCTGTTAATCTAAAAAATGAATCTAAGAATAGGTACTAGCGATGAGAATGTTTAGAATCATTTAAAAAATGAAAATTGCTTAAATGGCTTGGTTAAATGGCTCTTGAAACATGCCTATATTCTTGTAACTGCTACAATGATGTGTTAGATGGATACTGACAATGAACTATATTAAAAAATAAAATTCTAAAAACAAGTGGCAAGCAAAACACATGTACATTACAAATATATTCTTTTAAACATGTGTGATAAATATTTAATATACAGTATCTATTATATATGTAATACATATGTGTAGGAGGCAGTGCAATTAACTGATTATTTTTAGGATGAGGCTTATTATCAGTATTTTATGATTTTTCTACAACAAAAAGTTGTTGTTTTAGTAAACATTTTAAAAGCAATACATATAATTTTGTACGACTTTCTGAAGGGATTTATTAAATCTAGGAAAACAAGATATATACTTTTTTTCTTTTTAAAATTTAAATATATTTGATTTACAATATTTTGTTAGTTTCAGGTGTACAGCAAAGTGATTCAGTTATATATATATATACATATTTTTTATCAGATTATTTTCCACTGTAGGTTATTACAAGATATCAAGTTATACATTATTTTCTTTATTGGGAAAATTAAGATTCATTTATGATTTCAGAAAATAATAATTGATCATTGGAGGTTTTGTTGGAGGGGTGATAATTATGCAACAGCTGAGGATACCACATTTCTGTCTCATAGCA
Source organism: Mesoplodon densirostris (assembly GCF_025265405.1). NCBI lineage: Eukaryota > Metazoa > Chordata > Mammalia > Artiodactyla > Ziphiidae > Mesoplodon > Mesoplodon densirostris. Next base: position 84,997,600 of record NC_082675.1, on the reverse strand, counting down.
TACTCTTTTAGACTTAAGAGTCACTACAGCCTACGATAGAATTTCTCCACCATTTACCTTAAAGACACACTTAACTGAGGGCTGATTTACTGCATGGCAAATGCTGATGGTCAAGCCCACATTTCTGCAGGGTCCTTAGAACAGCAGAGGTAGAGTAACATCAGCCCTTTCTCTCACAGCAGGTGATATGAATAAATGTTTGCTCTGATATCTTAAGCTATGTAAATAATTAGAAAATGTTGCTCTTAACACAGTTCCCAGCTAATTGTGACTCACAAATTGTAAGGGTGTCCTGGTTCCAAACTGTTGCTCTTCAACCTCAGAGATCTCTTTCCTCCCTTTTCCCACTTCTGACCTTTCCTTCCCCATTTTGATATTGTGCAGCCATAGCTACATCTGTGGAACCTAGTGGGGCAGGTCTCTGATTACCCTGAGAAATCAGCTACGAGTTTTCCTATTGCTGCTGTAACAGATTACCACTAACTTAGTGCCTAAACCCACACAAACGTATTATTTGAAATAGGTTTCCCTGGGCTGAAACCATGGTGTCAACAAGGCCACCTTCTAGGGGAGCTCTAGGGAAGAATACATTCCCTCACCTATCCCAGTCTCTGGTTTCCTTCTATTCCTTCTTCAAAGCCAGCAAGGTATCATATCTCTTTTTGCTATGTTGTTAAATCATGTTCTGTCCCTTGGAGCTTCTAAATTCCTCTCATGAGGACGCCTTTGATTACACAGGCCCCTCCTGGATAATCCAGGCTAATCTCCCCATTTTGAAATCCTTAACTTTATCACATCTGCAAAATCCCTTTGCCATAAAAAGTGACATTCACAAGTTCTAGGAATTAGGGTGTGGACAAACTTGGGAGCCATTATTCAACTAAACACAATAGGTTAGATTTTTTTTTTATTATTATTAAACTGACAAACTCTTGTTTGAAATTATGAAAACATAACTTAGTTGACTTGAAGACCAATGGTTCATAGTGCCAAATGGTAATCTTATACCTAAACACATGTTCCCTTCATTCCCTACCACTGAATAAATATTCTTCTATATAAAGAAATTATTTAAAAATTAAATATCTTTTCACTACAGAAAAACACACAAAAAAAGAATGTATCATGAAGATCAGTATGTACTTTTTGGAAAGTATACATGTGTTTGGAGATTTTAAGATTAATGTTAATATTTTAGAAAGAAAATCACAAATCTGTCATTTGAAAAAATAATTTTTGTTTTTTAAAAAATATGAAATAGGATGAGAAAATGTATAAAAACATGAATTTGGTGCTGGTCAACTAAGTTTTCCATTTTCCTACCTGTAACACCTTAACATTAAACGTGAATTCTCCAGAAAATGAGGAATCATTACAGGACAGCTGTAAGTTTTAAATATATGTGTCTAGAACGGAGCAAATAGTCAATAGATGGTTCTACTATTCTGTCTGTTAATGGGATAACAGTATACTGAAACTTTTTACAGTCAGTAGTTTCTTACTTTCAAATATAATGAGGCTTTTGAGCAAAGGAAAATGATATAAAATTGTGTAATCTGCCAGAGACTCACCCTTCTCTCTTTCTTTTTAAATGTTTAGATGAGTCCTATTGTATCATTAAAAAAAAAAAACAAAAAACTGTCAGACATATCTTATTATTTGAAGTTAATTCTCGATGGACATTTATTACTGGATATTAAATTATTTGGTCATTTAACTCAAATCACTGAAGAAAAGTTATACATATAGATATATAGTTTAGTGATATAATTAAAATTTAAAATCAATTTCCTCAACTAATTTTTAGACTAAACATATTAAATAATTTTGGCTACCATATTTATATGTTGAATTACTTAGAAAATTTTGTAGAATTTTCATTGAACTTTTTAGATCAACATTGTCTTTAGTTAAGTGTCTGCCAGGGATCCTGGGACAAGAATAAACGTAGCAAATTCCTTGTAATTTTTGGTAGGATCCTTGGGGATAATATATATTGATCTCTTTGATTCTGCCTTTACAGCTACATAGTTTATGTCTGTCAATGAAAATAAAAAATGTATGCTTGCTATGGAGAAAGGAAATTATTATTCCAAATCGTTAGTCTTTGAACTAACAGAATCACAAGCCTGAGGCTATGGCTCTCCGTTGATGCTTGGCTTTAATCCTTATTTACTGCAAGTCCTCCTTTGGGGAGTTGGAATGTTCCATAATGAAACTAAATATACATGAATACCTTTAACAAAACAATGAGTCTACCCTAACAACTGTTGCATATATGTGTGCCTCAGCTATGGAAACAAACCCTGGAGCCCATGTCCAAGTCCTAATAATAGAGTGCAGACCCCAAAGAAATATAATATCTTAGTTACTGTAACTAGAGTCACGTCTAATTGCACACAATGAATAAATCATGGGGTAGCTGACCCAATGCAGACATAATCATAGTATAAAAATGTATAATAATTTCTTGGCATCAAATGGAATGGATAGATCGTGACATGGTCCTTGCCTTCTGTGAATAATGAAAGGGCCTCTATCTATGGAATATAATTTTCTCCTGAAGATGCTTCTTTTTCATTATAACGTGTCTTTTGGAACAGTAGGAATATGCAATTTTAGCATAGAGATTGGGGGGATCTAATAAATGTGAGTGGGATTAGATTGTGAATAGAATTTCTTGTATTAGAAAAAAATATTAAGCTATAGCTTAATAATGACACTGGATATTTTGACTGATAACTAAGTCACATTGGAACATAGAGTTTTGGAAGCAGATATTGATTTTTCAAAAAAAATATATGAAGCTGATGAAAGAGGTGATGAGAAGATGTACAAACCTATTTCTGGCCTCAAATCTGGTCAGCATTTTTCAAGTAAAATGACATTTCCTCTAATTGCATAGCCCAAGGGCCATTTCATGTTTAAAGTATGTTGGCAGGGAAATTATTCCATTCATTTTGGGAAAAACAAAACAAAACATTTGTTTTGGGAGGCAATTCTAATGACCAAATATATTTAAATTTTTTTTTTACATTTTCTTTTTCTGTAATTAGAATCTCACCATTAAAAATGGTATTCAGCAGCAAGCTAAATTTTTTAATCCAGTTTTTGAAGTCTTTGAAAGCTGACACAGATGCTTACTCTTAATTGGGATCTCTGATGTTTTAGATATTTTCTTCCATCAAGTTCATGAAGAAAAGTTTAGCTATTCCTTAGAGATCAGAAGCATTGTTAGAATTTAATGAGAATATGGCATATCCGTTTTACTGCTTAAAGAAGTTTTGTTCCAGTGTCTCATGAACAAGTATTTATTAAGGACCTATGATACGGCACCTGATGTTCTGAGCACAGTGATAAATTAGTGAACAGAACAACGCCTTTGCCTCTCATTCTTATTAAAGGAAGCTAATGATATACAAGTGAGTTAATTTAAAAAGATGAACTCAAATCCTAATAAGTGTTGTGGAAAAACACAGCACGGGGTAATGTGCTGGAGAAGGATGTGGGCATGAGTGCCCTGGGTTGTGTTGGGCGATCCTTGTGCTCAGAAGTAAGTTGGGCAAAGATTTGGGGTAAGCAAAGGAGTACTAAGGAGTTTGAGATTTGATTTCACTTTATTGGGAAGGTTTTGGAGTGTTTTAAAAGGGGATGAAACTCCATCTGATTTACACTTAAATATCCAAGGCTTCTCTGGCCACTGCGTCCGTGGATCCGTGTAAGAGACCATTTGGTGAAAGACAACTCAGAAGTACCAGTGGAGACGTTACCAAGAGCCTGGAGTTGAGAGAGAGCTGACAGACCTACAGGACAGTTTGATGTGGGTGCCAGGGCAGAGAGGACTCAGTGATGACCCTGAGCCTTTAGCCTGGAGTGAGGCGATGCCCCTTATTAATGTTGGGAGGGTGTGTGAGGGGAGAATTGAGGCAGGGAAGAGGAGTAGGGTGATCACCGTTATCTGAACCCATCCAGCCATATTCCATTTGAGATGGTAATTAGAAAGCCAAGTGGGGATATTACTTAGGGATTTGGATGCACCGAACAAATCTGGGTCTCAGATAGGAGTCAGAGCCGGAGGTGTGAGCCCATGAGAATGAAGCCAAATGCAGCCTCTGTACTCTGACACCAAATTAAATCTCAGAGACAGAGTTTTGGGTGAAGTAGAAAAGAATCACTTTATTGCTTTGCCAGGCAAAGAGGACCACAGTGGGCTAATGCTCTCAAAATGTGGCTGGGCCTGGAGGGGGTAGTGAGAAGTTTTATAGTCATGGTTCAAAGAGGGTGTGATCAGCTCGTGGACTTTCTTCCGATTGGTTGGTGGTGAGGTAATGGGGAGTCAGCATCATCAACCTTCTGGTTCCATCCAGTCGGGGGTCTACATGCTTGTGGGCAGCATACAGTTAATTTCTCCCACCTGCTGGCGGTTTCAGTATCTGTAAAACCGCTCAGAAATATTAAGTATATCCCTTGAGGGGGGACCGAGACCCTGTCCCTAACCTGCTCTACTGTTTCTTTTGACTGGTCCTCGCTTCCCTAATTAACATCTATTTAAACCTGCTCCTTGGAACTCAGGGAAGGTCATGGAGGCTGAATGAAGCCTATTTCCTGTAATCCAGAAATGGAGGACACAGAAAGGCTTTTCTGCCCAGGAGCCCCAGAGGGTCCTGCTTGGTATCACCAGGAGCCTGACTGCAGGGGTCAGCCAAAAGGCCTCAGAGGAAATGAAGGAACGGACATGTAAACGTTCTCCAAGCTCTTTCCTCGTTCTGATGTTTCTCCATGCATTTTTGTGACCATTTCCACTCCAAGTTATGATTGGGAAAATAAGAATAAAAAAGAGCAGAAGTAGAAAGCTCAAAGACATGTGTGTGTGTGTGTGTGTGTGTGTGTGTGGTCTATTCTCACACAGGCCAGCACATAGAGGCGTGAGCTTTTGACAAACCTCAAATTAAAGAGGTTAAAAGATAAGAATTTGAGAGAAGCAAGAAGCAAGGAGAATACCTGTGGAATGAAACAAGATATGGGTGGGGGCTGGGAGACGGGGTCTGGGGATGGCAGGGGCATCTGATCTGAAGCCCCAAGCAGTTTTTAAATGGTATAATGATTTTTAAAGAAAAATAGGATCGAGCATCACTTCTATTTCCAAATTTTCTTGATGAAATATGATGTAATTTGACTTTGAACAGATCTACCAAGTGATAGTTTCATTAACAAGAAGGCAGAGGTATTTGAAATATCAAGGTTTCAGAGAGAAATCTGACAGTTTTTATTTCCATTTTGTGTTAATTTTCCCTGAGTGGTATTTCTGGACTTGAAAAGAAAGGTAATGGGTGAGGAAAGAAATGACTCTAATAGAATGAGCGTTAGTGCTGGTAGCGTTAAACAGCAATTATGAATTACATGGCTTTTAATTACAGAATTGGAACAGTATTTATAAGCATGTGACATGATACTGAAAAATGATGATACATCCACGATTAGACCTTTAACACTATAAAATATATGTTTGGTGAGTCTTTATTATATTTTAAAATAAAATTTCCTTTATTTTGAGTGTGTGGTTGCCCTTCTTCTTCTTGTCCTCCTTAACCTAATTAAAATATGCCCAAAATTCGTTTGTTTGTCTCCCGATGACGTTTTTACTCCTTAAGAATCAGCAATATGTAGGTATAAAGGCTGTTTGTCTCAGATGCCATCATGACTTAAGCATCTTGAAGGACTGAAACGCTATTTCACTGAAGAATGGTAAATGCTCCCCACCTAGTGGGGTGAATGGGAACATATGAGGATTTAAAACTAGAAAAAACGTCCAAAAGAAAACAATGAATTCAGTGAAATATTGAGCTCATTAAGTATCTTTAAAAATAATAAAGCATTATGTGAAATCTATTCTTTTACTGGTTAAAATGTGAAAGATAAAATAGACTTGTTTGGATTAATATTAGGCTTTTTTTTTCATGAAAAGTGATCAGATTTTTCCCAATCTTAAGAAGTAACTGTATGTGTATATGTTTGTGTATATACACACATATGTATATGCATATATGAAAAAATTTCCCAACGAAAATTAAATATAACTTGTAAATATCCTAGAAATAGTCATTGCTAACATTTCAGCTTAGTATTTCCAGTAAAATTTTTCATGTTTGTTTGCATGTGAGGCTTTATAATTTGAAACAATTTGTATCCTTATTTTTCACCCAACTTTATACCTCAATAATTTCCATACTATTCTATGACCCCTTAAGAATTAAGAATCCTACCAGTATAATAATTTTTGAGCTCTGGGGAAACACTTGCCAAGCTTTTGTGTTTGATTTTGTTTTTGTGTTGTCTATTAAGTGGTGTACAAATAAAATTGGAGATATTTGGATTAAACAAGTTTAAACATATGCTTTTTGGCATATGACTTCTCTAAACAAGGTTCTGAGAACCACTAGAAGGGTGACACACAGGAACACACTGTATTTCCCAGGCTTCCTACTCTGCAGTACACATCTTCCTTGCCAGAGCAAAATGTTGAGTTAAATTTTGTGTTTCTAAAGAATTTGTTTTGAAATATTTAGATAACTGTTCACTTAAGGTATTTTAAATTGGAATTTTAAAATTGGGCTTAAAGGACCTTTAGATAATTTCAAAATCTGCATCTGTGTATTGTGTTTCTCTGTACTGAAAATTCTGTTAATACAATTGTAGGACAAATGTCACTTTAATCCAAGCCTCAGTTTCATAGTATCACTAAACACTTCAGAACACTCCTGGATTTACATTGGAACCAAAAGACAAAGATCTAGTCTCTTTTCCACACTGCTTGCCTTGGTTTCCCAGGATGGGACCTGAATATCTCTCTTTACAGTGTGGTGTTAGAAAATGCATGTTATCTTGATGGTTTTGTTATTCTGTGAATGATGGAATATCACAAATACCTTATATAGCTAAACCTTCCTCCTATAAAGTAGTACAAACATTTAAAATCTCCCCTTGCTATTGTATTGATATTTCACATGTGTACATTCTGTTTTGCTTCTTTTTTAGAATTGAACTTTAATGATATTTTACATGGGGTTTGAGTGTAGCAAAGAAATATACCCCCAAGATGTTAAAATATCTCAGCCAGGAAGTCATAGTTTTAGGAAAGTCCTGGGCATGTCTTAGAAAGGTGTGTTTATTGTGTATTTGGATATAAAAAATGGAGACTGGTTATAGACTATTTTTTTCTTTTTACATGTAAATAGTACAGTAACACAGAATCAAAGACCTTGAAGCTGAAGGGCTCTGGTGTATTGTTGACTTTGTTTTCACATTCAAGTATATTACTAAGCTCATATAATGACTTTTAGGAGAGCAAGAGGATAAGAACCTTCTGCAAATTGTAAAGTTAATTGTTTGTATTACCTGTCATTGTGCTACTTCATGTAATATCAGAATTAATTTAAAACCACGTTTTGAATCATAGAAGGGAGTTGTCCACTTAGTCCTTGGGGTTGAATTTTTGTGAAATACATAGTGTGCTAGAATAAGGACTTGTAAGAAGATATGGTAGGAAAATTATTAAAATAAGCATTCCCCTGTCGTTTTTGAGAAAAAGATGTTTCATTATCCATTCGTTTATTTTTCAGTTTCTTAAAAGTGACTGTAAACTGGAGTGTTGTAGAACTGGTACACACAGGTAGGGTGGAAGGCACTGGTGTGGTATGTCCAGCAACACCCCTTTAACTCTGGTTGGTCAGTTCCCATGAAGTAATGATTGTTAAATATTTTAAATATTACTCCCAATATAACATCTTATTGATCTATGTAGCATAATCCATTTAATTATATTAATTTTATTACAATATTTTACTATCTAAAGAATAACTATCTGCTGTTTTATCACATGAGAAAACAAACAGTCCTATGTATAACTCATCTTTTTAAACAGCATTTATTGCGTGCTCTTCTGCATAAAGGGCTGTGCTCTGTTCTTTCAAATTTGCATTCTCATTTAGTCTTAACAAGAGGTCTGTGAATAACTATCGTCACTTTACAAATTAGGAAATTGAATATAAATCACTTAACTTTTATATCATGTATCTCCTTACACTTATCCCATTATATAGATGTAAACTAAAAAGTGGAAAAATTTAAGGAATATTTGCTCAAGGTCACACAACTTAGAAGTGGTGAACCCAGGATTCAATCTCAGACATTTTGAATTCACAGCCTCTGTACAATACTTGCCTTTGAGAACAGCTTACAATGACAACTACAGTGCTTGCGTCCATATGGCCGGCACTGTCCTACATTCTTTGCATAGTTAAATCACTTAGGGAAACATTATCTGTCTCCCTATTTTATAGATGTGGTAACTGAGTAAGTGCTCATGGAAGATGAGATCTCTCCTTAGGAATTATCACTCCCTACAGCCTGAGATGCAGCCCTACCTTCTGTAGTGTTGTCAGGACTCTACCCCAGGATGAAGTGCCTGGAGAAGCATTCTCTAAGCTTCAAGTTCATGGACAGTTAACCTGGTCCAAAAAGGATGCTTTGCACAATTGCGTATGTGTTAGTGTATGAGAGAAGAGGAGAAAGTGGGGAAAGACTCACTCTGCAGTGTTAAAGTATCCATTTTCTATGTCACCCGAATGATTTAAATCAATAACAATGCTGTGCTTACACATATGACATTCTTTTGTCTGACTAGCATATTTCACTACATTCCGCTTCTGGCTTTTCTCAAAAAGAAACACTTAGCCTTAGATCCGGATGATAAAATGGTGATGTTCAGTAAACCCTTCCAGAGAACTGAGTTTGCAAAAGCTGCAGTCATTACGTCTAAATATGCTTTTAAATAATTCAGAGTCAAAAAGCAATGCTAATACTTTCTTCTGTGTACTTAGTTTTTATCATCAATATGAGGCTATGTTTGCTATTCTGAAAGCAACAGAAGACCTAGTCCCAGAAATAAGTAGATTCATCTGATCATGGAAACTGCCTGTGTGAGTTACTCTGAATTTTGAGGATTACGTTATTGGCTGCCCTGTATTATTGGTAAACCTTAATTTTGAGTTTCTTCCAGATAATTTTAGGGAATAAGGGGGCTGGTTTTTAAGAGCCAATAGCTTTTGACAATTATATTGAATTTCTAAGTAGAATAAGTTCTGTAAAAATTGGTAGAATATGTGCTTTTCCAGCAATAGTAAGAGAGTCAAATAAATGAATGGGATTTAGTTTCTGAGAATATCACAATTTGTATTGTATTTGAGGGCTCATTCTCCACAGTAAACACACCTGTGAGAGTCTTCTGTTCTCTGGGATACTCAGGTCAGCAGCCTGGCCAGAGCTAAACTTTTGCTCGGTGATATTAATCAATTAAAAATATCTGTTGACTATTTACTCTAAGCCTAGAGATATTAAGCCACATAAGAGATTACAAATAATTTTTTTAAAAGCATGTCCCTAGCCTCAAAGAACTTGTGGGGAAAGATGATAAGCATATACTAAGTGCTAAACTCTTTTAAAAATTGTAAGTAGAATAGGATTTAAGGAAAAGATAATTTTCTGATAGATTGGAATGATATTTTAAAACTGTAAAGATAATACAGTTCTGGTATGATTTGCATAGCAGAGTGGAGAATGGGTATTCCAGGACAGAGAGAGGGAGGGAACTGTATGGCCAATGAACCAAAGATCTCAGGAGCGTGTGGGGAGCAGTGGGAAATGCTTATGTGCAGAGTGTATGTACTCAGATATCCTTGAAGGAGCAGTGAGGACATGGCTTGATTTCGGAGGCAGGAAGGTGCCATTTTATGCTTTTAGCAGGAGGTAGAAATAAGAATCTTTATTGAACTATTGTGTGTCTGCATTTATATGAGAGAAATATTCAGATATGCAATATAAAGAAAATTCAGAATCCAATCTATTTTATTTTTGGTGTCTATGAGACAAAATTAATTTTTGTTCAAGGGGTATGTTGTGATACATTGGTTTCTTAGCCACTGAAAGATTTCCTTGTTTGTTTTTGTTTATTTATTGTTTGCACAACAGTTCTATAAATGTAGCAAAAATAAGGAAGAAAAGATGGAGTAGTACTTGGAATAATAGTGATTTTTTTAAGGGAGGATGATTTCAGTTAACTGGCACATTTGCGTAATTATTTGATGTAAAGTAGTGTGTCAAGAATGTGATTCATTGACAGTCCTGGATGATCTGTTCCATTCCCAGTCAAACCACCAATATTTAATGATAACTGATACTGGCACATTGATTGGTGTTTTGTAAGACTTTCGCAACAGCAGCAGAAACAGAAACAAAATTACATTTGGAGAATTTGGAAGCCAAATCTCTAGTGCATTTACTAACATACTGTTATTACTGTTAGTACTAACATACTTCACTGTTGCAGAATGCAATGCCATTTTTATCTGTATATTTAAAATTTAAAAACAAACCCATCCTATTTAATAGTAAATGTAATAAATTTTCCAGCTCATTCTGGAAGGTCAATAAATATTTATGCTCTTTTCGAGGTATTCTTTACTTGATGGATTAACTGTACTTTCAAAACCACTGCAATTTATCAGGTAGTAAGTGTTCTTTTTTTGCATTTTCTACTAAAGCAATTTGCAGCTGCTCTAATCTATTTGCAGAAAACTACTTTTTGTTCTGTGTACATTTTGACAACATTCATTACCTGCTAAACAGACCATATCAGTTCTGCAAAATGGTTGACTACAGAAATTCAAATTTAGTTCCTTACCAAAAAGCAGATTTTTGCAGTAATAGATAGGATCATTACATTTTACACTAGAAAAGCTTTACACCATGTTGAAATCAGGAGCGCAATAAAATGTTCAGCATGATACTTTTCAAAATGACTACTGCATCTGCATCTTTTTTACTCTTTAATACTTTGTTTTTCAAAACGACTATTACATCTTTTTTATTCTTCAACCAGGGACTTAAAGGCAAACCAAGCAGAAGGAAGAAGAAACTCTCCTGGGAATTGGGACTGGGGGAGTGGGTAGGGGGAAGGGCTTGGAGAGCCAGGGGAATGCTTGGCTCAAGTTACCCTTGTCTTTGCCACACTTTTGATTTTCAAGACTTGATCTTTTTTTTTAAATGATTCCCCTAGGAATGTTAAAATATTTTAAATTACCTTACACAAAGCATTTTCTTAACAATTTTCATTAATATGGAAAATACATTTAAGGAAGACAACTTTCTTAAAAAAAACAACCCTGCAATATGCGGTTTTGAAGGTGAAAATTAATTATAACATGACTGCACTGTTTAGATAATACTGATCATTGATAAAACTTTACTGATTGATGAACCTCTGTAAATTACGTGTTTTGTGTCTAATATATTTTTCTAGAATACCTATCCTTAAAAGGGTCACAAAACTATAACTGAAAAAAATCAATGCTAAAATTACCTTTTATGAGATATGTGGGATGATTACAAAGATAAAAGCAAAAACTACCTTAAAGGACTGTCTATAAGCTATAATTCATAGTGTAGCATTACTCTAGAGATGCATTACTATAAATAACCAATTACTCTGACAATGAAAGAAGTGTATTTTTTTGTAATATTGAAGTCATAGCTAACATTAGACTTTGCTATATTAGACTTGTCACTAGTTCTCTTATTTCTATAGCCAAATTGTATACTTCTTGGAATTCTTATTTTACCTCCTGATGCCCTAAATGTGCATTGTAATCTGGAGAGCATGGATCATTGTACCTAAAGTTAGTAGAACGTGTGATATATATGCAAAGTAGGCTAATTTCATCACTGTATATATTTTAAACGTTGATGAGAATAATGTACATTTTTCTTATGTTGTTCAGAATAAATTTTCCCTTGTTCTGAATCTCTGTGATATTCTTTGTTTCTTTCATATGCTTAAATAATATTATACTTTCTTAATTAGTATTTTGTAAGCACATACTTTCCAAAATATTTCAATATTTCCATTAAACTAAACCTTTTTTGCACAGGACAACTAAATTTATACATACAGAATTTCAGTGTAAAGCATAATGTTATGCATGTGGTCGGCACTTAAGTTTTGCTAAATGAATGCACCAAGTTAAATAAAAAAAAGAAGCAGAACCCATATGGATAATGTACTTCATTTTTATGATGGAAAACTTCCCGTGCCAGTTTTATAAGCTGAGCACATCTAGAAGAACTCTAGCTCTGTTAGTAACAAGGAATAATTACCACTATGGCAACACTTTTGAGAATGGAATGTCAGTCTTATCATTTATCTCAATTTGACAGCATATTATCACACTAATCTTTTTGTTTTTAGATTTGCAACGTGAGTGATTTACAACTGAGCATCAGTTAAAACTTTTTTCTTGCCTTTTTCTTCTCCTTTTTAGCTCCCTGCGAAGGCAATACATTCTTCTGCCACAGTAACATGTGTATTAACAATACGTTGGTTTGCAATGGACTCCAGAACTGTGTGTACCCTTGGGACGAAAATCATTGTAAAGGTAATCATTCGTCCCTAGAATCTGCAAAATCCCTCTACCTGTAGTGTGGGAAGAAGTTTATCCAATGTTTATATGTGTCAGACAGCCTTAAAAATATATTGTATATTGGCTTTATGAACTTCCTGTAGGTTTTATAATTGATTTGTTAGCCTTTTCCTTTGCTTTTACTTGTTCTGTAACCAGAAGTTTTCACATTCCCTAATGCACAGTGGACTATCCTTAGCACTTGATGTTCATTGGCAAATCTCCTTTTTGGAGCCTGCAGCAGGGCATTGGAGCTTTTCATGCAAAGCAGGGTTTCCTATCAGAAGCTCCTTCATCTGTGGCTGCACCTCTCATTTATCCAGTCCATCTTTACCAGACATTGTGCACATACTCTAGAGATAAAGGTGTATCGAAGGAACATTAGGGCTTTCAGGTACCTAAAGCCACTTACCTCGACTTCATTTTTCCTACCAAACACTCTTCTTCCTTTCCAATGAGAATCGCTTCCAGTGTTCCGGCTTCCTTCTCTAGCCTGTATGCAAAGGTTTGTTTACATGGAAAGCATCCCTTGGCTTGGTTATGAATGTTGCAAGTTTTGGTTAAGTTCAAAGTGCCACATATCCTCTTTTGTTCAGATCCAATATTAACCAGTTTTCAAAGGAAAAGAAATGGGCAAATAACACTCCATGCTTAATGTCCAATATCTTCTATTAAAATGCCCTCTGTGGATAGAAGCAGAGAGACATTGCCACAGTACCCATGGTTCATAGAGTCAATAAGAGAAGCCGATCCAGTATCAACTATTTTGAGGAGATGGGCAATGATCCATGTTGTGTCCAAGCAACCACTTTGGAATGGATGGGAAATTAAGCATTTTGTGAAGAACCTTATACAGCACTGTTAGGGATTCGTTTTACTTGCCTAAAGTGGGTCTGTTCCCATGGTTCTTGGTGGCCCACCTTTCTCCATGGATAAAACCTCTGCACCACTGCTCTGGATGGTAGGGTGGGGCAGGGACAGTGGTTCACTTGTCTGAGAGGAACACCCCTGCTTTATGAAGAAGGCACTCAGTGAGGATGGAGAAAGGGGCCATCTGGTCTTCTGCTTGTCTCTTCAGGGAGCTCTACACTGTGAGTGAGCTGCAGCCAGTGTGACCGGGGCCCTGTATTCTCAACCTGCTGAGCCTGGTGTAGACCTTCTTTCCTTCCAGTGGGGCCTGGGAGGAGAAGGGGAGACCCCGCATTCCAGCCACTCCTGCCTGGAATCTAGCATCTGCAGTATGGATCTGGGGGTGGAAAGGGCATTGAGAAATGCAGGTGGCTTGCCCCTCCTGGGGAGGTACTGTAGCTCCAGACTGGGGGCCTGTAGGGAGAGGAGACTTGTGTTGCCTGAAACCACCCTGGGTAGAGCTTCTACTGGGATAGAAGCTTCTATTGGGATAGCTTCTACTGGGTGGAGGAGCTCAAAGGCCACAGACCATCCCCATTCATAAAGAAATTCAGTAGATTTTCTTGAATAAATGTACTTCCCTTAAGACAATTTCCAGAAACTTTAAATGTTATTTTTAAACTTTTACCATGATGGGAAAAGACCCACAGAAGCCCTCATGCCAACATCCCTGAAGTGTCTGTCTTAAAGTGTAATCACCTTCCAGTATCAGAATACTTAGACTTCAGTTATCCACATCAGGAATAAATTCAAAACAATTTAGGTATATTCATGTTCCCATTAGTGGAGTTTGTGGGGTTTCTTATACAAAGAGAAATGTTTTTACCATTACCAATTGATTTGCAAATGACATCCTAAAGGTTTTATAAGACCTTCTTCAAAACATATATTTACATTTAAAGTAGGGACGCTGTGCAACTGTAGAGCGGTTTCTAAGGCTAGAAGATACGGTTCTTGTGAAAAGTGAAACATTTTGTTTCTTTTTAAAGACTTGTTTATGTTTAAGACAGTGAAAATTTTATGCTCAGCCTATTTCATTTAAAGTTGTCAACGTACGTTTGACTACCATATTAACGCGTGGTGGGTTGTTTCTTGTTTTGTTTGTTGTTTTCACTCTCCTCAACGTGTAGAAAAGAGGAAAGCCAGTCTGCTGGACCAGCTGACCAACACCAGTGGGACTGTCATTGGCGTGACTTCCTGCATTGTGATCATCCTTATTATCATTTCTGTCATTGTGCAGATCAAACAGCCTCGTAAAAAATATGTCCAAAGGAAATCGGACTTTGACCAGACAGTTTTCCAGGAGGTGTTGGAACCTCCTCATTATGAGGTATGCACCCTCAGAGGGACAGGAGCTACAGCTGACTTTGCAGATGTGGCCGATGACTTTGAAAACTACCATAAACTGAGGAGGTCCTCTTCCAAATGCATTCATGACCATCACTGTGGATCACAACTGTCCAGTACGAAAGGCAGCCGCAGCAACCTCAGCACAAGAGATGCTTCTGTCTTGACAGAGATGTCCCCACAGCCCATCAAACCCCTCATCCCACCCGTGAACAGAAGAAGTATCCTCGTCATGAAACACAACTACTCCCAAGATGCTGCAGATGCCTGTGACATCGACGAGATTGATGAGGTGCCGACCACGAGTCACAGGCTGTCCCGACATGATAAAGCCGTCCAGCGGTCAGTATCTATAGATTTTTTGATGACAACTATAACCTGAAGACTGAAATGCTTCCAGAATATTGTGTTCTATTTTGTCTTCATTTTTCAGTTTCTCTTTTTATTAATGACTTAAAGCATAGTATTTCAACTTTTGCCTCTTCTTTTTCCGTGCTCTCCATACTTTTCCTAAATATCGTTTGTGTACATATGTGTATGTGTGTGAGCACACACAGACCAAAGAGATTTCATTTATTTCTACACAGATATAATATTTATTTCTATAAAAATTATGGCTCTAATTTATATGGCTAATTTGCTTCCATGTGGTCATAAATGTTGCTCCAATCAACATTTATAGATTTTAAGATATGAGATGATATTTGGAAATAATTGCCTTACCAAGATGGTTAACCCATCTTGTTGAATAATTTTAATGTAAAAATAACATATTTTGCAATATAATGTATTATATTTTTGGTATGAAAGTTAAAACACTTTTTTCCACATATCACATAATACTTACATTACAAATTGCATATGATAGCATGGTATACTAAAACAGTAAACATTGATATTTAAATGTAGCGAGGATTAGTAGAAACATTTTTCTTTTAATATGGAGACAATATTATCTATATTGTATTATTAGGCCTAAAATTAATAAAAGTCTTGAGGAAAGAAGATTTAAATTGAGAAAAATATTATTTAAAATTCCCAAACCCAATCTTCCTGTGTTTTGTTTTGCATGTTTACTAGCATTTATTTTATTTTGTAAATGTACGTAATTCCTCAATTCAATATATATTCTCAAAACCTAAACTACTTTTAGTTGATTTAATATTTTTGCATGCTGATGGAAAAAATTTTATTTCCACAGTTTTATGAATTTTTAGGAATGCTTTTAAGTAAATATTTGTGTGCATATTTATTTTTTGTGAAAATATTACTTTGTTGAATGAAATAGCCATAACATTCCAGGTTCTGCCTCATTGGGTCTCTAAGCAAACATGAATCTGAATACAACACAACTAGGGTCTAAAAAGAAAATTCAAGGTAAGCAAATGCCCTTGGTTCCTTCTCCGACTTTGTTGTACTTTGTTTTGTTTTGTTCTGTTGAACTTGTCTTGTAGTTTTTTAGGGAATGTGCTATTTATTCATTCTTTCTTGAGATATGTGTTTCATAGCATTTCACAATTAGAAATATACAGGATTCAATGCTGATGGAAGGATGATTCTTATTATACGTATCTTTAAAATAAATCTTAATATTCTTACCATCAAGCATTGTACTATAATGTTATTGAAAAGGATGTTAAGTTAATAAGTTAAATTTTATCTATTTTAAGGTAAAGATACAAAAATTGGTGAAGTCTTAAAAGAAATACCAGAAGAAACCCAAGGTTTTCATAATTTAAAAAATTGAATACTGTCTCAATATAACTGAAGTTAGTATATAAAACTGGTAATAATGGTATTGATTGAATTTGCCAACATTCTACTCACAACTCATACACTAAGTATTCTGTGGTACTTATACAATTTGTGCCCTCTTATTTTTGCATGAATATGCAGCTTATTTCATCAAAATTAAATGCAGCATGTTATGTCAAATTTTATAATATAAAATTTGAATGCTTGGTAATGTAAAATGTTCCATAAATATCAGTTGTCTATGTGTACATCTATTTTGTCATCGGGTACCATAATGGCTTTATTTTTAGCACTTAGAGTCTATATCTCTATTAGACTAATTTGTCTCCAATTAAATTTGCTTGACGGTAAATCTCTTCAAAACTCTTCAAACCTATCAATTATTCTTGAATTAGGTGAATGCATTTCCATGCTCTATATTACTTTGATAAGTTGGTGTATTTGTGTGCACATTTCATTGGGAGAAAATGTTTTAACTGTGTTTTATTTTCAGAGAAGAACTATTTATACAAACATGGGGACTGTGAAAAGAAAATTCTATAGTGAATTGTGAAAAGTGGACATATTTCTAAATTCATTCCACTGCCTTTATCCAAACTTAAGAATTACAGACATTTGTTATCCCTTCAGCAAGACATACCCGCTGCACAATGATATGTTCATTTCGTAATTTGGTTGCTGGCCACCAAGTGCTCCTTAGTTTTTAAATACATTTTGAGATTTACTGGAAACTTGAAGAAGAAATTAGTTCCTGATTAAGACTATCCCAACTTTATTTTTACTGTCAGTTTCACTTTGTTTCTATGTTGTTTTATGTCTTTGTTAGATAATTGTACATTGTGTGATATGTGAAAAAACACGATTTTGGATGAACTTTGTGTTACATGTACATTGTTTTCATTATATAGACTGCTTGAGAATAGTGCGTTCCTGAGTGATTTTGAACATGCTACAGTGAAAAGTGAGAATATGGACCATGGAAACACCAGCTAGAGGTTTTATGGACTATAAACATCTGTTGTTGTATTAAGATTAAATGCAGCCAAAAGTACTGAGTAAAATTACTGGATTGCAATAAGAAAAATCTCATTTTTCGTCTTTCCTATATACCCCCATTTCCTTTATTTTTTTAAAGAAAATCAAAGGAAGATACCGAGTTTCAGAAATTGTTTTGAAATCAGGTATCTTACCATTCATACCCTTCAGTAGAAATGATTTTTGATTAAGCACTTAGCAATATGATTGATTGACACTTTGAGAAAATACCTTGCATGTCAGTACTGGATATTTGAATTGGAAAAATATCCTTTTTATTAGACACATTGTAAAAAGCATGCATTCTCCAATACTGCTGTTACTCTTCCATTTCCTTGTGTCATATGCTTGCTACTTGTAACTTTTTCTATAAAGATATATAAAAGTGTATAATAATTTCCTAACTTGAGTTAAGAGAAATGCTTTCTTCTATTAGAGTGATAAAAACTGACTTACGTAAGTACACACTTTATATCTACTCTTTCTACATTTTAGGCTACAGGATGTCCTTTAGTATTAAGACATACTTCTTCAAATTTTGATTTCTAAAACTTTATGGAGTACTCAGTCCACAAGCCAGTCAGAAAGAATTAAATTAACTGGGGTAAATAGGATTCCTACATTACATCAAAAGCATATGATATTCTGCAGAAACTGGGAGCATTTTCAGGATTGGCATGTTGTCCTCTTTACAACTAATTTTATCAAAAGTGTTTAAGAAAGTGGACATTGTACCACTATCAAGCACATTTAAAAGTGACATGTTTTTGTGCTAATCTGAATGACGTAGCTAGTCACCAGTAACTTGGTCACCAGGCAAATCAAGCCTGCAACAAAGGGAGCCAATATTCAAATTACCATGTTATTGTCTGACCCACAGAATTTATTTTCAACATAAACATATAACCTCAACATGAGATGTCTAACTAAAGCAAGCACCACCAAGACCAAGACAGCATCACCTCTTCTAAGTTTTAGGTTTTGCCCAAAATTCTCGATACATGGAATAGCCCATAACTAAAGAAAAAGAATGCTAGTTAAGCATTTAAATACTTTTTTCAGTGTTAGAAAATTAAAAACAGTACATAAAGTAGCTAAAAGTAGCACCCTTGCTAGCGTACAATACTTACAAAGGGAACAAGGCCCTACACTGCTCACACTCTTGCTTTCTTAAACAATTCAAATTTCTAAAATTCTTTTTACACAATTTCCCAAGTATCTCAGGCCAGAATGACTAGCTCAGACTGTTAAAATATCAATATTTATCTGGCAACTTTAAAAGGAGTTACTCTTGCTGTATAATACCAGATAAAGTCAATTAAAGTCAATTATAAAGCCTATAAAAGCATGTAATATCTTTTCCACCTTCAAAAACTCAATAAAACAGGAATCGCGTCTCGCCCAGATGATGGATCTTATTACCAATCCTATTTACATATCTAGACTCTTCAACAAAATCATAAACTCAGTGAAGGGCATTACTATCTTTTCTTTCTTTCTTTAAAACCTTAGTAAGATTTTATCATAGACAGTAAAACTATGTCACTACTTGAACTATTTTTATTAATTCAGTTTTTATGTGAAAATGAATATAAGTGATATTCAAACTTCTTCAAAGTCAGCTAAAAGTATCTATCTTGTTTTATTTACAAAGAAATCCATTAACAGGGAACCACAAATTTGAGATATCCTGTAGGAACATACCCAGGGTCATTGCTCCCACAACAAAGCCTTGGGCTGCCACGAGCATGTGGATCAGGTGAATAGACACTTTAGTATTGCCCCTGCTCTTCAATTTATGTAATCCATATGCAACGATTCCTGCAAAACCTGCCATTCCTGTAAAACAGACAGTCACAAGTATGTCAGATGCATGGGGGCAGGGAATCAAGATGATTTTATCATCAATCAATGTTCTATTTTTTTTATAAGGATGCTTTAGGAGACCGTTAACCAGCTAACGTACAAATTGAGTTTTTAAATTTTCCCCCTCAGAACTAAAAATCCACAATTGGAAGCAAACAGTAACAGATCCAGAAAGCTAAGATCATCTTTAAAATGTGGGCTTGTGAAACCAGAAACTAAATTCCTTTAACCGTGAAAGGGGAGCTCTTCTCTGTCCTACTTCCATCCCCGAAGGCAATCAGTTAATGTGGTACAGACTGTAATAAACCATAACTGTGAGTATAACAGAAAAAAAAACTTTATGGAATATATTCTCCTTTTAGAATAGGAAAGTCTTTTTTAAATGCTTTAAACCCACAAGCCCTTTTATGACCCAAATAACACAATTCTGAGTTGTCCTTATACTCAGGTATATATATGATTCCTGAAAGCTTACTAATTATGGTGTGTTTAATATAAATGAAGGAAAATAATATTATAATTAATTGCTATTGAATTACATACTCTATAAAGTTTGATTTAGTGAGTGGGTACTTTTAAAATATTGAATGTGTATTCTCAGAAAATAATTTCTAAACTCAAATTACTGTAAATCTGCTTACCAGCATTTCCCAAATGGCTGAATTCTACAGAATTTTATCCTACAACCACAAAGCCATCTGGTCTATCACAATGTCAACCTGGTAACTCAAGCAAGTTCCACAAAGCCAATAGATGAGTTATTCACATACATCCCTGTTAGGAATTCAACTTCACATGTGTTACAGAAACAAATAAATAGGAAAGAAAAAATTTTCTGATAGAAAAATTAATTATCATAGCAATTCTGAATAGTCTGTATTGAAAAAATGTCAATCCACAGAATTTGATAAACTGTTAACTAGAAAATATATATCAAACATTATAAAGAAAGATTATTTTCTGTTGTTTTGCTATATATTTTATATACATTATGTTGAAATTTAACCTTTTTTGTTTGACTTAATTCTTTTATTATCATGCCTATTTTCATTCCTTTTACTTCAAAGTTGATGCATCCAGAGACTTTTTTAAAGTGATTAGCCATGTTTTATATTACTGTCTCTATTTAGAAATCTTCATAAGACCCTGTACACTTTGAATAAATAATCTAAAAAAGGATGATATACATGTGAACCACTTACTATCCACTGTCCTTTCAGCTGTCCACAGGACTTTCATCTTTCCAGTTCTTCCTAAATAAGCAGAATGCTTCTGATCTGCTGGTTCACTACTGAAAGGATATTTGCACCAGAAATCAAGGACTTAAAAAATAAATCCAACTACATTAAGTATAATGATAAAGATAGATTGCTTATATATATTTAATACACAACAGCTCCATAGGAAAACAAAAATATTGAAATGAAGAATAGGCCTCTTCAGTGGTAATACTGAGAATGTATAACTCAACGTATAATTGGGCATTACCTAATCAGAAAACAAGATAGTGATGGTTCTGAGACAGGGGCCTGGAAGCATCCTGTTGTCCCTGTCTCAACTCTAGATGCTGGATCTTGAGTGTGTAGGGGTTCCATGATGCCTGGGGGTTTCCTGAAGGAAGGTCTTTAAAAGTCAGTAATGAAATCTACCAACACATTCAAAATTCCTGTTTACTGGCTACATCAGACCCTGTCACCTCAATATCAACCTTTGGTTTATATTCAAGTGGAGAGACACATGTAGATATGGCATGAGACATTTCAAGACTTTCAAGATGTTTCAAATCAAGTTATTTTAATAAATAGTTATATTTTTTGATAAAATGAATTCAAATATTACTTGCACGAGTGCTTTATTAATCTCATAAGATGCTTTCTGATAGCGTAATTACACACCATGTTAGTTAATTTGAAAATAGCTGGTTTTGTTTCATTTCCCTGTTTGAATTCACTTTCAAAATCTGGGAGGCATATCATGATTATGTGCAACACCTATGAAACCCTGAATTAAGCTTTTTACTTCCGTCCAAGTGCATTTTATTTGCCTAATTCAAGGTTGGCATGTTGATTTGGAAATATGATTTTTGTGTACCTGATTTTATACACAAGCCATTTTTATGCATCGTATTGGAAGATAAACATATGTAATATTTGATTTACCATAATTCAATTCCATTTGATTAGATAATTAAAACGTGGCTGTAAACATAATTGGAGATCAATGTCTTTGGGCTTTTAAAAGAGAACAGTCCACATTGTGGAGATGCTGGTTTTTCTGTTTTGCATTATTTTTTTCACCAAAATTATTTCAATGACACCATAAACCATTATTCTTAGCATTTAATAAAGTTAGGTCTTTGACATTTCTTGAATATTCACTTAATATTGAATCAACTTTTTCTATATTTTTCATTTAGGAATTTGGCTTTTCCTCAAATTTGATAGCATTTTTTTAAATTCCGCAAATGGATTTTCCTCAACCTAAGAATATCTTAATAAATAACAAAATATGATACTGATTCCTATTCCTTAATTAAAGTAATGACAAATTATTTATCTTTTGGTGGTAAAATAAATAATATCATTTTATCTTCTTATTAAATTTGTATATTTCAATTATGAAAATGAATCCTGTCAGATTCCAACTCTGGAGGGAGATTAAATAAATAAAATCATGAAAATATTCTGAATGCGAAACGCATATGATTTGAAAAGTGAGTCTTAGTTTTGTCCATCTTCGCTGAAGCAAATTAGTTCCTGTATCATGCCTACCTGTGCATTTTTCTTCCTTTGGCTCATTTTTGGGATCACACTAATGGCCCAGAGGGTCCATCCAAAAAATTGTCAAATAGATAAAATAATTTTTAAAATCATACTTGAATTAATGATCAGTTTCTTATCCATTTAATTAATAATTCCCATTTCTCTCTTAAAGGTGGAATTAAGTAGCAGAATAAAATATATTGTTAAAATAGCCAGAGATGTGTTTTTATAAATAATCTTGTTCAACAAATCAGAGCCCTTTTCTAATGTAGAATTATCCTGATTAATTTTATTAATGAGTTTGTTTAAATTGTACTACAGATTTCTTTAACTGAATTTTATTATTCAAATAAACCCAACAGTGTGATAGAAATAACAAATCTAGGTGACTGACGTCAGGCACTTGTAACATCTCAGCTTTTTTTTTATTATGGCCTCTGGTTCTGTACTTTCTTATGTGTTATTAAAGTAAATGCCTTCTTACTATGCCTTTAATTCCTCAGACTTCAAACTTACTAGGGCTGGTTTCCAGAAGGTTCTTATTCCTGCACTAGTATGATCATAAAGTTAAACCACTTCTTTGTGTCCATAATTGTGCAGCCAACATGTTCCTGTTTATCCCCAACTTCTATCACCTGTCCAAACTCTGAAGCATGTCACTTTACATTGGTTCATTCTTTGGAAAAAAAATTTTTTTTGCCCTCTTCTTAATAGACACATATCTAGACACAAAATGTAAAAGTGGTCAGAAAACATAGCATATAAATTATTTAAAATAAAATTTTCCTTATTATATCACATTATAAATTTGTGCTCTTTATTCGCTTTCTCATGAGTTAAGTTTAATATCAATATAGCCAGCGTTTTTCTTTAGCCTGTACAATCTATATACCAGGATTCTTCCTAAGTGCTTTGGGGATGAAAATAAAATGTGACAAACTAATGGGAAGCATAATTATGGAACCTTATAGAAGGAAGGGTTCTTAGCGGAGCTCAATAAGGAAAATGAAGCTCAAAATTATTTGCTAAGCTTTCCATCTTGAAAAGCTAATTAGTTGCTTCCTACTAATCTGGCATGGAAGATGAAATATATTCAACTGTCAAGAGAATACAATACCGAGAATGTTTTATAATAAAGAAGTCAGTAGCATAGATAAGGGGGTCAAATATATTCTCAGAGAGATCAAAAGATGCTTGATGAATAGTTGTCCTTCTAAGCAGGTCTTGAAGATTGAGAACCATTGTCAGTGGTGGAGCAGGGAGAGATTTCCACCTAGAGAAATTAGAGCAGAGAGTAGTCTCCCAAGGCCATGTAAATATTTGAGTTGGCTGGAGCATAGGATTAGACTAAAGGAATAATAGTCAATAGAGTTGGAAGAACAGGTTGGCATTTACATCATGATCTTTGAGTAGAGGTAATGACATCCAAAAGACTTCACGTTTTAGTCAAAAAAGAATTTTAATGTCTCTTAGCAAAGTTGGGCTGAAAAACTATACTCTAAGTAGAATCCTCTGACAGCAGTGTATTTGCTAAACTGAGTGAAACTGGAATAAATAAAGGAAATCAAAACAATACAGACACAAGATATTAAAAAAGAATAACCGATGGATTGTTAGATATCCAGAAATATCTGTCTTACTTTCTATTTATTTTCTACCATTTTTTTATTACTTCAAGATCATGGTTGGGTAACTAGCCAAAATACTGAGTGTTGTATGCTAAACACCATTCTGAGAGTTTTTCATGTAAGTATTCCTTTAGTCGTCTTAGCAATTATTATTATTAATAATAATAATAATACTTGTTGTTATGGTTGTTTTATTGTTATTCCATTGTACCTATAAGGAAATTGAAGAGAGTTTTGGTAGCTTTTCTAAGATTGCACAATAAAGAATGATACATCCAGGTCTGAACTCAAGCTGATTAACCCCAGAATCAGCCAGCAATCCTACTGATATGAATACAACCCTTTAATATTCAATACAGTATGTTTCAGTGAAATACGTTGATACATATTCATAGAAACCCCATACTTTTGTGTTTTCTCATCTGTAAAAATATGTATTATAGCAACTTCGCTCCACCCTATAGCTTTTGAGGACCAAATGACAATGCATTGGAAGATACTTTTTATACCCTATGATACATTATAAATAAATCATTTTTCCTAAGTCATGTGTAAACTTCATTTTATAATGGACATGGGACAAATGTATCACCTATACAGAGCAGTAATGAAAAATAACTTCCAGCCTCCTCTTGTCCACAGTGAAATGTATGACTTCCAGAGTCCACTGATTCTTATTTCACTTGAATGACACTTTTCCCCAGTGCTTATTATATTGCATCATCTTATTGAACAATATTGAACTCCAGAGCTCCTAAGTGATCCCCAAAGCCCTAGTCATCAAGTACAAACAGAAATACTAATACTTGACAGAAAATTCTGTTTTTCAATCCCAGACAATTGTTTGGTATACATGCACATGATAGCCTAATAGTGGGATAAGCAAGCAAATAGATAGGTAGGTAGATAACTGAAGTCTCATAACCATAATTATGGTATAAAAATGTGGTGTAATGCAGTGAAAACAGCTTTTCAACAGGACAATTTCAAATTTTAGTTTCACTTCATACTTCTCTTAAGGGTGTTGTTGGAATCCTTTGAGCTTCGCTTCCTTTATCCTTAAAATAGAGAGTCTATACCCAATAATGAAAGTTGCTCTGAAAATCAGAGATGACACCATCCATAAACAAACAACATGAAATTGGTGGTACCAATATGGGGTCTCTAGTTTTCACATTTGTGTCTTACTAGTTTGTACTCCAGAGTGGGCAAAATATCTCCTCTATGCCTGACTTTTGTCCATCTGTGAACCAGTCATTGCTGACAAAAATGGACTTCTCTACCTCCGTGATCAACCCTGGGTTTAGACAACTCAGGAAAAGGCCTCACCTTTCAAAGGTGACATCAGTTTAGGACAGATTCTTAGGATAGAACCAGATGGAAGGAGCGTAGGTGTTAGTAGGTGGGAGAGAATGAGGTTAGTCGTTGCCTCTGAGCTCTTAGTGTGCCACCATCTGGCATAAATGAGGTTGACACTGGAAAAGACATCAACACAGATATGCTATTAATGATGTGTAATGGAGAACTGCTAGTTTCTAGAATTTAAGGATTTGAAAGTAGTCATCGGGAATGAGCCATTTGGGGATCCTTCAAAATAACTGTTAAGTGCATAGTCAATACGGTTCTGCTTAAGTGAGCAAATGAGTACAAAAGTTACATGTAAATAAATAAATACATTCCTTTACTTGTCACAGAGAAGCACTGTCCTGACCTGACACGTGGCTTATATTCATTAGCCTTTCCTTCTAGAAATGACAGAATTAAGCCAGATTCAAAAGTAAACTTAAAGAAGTACGGTTTAATAACCATTGTTATGGGAACATTATCTTTCTCCTTTTTTAAAAGAAGTGTAATTTGCAGGTTGTGTTTTCAAAATAAACATACCCAAAATACAAAAATGGTTTTAGAACACACAAATTTAGAATAACATTTAAACAGAATTGCTTGAAGTATATATCAATTCAGTATACTTACAAACCATGGATCTCTCTAGATTTTTATATTCTTACATATGCTAACTTTATGAATAAAAGTGTCTTTTTAAAAAATCACTCTTTAAGTGGCAGCTTTTCCAAGTAGATCATTCTTGTTAAGGTGGATACTACGAGCATAGTTTCATACAAGATACTTGCCCAACTTTCTGAAAGGACAGTCTTTCTGTGTTAAAAAAGAAAAAAGAGTAATGAACTCTTGTTAATTGATAATATTGAAGTATTTTATAAAATATTAATGCACTTGTGAGAAAACGCCTTCTCTCTCTACAAGTACTCCTTTTTTATAGTCAAGGTTTTTCTCCCAGCTCTGTTGAGACTTTTATACGATACATATAGATATCTCCTGAGCCTGTGCTTATCCTTTAGTCACTTGTAAACAGGCATCATTTTTTGAAGGACTGCTGGTGGGTAAGAAGTTATATCTCATCTTCAAATCGACTCTGCTCTGAATTGGTAGGGCTGGGACTCTGCAAATGAATCTTTCCCTCTGCCAGCTGATCCCTGTTCAGGTCTCCTAACAGATGACGGTAGAGAAAGATGGGAAGACAGATGAGGACCTGAAACACTTTTATGTTCGCCTCCTGTTCCTGTCAGCATCCTCTAAGAATCCGAACTTGGATTCACCGGCAGCCTCCAGCCTCCTTCAGCTCTCGGAGACCAAGCCTCCGAGCTCCCCCTCAGAAGCATCTGCACCAGCTTGGCGTGTCCTCCTCAGAGCTCTGAGCCCTGCCTCAGAAGGACTCCTTCTGGACTCTAGATTCTGAAAACTTCCATTCATTTCCGTTGTTTTCTCAGTCCTAGAGCAAGCCAGGCTCAGTATGG
The DNA here is from genome assembly GCF_025265405.1 of Mesoplodon densirostris. Classification (NCBI taxonomy): domain Eukaryota; kingdom Metazoa; phylum Chordata; class Mammalia; order Artiodactyla; family Ziphiidae; genus Mesoplodon; species Mesoplodon densirostris. The sequence continues at coordinate 84,970,970 of NC_082675.1, read as the reverse complement.
CTTAATATCGGCTACCTCTGTATTCCCTTTTCATTTTTCCAGTCTTCCAAACCTGTGTAACAGATTCCCAGGATCACAGTCTCTCTGTTGATATATCTACTATGTCTTCTGTTTTCCTGACCCGAGGATTATGATTGATTTTAACTGGAATGGTTTTCCTTGCTAAGGGCTTTTAAAAATTCTTTCCTGAGATTCTTTTACTTAACTTATGACAACTTTGCCTAATTAAATTTCACACAAGAATGAAGTGTTTGGCTAAATTCTTTCTGGACTACTAGTTCTATAGCATGAGACATTCAATTATATATGAGAACAGATACACATGTTTATAATGAGCAAGTGTTCCCTTTCATGGGGTGGGGATTTCTCAATTCCCATGGGGATTTTAAAGGGAGACTATCAGCTATATTAAAATGACAGTGAAATGAAAAAGCATCATGGGTCCTCTTTCTAATTTATATTCCTGACCTAAACAGCTCTAGTCAACTCTTCTTAATTTATTTATGTGGACCAAAATCAATTCCTGTGGATCTTTAAATTTTTTCTTTATTCTCTGGGAGTAAACACCCCCGCCTTTTTTTTTCTTTTGCGGTACACGGGCATCTCACTGTTGTGGCCTCTCCCATCGCAGAGCACAGGCTCCGGATGCACAGGCTCAGCGGCCATGGCTCACGGGCCCAGCTGCTCCGCGGCATGTGGGATCTTCCCAGACCGGGGCACGAACTTGTTTTCCCTGCATCGGCAGGCGGACTCTCAACCACTGCGCCATCAGGGAAGCCCTAAAGCCCTTTTTAAAATGGTTGGCCAGTCCCTTCAGGAGAGCCTGGAGACCCTACCCTGGTCTATTAGACGTTTCAGAGCATTTCCTAGGAGGGTTAATAACTTAAATTCTAACTAATCAGCCACAGAACTTAGAAAGTTAAAATTTTATAACTTCAATTTTTCACAAGGAATGACTTCAAATCTAATCACCTAGTGATAAGAATTTTAATCTTTCTAAACTCAACCACCATCAGACTTTTATCTCAAGGGAACAGGGAGACAAATAAATGTGGCTGACAGGTTCATTGAGTAATTTGACTCAGTCTGGGGTCTGTTAAATTTTGATTCCCTGCAGTTTGTGACTATACAGAAGGAAAGATCCATTTCTCTGGCTTAATTGGATGAAACTATAGCTTGTTATGATAAACTCCTTTCATACAAAAATATATTCTCAATACGACTTAAATTTGGATTTTTCCCAGAACACTCACCTGTACATATTCCTGTTTTCTTAGTGAGTCTAGCCAACTTAGCCATTTCTGAAGGTACAAAAAGAAAGAGCTTTGTCTCAAAAGAGCAATGACCAGAGAAAGCATAGCTCCATGTTAAAGTACTAAAAATAAGAAACCATGGTTGAGTGTTCAACTTGTGTGAAACACTGTTCTAAATATTTTACAGGTATTTATCCAGTCAGTCCTCATAACAACATTATAAAGTAGTTATTATTAGCTTTATTTTATAGATGTGAAAATTCAATCCAAAGAAGTTACATAAAATACCCAGTCTCATGTAACTAATAAATTGTAAGGCCTGGATTTAAACTTTGGAGTTCTAGATACAGAAACTATAGTCTTAACCATGCATCACTTTCCTTCTCTTTGATTAGCCACTTCTTCATTTTAAGAAATGGGAAATAAAATGTTAGCCACTAACTTAAAACCACTCTTCCTAACCTAGTGAGCACAGACAGAGGAGAGACAAGGAATAAAAGATAGAAATAACAGAATATTCTCCTTGAAAACATGCTTTAGGAATTACTGATGAGAATCACTGCAGAAAAATAATGGGGAATAATCTTCATCTGTGGAATGATTGTAGCATGATGCATTACACTGTCTACGTTGCTTATGATAAATGTATTTACAGTTTATGGATTTATGGTACAAAACCTGCTAAAAACTGTCAGAGTCAGCATGTGACTAAGTAATAAATGGCAATGTTTCCTAACTGAAATCTCTCTCTCAGTAAGCGATGCCCTACATGGCCCCCTTAGAGTGATCCTATGCTTAAACTGTGTTGGGTGGTCCCATAGAAGCTATAAAGGACCGAGAGTCTTGTGTCTGCATCATGGTACTTCCACACGATTTACCTTCAATTCATAATTACCTGTATCCTTTGAAGTATTAGTGAATTTTGATCCTGTGTAACACGTGATTCTTGTATGTCTGATTTGAGAGTCTGACCCTTTTTGCTCTATCAAGGAGTTTCCTGCAGTTCCTTCTTGGAACTTTTTGGAGTTCCAAGAAGTTCAGTGCCTAAGCTGTATGCTCCTTTGGCTTGTCTTGGTAGTTATCAGGGACATTGTTAATTTATTCAACAAACATAGCATAAACAATAGCAGCTCATCCAATAAATATTAATTGCAAACAACTAGGTGCATGAAACTGTTTTAGTCACAAAACAGATAAAAATATTCACTCTTTTGTGTCATGCAGTCTCATTAAAGGAAACATACAGTAAAGAACAAACAACAACAATCATGATAAAAACTATTTGTCATGTTATGAAGGTGCCTGGCCCAAAAAATTAGGCATCCTGGGGGCACAGAGAGTGTTGAGATACAGAATTGGTATTTTATGAGGAAAAGACATGAGCATCTCTGGTAGTGTAATGTTTGACCAAAGCTTTAATGAAGTAAAATAGTGAGCTGTGAATATCTGAAGGAGGATATTTCCTGGAGTTCAGAAAATGTTTGCCTGATATGTTTGAGAGGACGGTGTGGGAAGAATGGAGTGAGAGAGTGACCGCGGTAAGAGATAAAGGGAGAAGCAGGTGGGGGTGAGATCAGATACGGATGATCAAGCAAAACTTAAGAAATTAAAGTTTATTCTGACAGAAATGGAAAGAGGCTGAAGCTTTTTAAGAGAGCCGAATATGGCTAAGCTCTACCTGGTCTCCTCTGTGGCTGTGCTGAGAATAGTTTATACAAGCGTCAGTGCTGAGGTCAGTGAGAACAGCTAGAAGGCATTAGTGCATCGACAGTGCAGGTGAGAGAGGATGGAGTGTGGTGACCTGTCAGGGAGCAGTCAGGAGAATCAAAGCCACTTGAAATATCCAAGCTATGAAAGAACACAGCTAGGAATGCAGGTCTTCAATAAGCTGTGGAAAAACCTGAAGGAACAGAGTTCAGAGAAGTTTCACCAAAGGTCTCAGCCTGAAGCACCAAAGGAGCTCTGATGTCTAGAAGATTCTGCAACTCTCAAGACCCTCTGGAAAACCCTACAAAACCATTGGCATCTACAGAAACAGAGTGAGGAGGGGAGTTCTGAAAAACATGCCTGCACATATGGAATATCTTTACACACCCACGCCTCTGGCTGTATAAGTCTTTGGAGGAATCTCTCCCATTTGGCAAATCTCGCATGAGTGCTCATCACTGACAAATCCTATCGTTAACTTACACTTTCTAAAATTGCTTAAATAGGAATCATTACTTGTTTATAGTCTTGCTTTCAGTGTAAACTTCTTTTCCTATGCCATTCATTATTCAGTGGATTGGTAGAGAGGGAACATAAATATTTGGTCTTACTCTCTCTCTGGAAGTAGAAGTTTACCTTAACATATTTAATTAAATAAATAATTAAATTGCTTATTTTTATATTTTTTCTTCCTACTGGTGTACCAGCTTTTTGAGGGAAAGAAGAAACTTTTTTCACTTTTTGTAACCCCAGAAGATAGCGTCATTCCTGGAATATGCTGGATGCATAATTAACACTTTTTGGTTGAATGAAAATCTTTTCCATAATAAGAGGAAGAATCATAGGGCAAGCTAATGCTAGTAGGCTAAGAGAATCAAGATGAACAAGTAGAGAGTGTATATTAGGGTGGTCTACACTGAGAAAAACTTAATTTAAAAAATTTTGAAAAAAGCAGCCTACACTGAGAGAAAGTATCCATATGCAATTATGATTCAAATTTGAGTGAGTTTGTGAAGGAAGTATTGGACCAAAAGGGTGTAGTGTGAAGAAAAGAAAAATATATAAGAAGCAGGAATTTTAAAAATGCATGCAGGGCACAGCCAGGCTTAAAAGAGCTGCAAAACATTTTGAGTATACCATTTCATTTTTTCTATTAGTTTTTTTTTTCTAATCAGGGAAATCTTTCAACTATTCATAATGGACTTGGAAAGAAAAGATTAGAGATTTACATTCTTATCAAAGTTTACCAAGAATGATTGAATTCATATGCTTGTATTTTTTTTTCAGATACCATTACAATTCTTGGTGCAATTCTTTGCAAATAGACGGCTCAATCTTGTCAAGCTCTGAAAGGATGTATCTAAAGATTATCTAAGAAGTTATTTTAGAAATTGTGCTTTTTAAAAAACAACAATGAAATGACAACAAAACCCTTTTAGAACCAGACTAGATTCATTGCTTTCCATAGAGTATTCTCAATTTACCTGATGGCCGTGCTCAGATTAGATTATGGCAGGAGCTGGAGCTTGGTCACAGCAAAGGCAAAACAACATGTGCATCTGTTAGGAGGATCTGATTTCTCAACAATAGACACCTAGTTTTCTCATGTCAGAGTGAGCATTCTTCCTGAAAATGACAAGTCACTATGAAATAAGGTAAGGTTAACTATAAAGTGATTCTTGGACACACATTGTTTTCTTTAATGGTATCCTGACTGTAGTTCTGAAGGAAGATATTATATTCTCCATTTTACAGGTAAGCAAACCGAGTCTTAAAGAAGTCAACTGATTTGTCCAGTTCACAGAGCCAATAAATACAGGGACTCCCAGACGTTTTGCACTGACAAACTCATTTCTACCAAAATGATGACTTCATGTATTGGGCCCGGAGATGTGCTACTGTTTGATATACATTATCTAATTCAATTCTCAGAACCTCACTATAATGTGGATATAAGTAACCCCATGCTTTTCCTCGGGGAATTGATGATCAGTTACACTATATGACTAATGCCAAGGAAAGGATTTAGAACCATTGGGGGGGTTAAAAAGAATAACAAAACAAAACAAAATAATATGCATGCATCTGCATCTCTGTGAAAACTAATTGTCCCATCAGCAGTGAGTTATTTCTTTGGTTTCTCTTTATAGGAATTAAGTTGGATTGTCTGTTTTTAATGAAGCACCACCAACACTCTCTACTAGGACTGGAAGCTAGGTTTCACAGTACTCCTTCCCTCTTTGGCTCAGGGTTAGAGTTTGTCAATGAGAGGAACTCACATAGGATTTGGAAGGAGGAATGGAGTGGATGTCATTTTTTTTTTTTTTTTAGATGTTGGGGGTAGGAGTTTATTAATTAATTAATTTATTTTTGCTGTGTTGGGTCTTCGTTTCTGTGCAAGAGCTTTCTCTAGTTGTGGCAAGCGGGGGCCACTCTTCATCGCAGTGCACGGGCCTCTCACTATCGCGGCCTCTCCCGTTGCGGAGCACAGGCTCCAGATGCGCAGGCTCAGTAGTTGTGGCTCATGGGCCTAGTTGCTCCACAGCATGTGGGATCCTCCCAGACCAGGGCTCAAACCCATGTCCCCTGCATTAGCAGGCAGATTCTCAACCACTGTGCCACCAGGGAAGCCCTGTCATTCTTCTCAGGAGGTCCAGGTGGGCAGATGCAGCGGCTTCTGGCCATGTCTACAAGGTCCCAGTTCTCCGTGGTGGTGACCAGACACGGAGGCTCCAAAATCTCCTGAGCTCTGCCTTCTCTCTGACCCCTGTGCTTCAGTCCTAAGTCCTTATGGAACATGTCCTCAATCCTTCAGCTGCTGCCTTCCTGATTTGTACTACTCATCTCCTCTCACATCTGTGGAATCCCCAATTCCTATAGTAAATTCCTTATTCTCATAATGCTATAGAGATTCTACTTTCCTGACTCAACCCAGACTAAATACAGGTGGAAGATTTGTCCTGTGTCCTGGTATTGCCAGTAGGGGGGCAGTGATTCTTTTCTAAAAGAAAAAGAATGGTCATTGGGTGGAACACACTTGAAATTTTTAAAATTATATATATTCCAATAAGTTTGCTTAATGCAACCCAGTGAACTGTACAGAAAAAAAAAATAGAAAGCATCAGAGAAATATTCAACATGTTCAAGGAAGCCTGTGTATCTAAAATGAACAAGTTTCCCTATTTCTTTTTCTGATCAAGTAGTGCCTTTGGCTTTGACATGAGGTGAATTGTGCACAAATATGCAAAAGGATTTTGATGTCATAAAAACTGAAATAGTAACAATATTCTTATCAATATCTAGGAATGAGACTAAGGATTTAAATAGGCTGACAGTAACATTTGTATATTACATATGACTATATTTTTAAAGTTTGTACTCTAGAGAATGTATTTCACTTTTAATTATTAATATGGCTACCATTTATTGAGAACATACAACATTTGAGCCCACTGAGTTTATAAGAAATTACATATATTTTTTGTGATAGTTTATGTAGTACAAGAACATGAAAATAACACTTTCAGGTTAGCACATATTTAAAAAGCCTGGATTTTTAAAATCATAGATTGTAAAGCTAAGGTCTTACTATGTACCAAGTGGAAGCATATTGAACTATATATGATGGGAAAAAAACACACCTTCTTGTGTGCAGAGTATACAAACCTAAACATATAAAATGATAGCACTGTCACTGATGCTGTCATAAAGATGAATGCAGAGGAAGTTTTTTGAAAACAAAACCTGCTATTAAATGCTCAATGCAGTTACCATTATGAGATTCAGGCCCATCTATCAGTATCCACTAAATAAAGATTAACAGCCTTCTCTCTATGACCGGTGTTACTCCATTCTATCCATGTTTCTGAGGAATAAAAGAATCTTTATCCATAATACTGCTGCAGAGTTATTATTGAATGGAGTTACTATCAATGTATACAAAAATATATAATTTGACTCAATAATCTAATCAAACAGTTATATATATATATATATATATATATATATATATATATATATATATATATATATATACCATGCTGCCTCTTTGTGACTAAAAGAGATTATAGACAATGTTTTGTTACATGTAAGTGAATACTGATTTGTGAATTCAAAATACAACATATTGAGTGCAGTATTTCCAGAGATAACATGAAAAAGAACTAGGTCTATAATATGGTAAATGTGTAGTGAACCTTTCCCACACGGTGTCACGGAGAACGTATCAGTGGCACGCTTGCAATTCAGAATATCACTTAAAATGACGCCCAAAACACCTAGTTTCTGCCTCTTTTACTTGAAATGCTGAATCCTTTGCAATCATCACAATGACTGTGATGAATTGCATGAATGCCCAAGAGGAAACCTACCTGGTGGTGTTTGCCTTCACATATGTTCAACAAGGTCATGCCAAGTATGAACGTATAAAGCTAAAGAATAAAACAATTATCTCAGAAAAAAAGGAAATTGTTATTGTGTTCTAGGGAGAATTATATCTTGGTTACTTAATGCTATAACTTCTATAAGATCCACTTTTCCTGTTTATCCCTGTTGTTTAACCTTGATTTTGGCTAAAACACTGTTACTGGTCTTCAGTGCTCAGTATCCACGTTCCTTGTGTTTCTATCGGGTGGTGCTCAATCCCACATTCCTTGACTCGCCTCTCTACTGAGATAAATATTACTCCAATATGCCAACAATTAGTACGGAAAAACAGTCACCCGTATAGGCTGAAAACAACATAGAGGGCAGGCACTATTTATGGTATGTTTTGATTACCTCTCTGTATACGTACAGTCTCCAACATAGCTCCAGGGACATAGCAGGCTAACAACGTATATTTGGTGAAGGAATATATATTCATTATATTATTCATCAAATGATATAGACACATATTTTATTTTATTTTATTATTTTTTATTAGTTTCTGCTTTATAACAAAGTGAATCAGTCATACATATACATCTGTTCCCACATCCCTTCCCTCATGCATCTCCCTCCCTCTCACCCTCCCCATCCCACCCCTCCAGGCGGTCACAAAGCACCGAGCTGATCTCCCTGTGCTCTGCGGCTGCTTCCCACTATCTATCTACCTTACGTTTGGTAGTGTATATATGTCCATGCCTCTCTTTCGCTTTGTCACAGCTTACCCTTCCCCCTCCCCATATCCTCAAGTCCATTCTCAAGTAGGTCTGTGTCTTTATTCCCGTTTTACCCCTAGGCTCTTCATGACATTTTTTTTTTAAATTCCATATATGTGTGTTAGCATCCGGTATTTGTCTTTCTCTTTCTGACTTACTTCACTCTGTATGACAGATTCTAGGTCTATCCACCTCATTACAAATAGCTCAGTTTCATTTCTTTTTATGGCTGAGTAATATTCCATTGTATATATGTGCCACATCTTCTTTATCCATTCATCCGATGATGGACACTTAGGTTGTTTCCAGCTCCGGGCTATTGTGAATAGAGCTGCAATGAACATTTTGGTATATATCTCTTTTTGAATTATGGTTTTCTCAGGGTATATGTCTAGTAGTGGGATTGCTGGGTCATATGGTAGTTCTATTTTTAGTTTTTTAAGGAACCTCCATACTGTTCTCCATAGTGGCTGTACCAATTCACATTCCCACCAGCAGTGCAAGAGTGTTCCCTTTTCTCCACACCCTCTCCAGCATTTATTGTTTCTAGATTTCTTGATGATGGCCATTCTGACTGGTGTAGACACATATTTTAAATAAGAAGTTCTGCTTACTTTTAATTTCTTCTCTCTTTTCATATCAAAGGGCCAATGAGCATTTAAAATATTCTAGACTGACATCAAGATGGTTAACTTTATCCTTGTGGTTTCCAGCACCAGGGCATTTTTCTTCTACAATAGCTTAGCAGCAGTAAGTTATGACCCATGAACTCAGTGGCTCATGCAAACAAACTCTTATTTTTCGCTCTCCTTTCATGTCAGAGGTGGTGGGTTGGCTCCTACACTTTTGTTCCCCATGGTTCTCATTCTGGAAGCTAGTCTGGAGGAGGAACCCTTTCTGAAGATATACTATTCTCATGGGAGAGGAAGAAACAAGAGAGCTGGAGGATATTTCTGACACTTCTGTTTGGTCTTGGCTTAAGCCACATGCACTTGCATTCCATCAGCCAGAACTGTCACATGGCCAGACCCAGAATCAGTGGAGAGGGATGTAATATCATCTCACAAAGAAAGAGGGAGCAAACAGCTGGAAATAATGACATAATCCTCCTCTCTTCTCTATAAATTTGATCCTGTAAAGGATGTAAAGGAGGAAAGTTTCAGAAAGTTATCCCCATTTTAAGAATGACATTCAAGGACCAGAATGTGTTATTCAAATGTTTAATTAAAATCATAGAAATCAGAAAGGTTTCTGTCATCCTACACATTGAATTCGAGCTTTACAATCAAAATATCTGTGAACTTTATAGGTCTCATGGTTACTTGCCCTCTCTGAATCTTAGTGTCAGTATATGTAAAAAAAAAAAAAAAAAGAAAAATGAACAGAAATACCCACCTTCTAGAGTTTTTGTGCAAATTATATAATAACATGTTGAAAAGTACCAGTGACAGCTGCAGACTTTCAGTAGCACATACTACCCTCCTCTGTCTCTCTCCCTCTTTCCAGCCCCTTCTCTTTTCTCTAAAATATCTTTTTTTCTCCCTCTTCCTTCCTGCTTTCTCTAAATTATCTTTAGCCTGGGAGGAACAGTTTTAGTTTCATTGCTTTGTTCAGTAATTTTTGGCTTCCTGAAATCTGTCTTCCCTTAACATTTTTTAATCCTTCAACTACTTGTCACCAACTACCTTTGACATTGAAAGCTGGGTATTTGTTCTCCACCTCATGGTCCTGAGGCTTCAGCTGATTTTCATATCTTCCTGCAGGCAATATATTCTCTCAAGCTACACTATTAGATGAAAATCAAGCAGTGGTTTTACTTTTTCTCTTTAACTTTAGAGATCTGCTAGGTCACTGTCATTCCTTCAGTCTTTTCCTGGATCCTCCTTCATAAGAAAGGATTCAGAAACATATGAGAATATAGTTACTGGCATGCAAGAAACTCAACTTTTCAATTTTGTTCTTGAAGAAAAATCTCTTTTCTCCTGCCCACATTCTTTCAAAGCATCGCAGAATAAAGTGACTGTTTGTACTGTCTTCCAACCTGAAATAATTTGACATATTGCTTCTGAAATGAATCTAAACTTAAAGTCTAAAACTTTAACGAATAGAAGTAATGCTGTACCCATAGATTTCACAGCTTTATGACAGTTTGACACTTTGCTGTACTGCTTCTCAGACTCTTGGTAAAAATTAAATGTTTATTAGTTTGACTTTTGACTAGCAACAAAAAAATAAATATGGTAAATATGTAAAATATTATAATGTATGTGTAATTATATATGTACATGTTATACATATACAATAAAGCTTTGCAGTAATTTGATTGTGTTTATGTAAAAATGTTCTAATTTTTATATTTAAAAAATATTTACATGTCCACTTAATCTTCAATCATGGCTTTATATATTAAATTAATATTTATAAAGTGCAGACTCTGTGCTAGACACCTACCCTGTGACCTAGAAATTTAAATATGGACATTCACATTCTCATGAGGAAGACAAATAAATAGATAATTACAGTACCATAGATTTAAGCTATGTAGAGATATAAAGTATATTTATACTTGTATAATATAAATATAATTGAGTATTGCGAAAGCAGCTAATTCCATAAGAAAATTAAAAAGATATTTCCTACATGCCTGATATTGGTCTGGTTGTTTTATATACATCGCCTTCTTATGAACTCACAGTGGCAACCCTGTTCTCCAGCAGAGGCAGAGATCAAATGCAGTTTTCCTGGCCATGAGACCTGTGCCACTTAAATGACTCTTAAGCTGGCAGCCAAAGGAAAACTAGTTTTCAAGGTAAGGAGGCTTGTGAAGGGTTTTCCAAGGAGGGCCTGCTGCTGGTGGTTGAAAAAGAGAACAGAGTTCCAGATACTGCACCTGAGAGGTGAGACCAGCCAGTGAGCAGAAGCCAAGTTGTCTAATTTCCACGGTGGTGGTCTTGCTCAGCTTACCTTCTTGTAAATGAATATAACCATTCACCATTCACTCTTTTTTTTTTTTTTTTTTTTTTTGGCCATGCTGCATGGCATGTGGGATCCTCGTTCCCTGACCAGGGATCGATCCCACGCCCCCTACCTTGGAAGCACGGAGTCTTATCCACTGGACCGCCAGGGAAGTTCACCATTCACTCTTGCAATTCAACCTTTGCTGAACACCATGCCAGATCTTGAGAGAGACAGTGATGAACAAAAAGACAATGGTTCTCTGACTCTGAGAGGCTTCTAGTCACTTGCTGAGGAGAAGAAAGTCATCGAGTATTCACACAAATCACTGCAAGAGCGCGGGAAGAACAGGATCAGATGCTTGGAAGGTTGGTGTGAGAGAAACTGTCCAGTAAAAGCAGAAAGCAGAGGTCTAATTGATCTGAACCTATCGAATATCAGCGATGCTCTTGGCCTCTTGGTGAATCAGGAAATTACCTAAATTTCTGTCACTGTTGCTAGGCAGAGTTTTCTGGATCCACTTTAAAATTGCCCATTGCTGTTAATGCTAACCACCACCCTCCCACCTCTTGTTCTACAAGCTTCAAGGGTTTCCTAATGTTTCTTTTAGCTTCAATCAGTTCAGACTACAGTTGATCAACTTTCAACAAAATAAGTTCCTCCTTAAGTATCTTTGAAGTTTGTCTGGTCTTTCCTGTCTCAGTCACCACATATATTATTTCCCATCTATCACCATTACTGACATTAAGACATCTAAGTTTTTCAATCTGACATGCTAGATTAATTCACCTTCCTTTTGATGAAGAACTTTCTGGCCCAAGTATCTTTTGGTGCCAAATTGGCATTTTGGAGAACCCATCTGCATTATAATAACCTCTATTTTAACCTGAGGGCTTCCATGTCCTCTTACTTTCTTCTCCTTCCAGACTGACTCTTGGCAACCATAAAGAGATTCAGTGTCTTTCTTGCATTCCAGAAATTACCTGACTTTCTCAGTCTGGTGCGGTTTCCTCTCTATTCTGCTCCCATAGGCTTGAATTAATCTACAATAACCTGTCCTCGCAATGATGGATTTTCTTGATTATTTCTCGCCATTGTATTTGAATATTTGAGACAAGGGATGGTCCTATTTATATTTTACCACTAGAACCCAGCAAAATTTCTGATGTAGAGTATATCCTACAAGTGTTTATGGAATTTATGTGTGAATGAATATATATTACGGGGAAGAAAACTTTCTTCACTCCAGTCTTAAAAAAAATTTTACTAAGTATTCTAGTCATGATTTCCTATATTTTTCTTCAAAAACTACTCTTCGTTTATTAATAATTCGTGTGCATTTTGTATGAGTAGACTTTTAAAAAGTCAATTAACCCACCTGAACTGCATTACTGTGAGGGAGGGAGCGGTCGGGACTGTTGGCTTTTCTGTCATCAGCATTCCCCAAGGTTCAGGTGGATGCCATGCGGGTTTTATCCCTTTTGGAATTTGGGGACGGAAGCAGACACTTCAGGAGGAGTAGCAGAGTGAATTTAAATGAAAAATGCTTCCCTAAATAACTAAATTGTTAAGCAATATTAATTATTGTAATTCTAAATTATGTAATTATAAATTTAATTATAAATGTCCTTATATAAAGATGATTGCGTCTTGGAGGTAATAATAAAAATATGTGGTTTTAGAGAATTCAGATTTAAGGGGACAAAATAGGGCAGAGTGTAAAACTTTAATATAGAAGTTAGCATATTTAAGTCACATTCTCATATTAATTTCTATTTTCTTCAACTCAAATTATTAACATTGGGTTTTTTTTAGCAACTTATTCATGGGACAAATGGGACAGTAATAGATATAAAGGGTATTCCTTTCTTTTCAGAAAAAAGAAAGACAGTGATCAGTCTGTTGATTTATATTACTAAGTATAGTGCACTTATATTGATCATTGCTTATCATTGGTTTTTTATACTTTTCATTTCTATTCCTCCCCACCAAGAAAGATTCCTGTGCTCTAGGAACCACCATCAGGGTTTCCATATCTCCTATTACACATATTTTGTATATAGAAATTTTGCATATAATGCATTTTTGTATATAGTGCATTTTCATCCCTTATGAGGAATATTTAACTATTCATATGCATTTATAAATAATTGTCACGAACTAATTGGTAAAACTGAAAAGATAAAACTGCAGATGAGTGACTATACTTAATTATCATCAAGATTGTACTCAGTATCAAGCCTACATGTAAACTAACATTTTTACATGACTCTCCTCTTTTAGCCTTTGCGTGGGCGGGGCTGCTTTGCAGGGATCACGTCATTGGGGAGGGGGAGGAGTTCGGGGGGGGAGGGCGCAGCGTCTGTGCACAGGGGTATGGGTGGCGAGCTGGGGTGTCAGCAGCAATTTCACACCTGGAGCTCTGGGCAGAAGGGCCCTGCATGAGGCCTCTGCCCATGGCCCACTGTGAGGCCGTGAAGCTAGACTCAGCACAAAGGAATAGAAAAAGTTGAGACTTTGTTTACCCAGGTTGTGTTTTCATTTGCTGGGAATTGTTATCAGGCTTTGCCGAGACGGTCTCCCTACCTTCTCAGTCTTCCTTGCGAATGACAATGATAGAAAGTGATGGGCAAGCGATATTTTGCCTTCTAAGAAAAGGAAACTATACCAGCTGATCTACACAGCATACATGTGAGCTTTATAAAAGATACACTGAAGAATAGATAGTCGAGGTCTGGCCTTGGGGAGCGGGGAGGGGAGAGGGGAGAAGGTGCGAGCCCAGAGGCCTCAGAGTCATCCAGGGTGAACCGCTGGCTCCACAGACGATAAACTGAGGACCAGAGAGGTCGAGTGACTTGCCCGAGGTCTCCGGACAGATCAGAGAATATAGTCCCGCCCTCCTCACTGCCCGTGGGTGCTGCCAGCGTGATGCCCACACCTTCTAGGAGTTAAACTATGTCAGGAAGAAACAAGATACATCCCGGGGCGCCTGCAAAGCAGACTCCATTTTCCGAGGCCATCTTTTATTCGATGCTAACAAAATCTCAAAGGGGAAAACATTGTCACTTTGCTGTACGCGGGCCTCTCACTGTTGTGGCCTCTCCCGTTGCGGAGCACAGGCTCCGGACGCGCAGGCCCAGTGGCCATGGCTCACGGGCCCAGCTGCTCCGAAGCATGTGGGATCTTCCCGGACCGGGGCACGAACCCGCGTCCCCTGCATCGGCAGGCGGACCCCCAACCACTGTGCCACCAGGGAAGCCCCACATTGTCTCTTTAAACAAGGAAAAACATGTACTAGGTCTCTGTAGTATTCATGTTAGGGAATTCAGTGATTTCTTGAGACACGCAGGAATTGGGGAACTTGGGGAGGCCCGCAGGAAATGGATCCTGCAGCCAGGCTGGCCTCTTAATTATCAGGTCGGATGACACAGAGCCTTAGGTGTTGCTATTGTCACCGCAGATAATAAAATGCATCCTTTTGGCTTGTGAAGATTTTGGAGTCCGTTCACGAAACCATATGGGTTCTAATTAATGCAGGAGCTGTACACAACCCACTTTTTATTCCTAACTGGCTGCCTGAGGTCCATTTGGGATTTACCTAAACGAGTCTATTCCAGGAAACTACCACGTGCATTAATTAACTCTATGATAGAAATAGGGGGAGCATTTAGAGGGTTGTTAAAATGGCGACAAGAATGTCACATTCTCAATTCTCTGAACCTTCTGGCTCTTTAAGAATTGTTCTTCAAGGGAGGGCTGATATCCCAATACCATCTAGAGTTCCTCAGCCTCTGCAGTGTTACCCGTCTCTTGCCCTGTTCTTTAGTGTCCGGAGCAGTGATGTGCCCATGTAAGTGGTCGCCTCCCCAGCCAGGCATGGCCATGTAAACCAGTTCTAGTCAGTGACATGTAAGTAAATAAAAGTCTTCTGAGTGGGGATTCTGCAAATGGATTGGTTTTTTGACCCAAAAGAATAGAACTCAGGTGACCCCTAAATTTTACCTTATCCTCATCCCACTTGGATTGTAGATGTGGTGCATGAATTGAAGTAGTTATCTTGATTTCATAAGGACAAAGTCCCTATGAAGAGAGTGGCAGGGGAGAAAAATGGACAGAGTCCAAGACAGGATGGCCTCCTGCGTCCATGCCCCTCACCGGGCTGGCACTGTGTCTAAAGACCAAATTCCCCTTTTGGCAAATTAACTCCTCATTTTTACCCTGAACCCCATGGGCGTCTAAGCTCTCCCTGGAATATTCTTGTGAATTAAGTAAAAAGAAGTCTTATATTTTATTGGTCACTTTTTCTCGCCTGTGATAATGACTTTGCCCATTGTTGTGAAAATGCAGGTGAAGAAATCAGCCTCTCACTTTTCTATCAGCACATCCAAGATCAACTCACACAAAGCATTTGTGAGTAAGAAAGAATGTACTGAACAATCAAATACGTGTCAATTAAGGATCACAAGAAGTGTTTCATACTGTTGAACTCAAAATCACATAGCAGAGATTTTAGTTTTTGTCTTTTTGGATCCCACAAAATGAAGATTTTCTGGAGAATTTTTCTGAATAATGACCAGGGTCCTATCCTACTCTGGATCTTTTCTGCATCCCTCAACTTTCACTTTTGTGTCTCTTTGAAAAGCAATTCCTACTCTTTATCTCATGATCAGTAGTTTGACTTTCTTTTTTGAAGCCATCATACCAACACAAAACCTGGCTTTCTACTTCAACTGTGTCTTAAAGTATTATGTGTTTCTTTGTTTATATTTTTTAGAAAACTTTTTATTGTTTTGCTAAGAAGAATATTGGTATCAAAACATAAGGATTGTTACTGAAACATGAGGATTGTTTCACTTTTTTATAAGTAAAGGAACACTTTATGTACACATATTAGTATGGATTTATGTCTAGTTTTACATTTCTAAAAATGTCAATTTTTGTGGGCCTTAGTAATTAAATTTCTACTTCAAAGGGCAGATATAGTCTTTATAGATGGCTCCTAAAATATCAATAGAATCTCAGAAGATTTTGAAAAGGCAGCAAGTGGGATATCGGACCACCCTAGCAGGCTCCTCGTTGTTATGTAACCATTTGACATCTCTGCCTCTCTCTGACTCTTTAATCTATTAAACAGAAATAACACTCCAGTCATTATATGGCTTCAATCATAGGCTGACTGAGACAACAAGGAAATGCCGTAAAATGCTAGAGTTGATTTTCTTTTGAGAAGGATGATAAATCTTAGTTTTTAGGTTTGTCGAGTCCATCCTTTTTTCAAACCCAAACTAGATCCGACTTTTGATAATTGTGGTTTGCCTTAAAATTTCAACTCTCAGTATACACTCTATTGAGAATTAATTCAGGAAATGAGCTTGTTTCCCTAGGCAGTGGTAATTACACCCTTGAGTAGCACATTCCTATATGATGATTACTGCTAAACTATAAAACAAAAGGCAAGGAGGACTCCCAAACAGACTCCACAGTGTTTTCTTCTGTGGGAAACTCCTTATCTAATACACTGCCGCCAGCACCCCTGCTAGAGGGAGGCTTCAGCGTGACTCATTTTAAAATACTGCCTCTTTTTTTTTTTTTTTTTTTTTTTGGCAAGTGAAATCATTTGTAGCTAAAGTGAGAGAAAACAAGTGAAAAGAGGCGGTAAGGGATAGAGTGTGGAATGGAGCTGACAACAATTAACCCAAATTAGCACCCACCAGCCCACAGAGACCCAAGCAGAATAAAACCAGGAAGGTTTCCTACTTAGATTTCAAAGCATATACAACCATGGGATGTGAGTACCAGTCACTTGATCCCTCTGGAAAGCTGAGCTTTTATATTTTAGAATCAGTATCAAGATTATGTTTATAATCCAGAAGGGAGAAATGCATTTGCTTTATTCTGTTTAATTTCCAGAAATAATAAAGTCACATAAATAGAAAAAATAAGTGTTTCTCATGCCTTTTAATTTTTGCAAGAAAGAAAACTCCAATTTCATCCTGAAATTCTTATATATTCCTCTGATTAGGTAAGTTCATTTATTTCCTTTACTACCCAATTATTTTGGCATGAAATACAGAATTACCTTTATTTGAAGGGTATATATTTCTTAGGAACAATTTTGAATTTAAAATTCTTTTATGTGTAACACATATCTCTGTGGTTATATCAATGTCCTCTCACTGTGCAGAATATCTTTTTCTCAACCCAGTGAAAAATGGTGAAACGACACACAGAAAAAAATTGCTTAAAATATGAAAACCATTTATTTCATGACATTTCCTAAAAGCATACTTTATGGTCAAATGTTAGGTGGAAGCAAATAATTCAGAATTGTGCAGATATAATCGACTACTTTTGGAACCAGGAATTCCTCACAAAAGAAGTTGTGCTAAAAATACTTTTATTGTGTATAAAACTGACATTGTATGTTACCATAAAAAATAGGTTGAATGATTTTATTGATCTCGATAAGAATTAGATGTGAGACTTTCGTAGGTCTTAGAATTTTAAATAGGGTTGAATTTGAGTCTCATACAATTTATTCCTTATATGTACAAAATAATATAATCATTTAAATATTTTTCCAATATCTACTGTTTATTAACTGCCTACTGTATGCCAGGAATTGTGCTCAACAAGTTATAGGTGTTATCCTCTCTAACACCCGTGGCAACCCAATGAAATAAGTATTACTATTTTTCCCATTTTAAACATAAGAGTTCTGAGACTTAGAAAGATGGAGAATCTTGCCAAAGATTACTCAGCTGGGATTAGACTCACATCTGTTTAACTCCGAAAAGCTCATATTCTTTTTTTTTTTCCAAAAAGCTCATATTCTTAACGGTATGGGTGCTCTCCTGCAATATCCTGCCAATGTTTTATTTCCTTATTTCTTTTGTAATACAAGACTTTTATCTTAGTGCTTCTGGCTAATACTCTTCTTTATGATATTTCAAATGGTTTCTGAAATTTATATGATAAGAGCATGACATTTTAAAATACTTCTCCTTGATTTGGATAATGTAATCCCAACAGAGACACCTCGTTGACTTTGTGTTCAAAATGACATGCTTTGTAGAAATGCCATTGCAGAATTCTTGACATGATGAGGCTGACCTTTCTGCCTTAAATCCATGCATATCTGGTTGACTAGAAGATCTCAGGAGAGGGGGTCAGTAGCACCTCTCCTCCCCGGACTTAAAAGCTGTTAAGTGCCTTGGTGCATAATAAGCCATGTGGGTTTTGCATCTCTTCCAAGGTATGATTTGGGGTTTTCCAGTCTAATAACATATCGTGAAGTTAGTGAGCCTAAAATTTAAACTAGGCTTGCAAATAACTTCTCAGGAGCCCTCCACTTTATTACTGACTCTTCCTTTATTATTCCAGTTCTCCATCTAGAAAATGGAAACGATAATGCTTAGATGTATTGCAGTGGGAGGTTGTGAATGATTAATTATATGGATTTAGCTTATTGAAGTCGTAGAAAATTACTAAGGATCCTTTTAACCTCTCTTCTGCTCTTCCAGAGGGATAGAGGACATGAGCTAATGAGTCTCTTCTCTTCCATTCTAAGCACATGATCTTTACAGTGTTTGAACATCAGCACTTAGGTGAACTTGCTAGTGGAAATCAAGTGGAGTGAAACACAATACCAAAAGAGAATGGGCTGATTGGTTCACAAGAGGCCATTCACTCTTGAATATCATTTATGTATATTTTGTCATCACTAGAGTAATTCCGACTCAATCTTTCCCCATCTTCCTAACAATCCATCTCTGAATGGGCTTCTGGCTGCTGCTCAAAGAGCAAAGCACTATTATTTTTCCTGGTCACCTCTTCCCTGTTATATCCCCATGGCTGTCTCGCAGATTTCAGGTTGTTGCTCAGTTGTCATCCTAACAGGGACAACTTCCACCACCTCTCTACCTAACAGAGCAGCGCTCTGTCCTCTTCTGCCCGCACTGTCACTCTTCAGCCCTTTATCCTGCTTTATGTTTCCAGAGTGATCATGATCCCTTAGCACATGGTGTTAGGTTGTCTGTTACCGATCATCCCACTCTATAAAGGGAAGCTTGGTGAGATCAGGGAGTTTGTACATCTTGCTCGTTGCTGTTGCTGTATTCTTAGGACCAAAAGGAGGCTTGGAACAACTTAGGCATTCACTGGATATATGCTGACTAAATGTAATGCTTCTGCATTATACATCCTTCCTTCTTAAGTGTCTGTTTCCAATAATCATGGATGTGGTCTACATTCGATTTTTGGCATTAATATGGTACAGAAAAAATCTTGTCCTTCAGAAAGGCTTACAAAGCAATTGTAACTCACAAAAATCTAATTTTAATTTGCTGTGTAAACCTCTGAAGAGAGGGTAATCAAAATATGTGTCTCTGATCTAGTATCAGTTTTATCACATACATATACATCTGAACTTATTTTAAACTCCCTTTGGCATACATGGTCTCATGTAGATTTGAGGTTCAGATAGACTAGGTTTCAATCTGAATACGCCATTTGCCAACTGAGTGTTGCTTGAACTATAGATTGGGGGATAAAAATACCTACTTATATTTTTTTCTCACGAGTTTATTAAATAAGATCATTTTAAGACATGTAACAAAATGACTGATGTATGTTGGGCATCCAATATGTGTTAGTTTTCCTTTTTATCAAAGCAAAACATATAAATTTTTATTTATCTAGGAAACCAGGAAAATGTGTCTAGTTTTTCTCCTTTCAGAGACTGGCTAAGTCACCTGTAGATGCTTCACAGATACATCTGCTGTTGGTCAGGCTCTGAAAGGATGTTTCTTCTACTTACCTTCTCACTCTTGTACCTCCCTCTGTACCTCTTCAGTTACAATTTCTTTATTTGCTCTTGAGTTTCCTGTCCTCCTACCATCTCATCTGTATTAGTGTTTCTAAGGATTCTGTTCCTGTCCCATCACTCTTTTTATCCCATAAATTTTCCTCCAAGTGGTTTTATTCATTCTCTTCCTTTTATTATGACCTATATGCTAATGGCCCTCTCACCACTCCTGTCCTTTAAGATTCAGGATCTTATACTCAATCAGTGCCCTGCTGGCTCCAATTCAGTGCTTCTAATAATATTGAAGAGGAGACTCTCATTTCCCTCAAATGAAATTGTTCTTCTTGCTGTAGTTTTTGATGACTGGATGGCAAGGAGTAGGAAAAGGGAGAAGAAAAAACTGATGTCTGGTTTTTAGATAACATGGTAGCAACAACTGAGGGAAAGAATCGGGTGACAAAAAAGTCCTCACCCTCAAGTGTGGTATTGGTTACACAGATGTGTAACTTTCCGGAGAAGCCTGGCAGATGCTACTTTAATCAAGGAATCAAAGTTAACATCCACAAAGATGAGACAAATCAAATTTGATAGGATGCAATGAAAAGAACACCCTATCACTTTTGTGATATTTGCTTCGAAGATGTGTAACCTGAACCACATTCTATAAAAACTTTAGGTAAACCAAAATGAAAGGATATTCTTGAAGACAACTGGCTTGTAATCTTGTTATCAAAAGCGTCAAGGTCATGAAGTAGAAGAAGGATTGAGAAAAGACATAACTAATTTTAAGGCATGATTTTGATCTGGGTAATTTTGCTATAAAACATGCTATTAGAAAAACTGGCACAACTTGAATGGGGTTTGAGGATGATATTGTAGAAATGTATCCATTTTTATTTTTTACGTTTGTTGGTCTTATTGTGATTGCATAGGAGAAGGTGCTTGTTTATAGGAAATATACACTAATATTTGGGATGGTGGGCAACACATTGACAATTTTTTCTGAAATGGCTTGTGGGAAAGAAAGTCCTTTGTAGTGTACTTGCAGTTTTTTCCCTGCAAGTTTGAGATTGTTTCAAAATAAAAATAATTACTAAAAAAAAAAGGTTAGAAATTTGCTCATTGCTATATAACTATTGGAAGACATAAGCTGTATGGTGACATAATCAGATTGATGTCTTTGAAAGGTCACTCTGGCTGCTCCCTGGGAAGCATATTTGGGAAGTGGGAAAGTGAAGGGATTATTAGACTTTGGGCATGTACTATCCCTTGGGGGAAAATACAGT
Source organism: Mesoplodon densirostris (assembly GCF_025265405.1). NCBI lineage: Eukaryota > Metazoa > Chordata > Mammalia > Artiodactyla > Ziphiidae > Mesoplodon > Mesoplodon densirostris. Next base: position 84,949,822 of record NC_082675.1, on the reverse strand, counting down.
AAGGTTCCCCTCCTGGGGGATGAATTGAAAAATGGCAGGCAGCCCATTTTCCAAGCTGACATTGTTCCAGGCCAACCTCTCAAAGTGCATGACTATATGGAGAATCTCTGGGAAACCCAGGGACCAGATGGGAAGCTATAGCAGCTCTCCACAAAATAGGGGATAAATGGCTTTAGGAGCAGTTGACCTCCAGATATATTTTAGAGGTTAAGTGGATAGAACAGGCTGAAAGATTTGATACAGAGAGTGAGGAAAAGAGAGAAATCAAGAATGACTTACAAGGTTTTAATCTTTAACTTACAAGGTTTTAACAATAACATTTAAGAGAATTCTTGGGTTTATGTTAACGTAGTTGAGCTACCCACAAGGCAAAAGTAAGACCTTGTCTTTCAAAGATAAAAGCTGTACCAAAGTTTTGGAAAAGTGTAGTTTTGCCGTGAAATATCCATTCACTATGATCACCGTAGTTTCTAAGAAATTTAGTTATGTCATGACAGCTTCAATAAAGTAGTTCCCCAAACGTGAGCCCTGAGTGTGATGTTGCCATGATGCTTCTACGTCCATGTTCAATGTTTCTTCTACAATAAGGCCCAGGAAGGCTTCAGGGAACAGACATTTGGTTTGACACTTTAAAAAGTGGAGGTTTTCCACAGCTGAACGGAGAAGTGGATCTGATCAGTGAAAGAACGTGTAGGAAGTCGATGAGGTGGGAAGGGTGTTTCGGCCACCACACCTGTCATATGCCAGATGGGGGAGGGTCTTGGCAGCCCTGCTAAGGGATTTAGACTTTATTTGTGGACAAAGAGAGGATAAAGGAAGACTGTGCAAAAGAAGTAATGTGAACAGGACATCAGAGCAGCAGGGCTATGGACTATGAGGGTGTTTCTGCAAACTATTTGTTGTATTGGCCAGAACTGGAAAAGTGGGCGTGTGGGAACCAAGTGGAAAGTGCTTTGAGAATAACACCCGCTCTGAGTTTTTATGCTTAGTTATTTAGAATACATTTTCACATAATACAAAGTTAAATCCTTATAGTATCTTACCACTGAGAAAACAAAGGGCCAGAGAAGTTTAAAACACAAGATGCAGCAGAGTTAGTAAGTGGCTGCTCCGGTATTAGAACACCGGCCTGTGAATCAGAGCACGTAATTCTACTCAGTAGTTTGTTTTTCCTGCTGGATAATTGTTGTTACAGTGGGTGACAGAGCTCTAAACCCTACAGAGCACTTCCACTTGATTTGATGGCAGAATGTGGAAGCAAATTTGGAGAGAGCTTATAGCTAAAGACAGTTCTGAGTGACCCCATTTACAAGAACTTAACTGGTAAGTAGCAATCTAACTTTCTTTTCAGCTTAGCTCGTTAGAGCTTAAGGTGTGTGTGCATGTATACAACATACACACACGTCTGTCTGTAGATGGAACCTACACATTTTTTAGTTTCATAAAGTAGTGTATTCTGACTTGGCTTTCCTCAAGCCCATAATCCTAATGGGCCAATTTTTAATAATGAAATAACTGTGTATGTAAGGTAATGGGGAGCCATACTTTTCTAAAATCATTTTCAAGTTCATTTTCCATCGTTTCAGTTTATAGTTCAAAATATTTTGACACTTATGTAATTTACTATCATTGGTATTAAAAATATTGGGGGGGACATTCAATTTTCCTAAATGTCATACCTATTATATCAGTTTGCTAAGTGTTGCTGTAACAGAGTACCACTCACTGGGTGGTTTAAACAACAGAAATTGATTTTCTCACAGTTCTGGAGGCTAGAAGCCCAAGATCAAGGTTTGGCCAGGTTGTTCCTTCTGAGGGTTGTGAGGGAGAATCTGTTCCACGCCTCTCTTGGGTTTGCAGGTGGCTGTCTTCCAAGTCCATTCACATTGTCTCCCCTCTGTGTGTGTCTGTCTCTGTGACCAAATTGCACCTTTTATAAGCACACCAGGCACACTGCATCAGAGCCCACCCTAGTGAGCTCCTTTTAATTGGATTAGGTCTTAAAGACCCCTGTCTCCAGGTCAGGTCACACTCCGAGGAAGGGGGTTAGGAAGGACTTCAACACAAAGCTGGGGAACACAATTCAACCCAAAATACCTATGCTACAGATGAATATGTTAGTATAGTAATTATTTATAATGGATTGTGGAGATAATTTTAACTCCATAAATGGAACTTTGTCTGACACGTACATGCTGCCTGGAAATATCTTACCCCTGGTCTCCATCCTAACATTCAGATCTCAATCACAGTTTCTTCTCAGAGTAAACTTTTCACATCCCAGTCTCCATCTAAGACCTTTGCTTTTTGTAGCTCTTTACCTGCCTGGAATGGGCCGGTTTGTTCCTGTGATTTGTCTGTCTCTCCCCAGTAGGAAGGACGCCCCTTCCCAGCAGGGCTGCTGTCTGTCTCACTCACTACTCTGTTCCCAGGGGAGAGGACAGTGCCTGGCACAGAGTGGACTCTCAAATAATAGCTGTCGAATAATCACATACAACTTTAAAGTTTTTAACTTTAATCTGGATATGGATCGAGGGCATTAGACGTACAATCATGAAGCCCTACTATGTGTCTCTGAAAAACCAGGATGAATAATGCATGGCCCTCACCCCCCCACGGAGGCTGTGTTTTTTTCTGCTACTCTCTGCTATGGTTCTATCGGGTCAGACACTTTCTGTGTACTGTATCATGTCCTGTCCAGAGTTGTGGAAAGGTAAATGACTCCTGATTTCGCAAATTTAGAAATCAAATACATAAACATAAATACATCTATCAAACTCATTTTAAAGACTAAAAAACTAAGAATCTACCTGTTACTATGACTTGCCTAATTAGTGACCATACTAAGCCTAAAACTTAGTTTTCAGAAGATTACGGTACATGCAAAAAAGAAAAAAAAAGGGATGCTAGAATTTTTTATGTTTATATTTTAGTATCTGCCTACTTTATTATGAAGTTTTTGTCTCTCGCCACACCTGCTGATGGAAAAGCAAAGGCGCAGTGCACATTCTGTTTCCAAAACAATAGTGTGTTTTCTCTGTGGACATGGGGACTCCTGGGTCTACGGTCAGGCCACCACCACCTGCTTTCTCACAGGCTGGCCTATGGCATCCACTTCTCAGCACATCCTGAACTGGCTTGTGTGTCAGCCCCAGGAAGTGTAGCCTAGTGCATAAAAATTGAGAAAAAAAAATTGAAGCTCTGATTGACACTTGCAATTTGGGAGAATGATAAACAATCTGATCAGAAATAAATTGAGAGTTAGTAACAGCATGTTCTATTATCAGCTCTGCTACTGACTTGCTGTGACTTTGAGTCAATCACTGAATTCTGTGATTTCCCCATGTGTAAAATAAAGAAGGAAATGATATCCAAGGCCCCTTCTAGCTCTAAAATTCAGTTTATATTTCAAATGGAAAATATCTGCCTGAAGGCATTAACACATTGTTTACAGTTTTCCAATAAACAACGTTTCAATAAATAAACTGTCTAAGGCAATTTGAATAAGAGTCCCTTTCTCTCCCCGTCTGTCCCTTTCCTCCTCTCTCCCATTTCCTCCTTTTAGATGAATGATATATGAAGCATACACTTATCATCCTATCTGTTTGCACTGACTTCTGACATGATTGGTCACATGACTCAAAATCGTTCTCTGCATACCCCATTTTCTCACCTGAATTAAGGTGTGCTTTCACTGGTGGACTGTGGATACAGGCAAGAGAAGCAGCTGTCACCCCCCCTGCAGAGGGATCCTCTGCAGTTGTCTTATCTGCATGGAGCAGCTGGCTGGTGAAAGTTGTGCATTGCATTGATTGATCTTCTACATATTTTGAAGTGCGTTTATACCTGTCAGTGAGTTTTATAACATCTCCCTTGCATTTTACATCAATAGCATTAAGTAGAGCTCATGGTGTTCATCTGCCATTTGAAATAGCAGATGGCATTTTACTTCTATTTTCTTTTGTAACAATTATTAGCAGGGTTTTAAGGTTCCCATCATAAGTACAAGCTAATAAATTACAGCGGGTCAGTGGCAGTTATTTGGAGCATACCATCACAACAATTTGCCAGAACTTTGTCTTTAAAATGACAACCTCATAATTCCCTCTGATATAAAATGCAAAAAAGACAGCTTCTATAAATCCCTTCCAACCTGTTAACTCAGTGCTTTAAAATGGTTTGCCAGATGTTGAGAGAGTGTATCAACTGCCTTGCTTTCCTCTTTGAAGCTAAATTGTCCTTACTGAAATCAGGGTTGTGGAATTAAATCCCTGTTGTTTCTCTAAACAATAAAGCCCCTCACAAAAGCAAGCCATTTCTGAAGTCACAGGAGAGTAAGCACATTTAATAGCTTAGGTACCAAGAATGTCTAACAAGGACTTTATAGTTTGAATTATTTCTCTAAATACAGTAGATATTTACTGACTTTCCATTTACACTCTTCTTTATGCAGATAATAATTTAAGTCACCACAAAAACTAGGACTTAATGGCAATTATTATTACTAATTACTAAAAATATATTATTTAAAACATTGTACAATCACATCATAATTTTAAGAAACTGATATTCTGTGACTGAGATGATAATTCAACCTTAGTTTGTTGTTATAAATCTTAATTTACTGGCTTTTGTTTAATCCTCTAGGAATTATCCTCTAAATTCTACGAATATATTCAGTTCAAAACTGTATTTTCATTCAGTTCAAAACATTTCTTTTATTTCCCTTGAGACTTCCTCTTTGACCTAAGGATTGTTTGGAAGTACATTTTTTCGTCTCCAAGTGCTTGGAAATTTTCCTATCTTTCTGTTATTGATTTCTAGTTCAATTCCACTGCGGCCAAGGAACACATTCTATATGACTTCAATTGTTTTAAATTTACGAGGGTTTGTTTACTGAGCCAGGGTATGGTCTATCTTGGTAAACGTGCCACCAGCACTTGAAAAGAATTCATGTCTTTTGCCAAATTTGGGAACAACTTAACCATTATTTTTTAACTACTTTTTCAGTCTGGCTTTCTTTCTCAGCTCCACCCAGGACTCTGATGGCACATATTTTAGATCTTGTGTTATAATCACATACGCACCTGTTAATCTATGCATCTTTTCCAGTCCATTTCTCTCTTTTTTACACATTATGTGATACATATTCTATCTTCAAGGTCACTGATTTTCTTCTCTTTCTCTTTTTCTATTCTATTATTGACCCCATCCAATGAATTTTTCATTTCAATTATGATATCTCATAGTTCTAAAATTTCCATTTGGTTCTTTGTATCTTCTTTTTCTTTCCTGAAACTTTCTTTCTTTTTTTTTTTTCATTTGTGCTTGTAATGTTGAAGTATTTTTATTGTGGCTTTTTTAAATCCCTTATCAGATAATTCTAGTGTCTGTATCATTTTGGTGTGTGGAGTCTGTTGGTTGAATTTTCTCTTTTAAATTGGGTTTTTCTTAGTTCTTGGCATGATCGGTGACTTTCAACTAGACCAGGGTGTGCTGGGTATTATAAACACTCTGGGGCTTATTTTAATCTTCTCTTTGGACTGACCTCCCCTTACACCCCTCAGACAGGAGCAGGGAGCATCACCTCCTTGCTGCCGGGTGGGGTTGGAGGTCCAGGTTCCCTACTCAATCTCTCTTGACACCGGGAAGGGCATAGGGCTGCTCCTTGCTCTGGTTCCCTATTTGCCCCTCGGTGGCTTGGAGGGGCAGGAGTACTTTGTTACTGCTCCCCAGTTGGTCTCTGCTGACATTGATAGGGTAGAAGTGTTGGCCTCATTACTGCCAGGCAGTTGTCCGGTGATGATAGAACCCAACAGGCAGGCAGGGAGACATCTCATTACTGCTGGTGGGGCTGGAAGTCCAGGCTCTCCAGGCGACCTTGCCCCACCAGGATGACACTGTCCAGTGGGGAGTCTGGAGCCTGGTAAGATCAGGAATCTAAGGTCCCTCCTCTCTTTGATGACAGTGGTGAGATGGAGCCGAGTGTTTTCCTGCGGTATTTGCTGGAGTAGAGAGATTATTGTCTAAAATATTCTGTTTTCCCAGGATGCCCCTTTCTAGGTCTTTTAGCCAGAGAGAGCAGCTTTTTGTCAGGTTTTTTTTTGTCTGTGCTCATTCATGTTTCTGAGTTCCTGGTAGACTTCTTCAGCTCTAAGTCTGGGCTGAATGAGACAAAATAAAACCCAGGAATGCCATCAATTCCCTTCTTGAGTTTCATTTAGTTGCCTTCTTTCCACCTTTAGGAATCCTCTTATGTTTGCTTCACATGTAATGTTCAGAGTTTTATCAGTGTTTAGCAGGGAGAAAAGGGGGGGAAAGTACCTCTCTTCCATCTTTACCAAAACAGGAGCGCTCTATATGATTCTTTAAAAAGTATGTCTACAAGGTATGGCATCTCATTAATTTATTAGAAAGATAAAGTGTCCTATCCATTGACAATTCAAAAAAACATCATGGAGCCACCCTCCCATAGCCAGCAGTGGAGAAGGGTGATGAGGCCCTTCAGAGCCTGGGTTTCATTGTTGCTAAGAGATAGCAAGGGTTTAGAGGAATTAAGTCACAGAGGGAATGAGCTGGGGACCTGTTATTTGTAGAATAATAAGCTCATATCACCCCTGCAAATACTCACGCTAATCTTTCATACATGACTGATGTAAAATTAAAAAGTGTGCATAGAAGATAATTCTTTTTTGACCAAGACATGATCATGATGATTACATTGTGACTATTTCCCGCTTGTCTCTGAAAATGCTTCAAGTAACTTCAACTATCAGCACCAAACCAAAATTGTATCTCTACACATGACCCATCCAAATTTTACAATCGCTCCGATTCACACTCCGTTGTGCTTTTCTCATTGAGATAATGGTTTAATGCATGTTGTTTCATACTTTAAAGCAGTAGTGTACAATTTGTTTACCACAAAAATTTGAGCTCACTTCCTTTACTGAAGAAAGTTTAATATAATTTGGAATCTTCAACACTGAAGTAGCTAGCTAGCATCAACGTTATTTTATACTTGAGGAATGTTGGTTCCATACAAAGTAAGTGAATATTTAGCTTTTGTGCATTATCATTCAATAGCTATTATCTAGAGACATGTGGTTCACATTGGTGTCTGTTGCTTCTTTTTATCACTGTTTATAAAGGTATTTCAGTGGGAAGAATTGACAGCTGAAGAAGGCTTTCAAAGAAATGTTACTCTATTTACCTAACTTGAAAGACATTTGATAAGTAAAATCATAAAACTTTTTATATTTCAGAGCTGAGGGGCTCTTATGGGATCCAAACTCTTTCTCTAAGATAAGGTAGATTGTCAATTCCTATTTTTATATTCACTTCCTGAGAAGATTAGTTCAAAAATTTAGCAGTAAAAAAAAAGTTTATTAAATTCAAGGTATTTAAGTGATTGTCATATAGTTTATTATTTGATCTCTGAGCCCATATAGACATGATGAATACTGATACGAAAGCTGTAAAAAACTCAGATATGGCAACCAGCTACATTTAGGCTTGAGAGCAGTTTCTTTCCATAACAGAAAGAGTTTGACTTGGAAGTGAAACAGACTTGATTCTGAATTTCTAGTCACAGATGTTTAATTTCAGTTCTCTTACTAAACTTTCATCAAGTTTGTTGCTTCTCCTGCAAAATGGGGGGGGGGATTATTAATTTTACATATTTGAGTGATGAGAAATAACCTTCCTTTGGGGAAGAGTATTTCAAAACCCTACTCCCCCCCCGCCTCGGCTCCCCTGCCACCCACATTGTCTTGCTCAACATTGAGTGGAAACAAATGTAAAGGAAACAGTATTTCAAGTGAACAACTTCCTACCCTGTTCAAGACTCATTTTACTCAATTAAAAGAAGATCATAGCTGTTATCCTGCAGCTGCTGCTGGATGCCCTCGGCCAAGTAAAGCAGCCTCCTGAAGTTAAACTACGATCTGATAGTCTGAGTCTTGCTGCAGGAGTAAACAGTATATTCTGCTTTTCCAGAATAGTGATGGATCTACTCTTGTATCTTCAATGAAGTATAGAGATTATAAATAGCCAGGCATGTAGAGCATCTCTTTCCTAAACTTTTGGTCAGCATCAATAATAACTGGAAGCTCCTCCAGCCTTTTTAATTGTTAGAATCACTCTCCAGTTTTGCTTAAAATTATTTATAAACGGCAGGAAAATATTTCTCTAATGATGAAATGACTTGAAATTGATTTTCCAAAAACACTCGAAGCTGAGAGAGTGGAAAGTATCACCGAACATCTACAGGAAAATCTTAAAAAAACCATTGCCTGTTGTATTTTCTAGATACTTGAGAAAGTATAAGAGAGACCTCTACTGGAGAGAATAGGACATACCTTGCTATCAGATGAGTTCTCTGTTTCAAAGAAATAACGCAATTTCCATTGCCCTAAGATTTTATACCATATACTTTAGAGATCAACATGTTACCATAGTTACAAAGATTCATTTATAAAAATGTGTGGACACCATATGGTGAGTTGTCAGAAGAAGGCTAAGTTTGATTCCAAAGCAGAATACAGGGCTTCCCTGGTGGCGCAGTGGTTGAGAGTCCGCCTGCCGATGCAGGGGATGCGGGTTCGTGCCCCGGTCCGGGAAGATCCCACATGCCACGGAGCGTCTGGGCCCGTGAGCCGTGGCCGCTGAGCCTGCGCGTCCGGAGCCTGCGCTCCGCAACGGGAGAGGCCGCAGAAGTGAGAGGCCCGCGTACCACAAAAAAAAAAAAAAAAGCAGAATACAGAAACCACTTAGCTAAATCCAACAAGTGTTGCTTATCTAAATGATACAGATGAAAGGCCAGCCAGGATACACAACTAACAACTGAATGGTCCATAGCAGAACAAGATGTGAGTTTTGGTCCTGCTCCCCACCATTTACTAGAGTAGCTGGGGATGAATAATCCTAAGTGATTGAAAGTCACATAAAACTTACTGGAGGGCTTCCCTGGTGGTGCAGTGGTTGAGAATCTGCCTGCTAATGCAGGGGACACGGGTTCGAGCCCTGGTCTGGGAGGATCCCACATGCCGCGGAGCGGCTGGGCCCGTGAGCCACAACTACTGAGTCTGCGCGTCTGGAGCCTGTGCTCCGCAACAAGAGAGGCCGCGATAGTGAGAGGCCCGCGCACCGCGATGAAGAGTGGCCCCCACTCGCCACAACTAGAGAAAGCCCTCGCACAGAAACGAAAACCCAACACAGCAAAAAATAAATTAATAAACTCCTACCCCCAACATCTTCTTTAAAAAAAAAAAAAACTTACTGGAGCTCAGCTGCACCAATGACACAGCAAGTCCTACTCAGTATAAAGAAATTTGGAATAATTCCTCATTTAGCTTAACCTGGATATTTGCTGAGGACACTATTAATCTCGAGGGCCCCACATTTTAGCAAGTTCTGGCTGCCATTTAGCTATAGCTTTGGAAACTGTAACAGAACACCATAGACTGGGGGCTTGAACCACAGAAATTTATTGATCACAATTTTGGAGACTGGGAAGTCCAAGATCAAGGTTCCAGCTGATTCAGTCCCTGGTGAGGACGGTTGGCCCTCCTAGTTTTCAGGCAGAGAGCTTTCTTGCTGCGTCCTCATATGGTAGTGGGAAAATATCTTGTATCTCTTCCTTCCTTATAAGGACGTTAATCCCATCATGATGGCCTCACCCTCATGACTTGATCTAAGCATAATTACCTCTCAAAGAGTCTACCTCTAAATATTATCACATTGGGGGTTAGGGTTTCACTCTGTGAATGTGGGCAGGGAAACAAACATTCGGGCCGTAGTGTTCAGACGTCACCCCCATTGTTTGCTGTCATTAACTCATGCTGACAAACCTTGTTCATGTATATACTGAACTTAAATCTTTAGAACCAGAACAAATGCCTTTTAGACCGACATCTCTGGGGCTATGCTAACAGATCCTATTTTCTGGATTTTTAAAGTAGAAATTATGTAAATACTAGGGAAGATGATAATCTTAGGGTAATAAAGCATGTTCTTTCTTTAAATTCATTGGCCTCACCTAAAGTAGTTTCATTAATTTTTTTTTTTTTTTTTTTTTCCTTTTTGCGGTATGTGGGCCTCTCACTGTTGCGGCCTCTCCCGTTGCGGAGCACAGGCTCCGGATGCGCAGGCCCAGCGGCCATGACCCACGGGCCCAGCCGCTCCGCGGCACATGGGATCCTCCCAGACCGGGGCACGAACCCGTATCCCCTGCATCGGCAGGCGGACTCTCAACCACTGCGCCACCAGGGAGGCCCCTCATTAATTTTTAATTAAAGCTTTTATTAAGATAATTGTAGAGTACATGAAATCAGAAGAAATGATACAATCTCTTGAATAATTTGCCTGACTTCCCAAATGTAATTTTACAAAACTTAGTGAACCAATGTTATTCTGATTTCCCCAATTATACCTGTATGTATACAAGTATACATACACTCATTACACCTGCCCAAATTTATTATAGGTATAGGTTCACAAATCTATCATTTACATTAATTTTTGACACCAAATAAAGCCATCATAGAGGATGTATAAGTCAATTTGCCATTTTCAAACATTCATTAATGCTTATTCATTAATTAATTCATCTTGCCAAAGGACAAATACTGCATGATTCTACTTATATGAAATAAATAAAACAGATAGAAACAGAGTAGAATGGTGGTCGTCAGGGACTCGGGGGAGGGAAAACTGGGGAGTTGTTTTTCAATGGGTATAAAGTTTCAGTTATTAATACACCAAATGAATAAGTTCCAGAGCTTGGCTGTACAACACTGTGCCTGTACCTATAGTTAAAAACACTGTGTTGTGCGCTTAAACATTTGCCAAGGAAGCAGATCTCATGTTAAGTGTTCTTACTACAAAGGAAAGCATAAGGAAGCTTCTGGAGGCAATAGACGTGTTTATTACCTTGGTGGTGATGATAGTTTCATGGGGATATGCATATGTCCAAACTCATTAAATTAACATAAACCTTAGGTATGTGCCATTTTAATAAACCATTTTAACCTTAATAAAACAATAAAAACATGATACTGGTTAAGATTGTTAAAAAACAGAAGGATAAAGGAGGCTTTAGGTATTTGGAATACCAAGTAGTCAACATGGAATATAACTAATTTAAATAAAATGTATTTCCTTCTCTGAAAATTTCACTGGAATGCTTGATGATAAAATGATATGAATGTTACGTTAAAAACATGAAGATCTGAGATATTATCCTACTTGCAAGTCAATAAATTATCTTGGGATAGATAGATAGATAGATAGATAGATGATAGATAGGTAGATAACAGAGTAGTGCACTTTCAGTTGGATGTCTCTCTGGAGGAAAAATGATTCTAGACCCCTAACTTGTCCTTGTCTTTTTCCTCTCATTTATGAATAACTTGAAAATTATATTGAGAGTCTGTTTATCTATTTCTCCTATAACCCAAAGCTGAGTACGAGAGAAGATACGTAGCATAACTGAATATGAATGCAAATGTACTCAACAACTTTGAACAATAGGGTGAATTTTAAAACATTAAATTTAACAGCCACAAAATAACATTCAGAATTTGGTGTAAAATGTTAATTGTTTGAGGAGAAGCCAGGAGGAACTGTAACTCCAAAACGGTGCATGTTGCAAAGGTTGCACGTAACATCTGTGTGTGACAGTGGTATACTGTGGCTCCAGGATCATCTGCTACATCTTAGACTAAATTAATTGAAGAACAGAATCTGGGAAGAGAATAGTAACAAAATGTTGATATAGTCCGTTCTAGTCACATGACATCTGGAACATATTGGTGGATAGATAAGTTGAGGCCATTCATAAGGCTAATCAGGGTGAAGCTAAATCCTGTGCAGTGTAAAGAAAATTTGAAAGGATGGTAGGTGTTTAGCCTGAAGGACAGAAGTCTTAGGAACACAAGGCCTCATCGATAAGGATTCTGATTATTTTGTATGTGAATACGAATAGAAATTATGGAATATATAGGCTGAATTATTCAAGTTTAAAATAGAGAAATATTTTCTGAAAATGTTGTCCAAAGGAAAGGTAATTTTTTCCCTTGGAAGATACCATTTATTCAATAAATGTTTACTAAATGTCTACTATCAAATAAAATTTCCCATAAATTGCTGTATCATATCACTTTTCAATAAATCTAGTGCAGGATGAATTTTTGAACAGTTTTAAGACAGACCTCTGTTTGACCAAGAGCACAAGTGAATAATAAAAGCGAACATTTGTTGAGGTTGAGTGTCTGCTCTCTGTGGGTGCTTTTCTAATTGCTCTACATGTATTTACTCAATTAATCTTCACAACAACCCTATCATCGGTGTGTGTTTCCACTTCATGCTGGTTCTCCTATCTCCACACCACCTTCGGTCACTCTTTATCCACTTTAAAGAGAAAGGTTTGCCTTCAGGAATTCTGAATTATTGCTTGCATTGGATATAATGCATCTGTGCCTTAAATATCAACTTGTCACAATATTGGTGTAGATCCTGAGAAAATGAGTGGCCTTAATGACTATGGGGCAAATTATTTTACCACTAAAATGAGTCCTAGTTATGTGTTTTAAAAATATAGAAGGAAGACTGCTAAAGAATATTTTTAAAGATAAGATAATAGTCCTCATACAATGAAAAATGAATGCATGTCAAAGATTTTAAAAAGTAAACAGTTAAAATTGGCTCAAAAGATAATTCAAAAACAGACATATATAGACAATCAGAAATGCTGAAATTAATGGCTAATTGTTGCAAAACTTGTCAGTATCCTATGTAATGAGTAGATTCATCTCTTCCATGGAATAGAAATCAGTTAAATTAAATTTATATTAAATTTATATAAGCATGTATTTGTCACTTTGAATAAATCAAAACAAAGCTCCTTTATGAGAGTTAAAAATTTAATTTTTTAACACTGTATATAGAAAAACATCTTACATCCCCGCAATTCCCCATGTATGGCCACGTAGATGCATAAAGAGAGTATAGCTTTCGTTCTACAACTTCAGCCACAGGTGAGAAGTAAACACAGAAGAGCAAAAATAAAAAGTACAGTTCAAATCTCAGAGATGTTCTCCTTCCCAGTGGGCTCTGAACTCTTACATGATTTGAGGTCAAAATAACAATTAGACAGAAAAACTAAAAAACTGGATTCTTTGTCATCTTACTTAGAATAGATTTCTATCATCCATTTACAGATTATCTTCAAATGGTCCAGCATAAAACCAAATCTCCCATCATTGTGTCTACCAAGAGAAAAAAAATCATTGATCACATGCAAACCAGAAACAAACACACCAAGCAAATTACATTAAAAAAAAAATCCTTACAGACACAGACATTCAGATCAACTGCTCTTTAGAAATCACTCTGGGGCCAAGATGTGCCAGGCTTCACCTGCCTGTGATGTGGCCTCCAGGAATGCCTATTACCCCTCCTCTGGTGATGCAATCTACCCAGCTCTGATGGAGGATCCACTGGGCAACTCCAGAATTATTAGAAGCTAACTTTTAAAAAAGTAAAATTGTGACTCTCACACAAATATAAAATAAACACACCCCCAAGATTATTTAACTCATTGATTTGTGACAAGACCAATAAGTTGGGAAAACCATGTCAAAGAACAATCCAAAAGTAGACACAAACATGTAAACAATCAGGAATGCTGAAATGAATTTGCTAATTGATACAAAACTACTCATCATCCACTGGGCATAAACTGTTGGGGACCATCTTTCCCAAAAAGTGGATATTAATTGAATCTCTACCTAATAAAATGCATTTGAATATCTATGAAAAGTAATCATTAGCATTACTATTAGTTATTTACAACTTAAAGAATTATAAAATAGATCAACTGAAAAACAAAAGGATCAGATAAGCCCTGAGGTCCACTAGACATTCCATGATTTCATGGAAAGAACACAAAGTAATCTTTTTTTTTCATTTTAAAGTCTTCTAAGATTTTTTCCTGACATAATTTAATCAAATTGTCATAGGGTAGAGAATTAAAAATGATTTTATACTATAGATCACTCCATGATATTTGGAATATGTCTTGAAAGGGGTTCAAAGAAATAAATGACATTGTTAAAGCTCATTCCATTCCTGTCTTTCTGAAGCAAGTTTTTAAACAATCTGTAAAAACAATAAAATAGAAGTAAAATTGTGCTCAGCCCTGCCTCATTCTAGCGAGAGATAGTATTAATACACAGATAAATAAAATCTTTGAAAATAAAAAAACCTCATCTATCTCACTGAGGTTCATTTCCAATGAAAGTTTGCTTTTTATGTCTAATAATGAATAAGACACAGCCTTTGAAAAAATGTATATTATGATGAAAAATCATAGATACCTCTTAAAATATATGAGAATGTCCATGATGACAAAAAGTAACAAGGAATAGAAGAACAACAACAACAAAACAATGACGGTCATAGGTTTCAGTGACTCGGTTGTGAATTCATGGGGACACCTGGTCTGTGAGTGGTGGCAGATAGCTGCCAGCCCGCAGGTCAGCAAGCTCAGAAGAAGGAGTGAGTTCGATAACCTTGTACAGGTACATGGAAGATATGCACCCATCAGCCCCAAAGAGTCTTTAAATCTCTTTCTCCCTAAGATCCTGTGAGTGGGTCTGCATATCTCTCTCCATGGATCATACCTAGAGAAGACTTTGTTAACACTTAGTGTGCTTTTCCAAGATCTCCAAGAACCCTTTTGCAAGATTACTGTGATAGCTTAGAGTCTTCCCCCTCGGTACACCATTCTCCATCTTCATCCCAGTACATTCTCCAAAACTCAGCCAGAATACTTTTTTAATGGATATCTAGTAAGCTCTTTCCCCTTCTTTTGATTCCCAGGGCTCTTGGCATTAAATCCGCCAGCTCCCCTCTGCCTATGTCTGTAACCAGAAATCTCTAGCATCATTCCATCTGTCTCTCTCCCTCCCACTTCCCTCCAGCTCACTCCCTTCCTCTCAGTACCCTAAACCATCACACTGCCTTCTCTCCTGACCTGTGGTCAAGCTTATCCTCCTCCTGCACCCCCCCACACACTTCCTATTCAGCTCCTTCTCATCAAATGTCAGATCAAATGGGTCTGCCTCGGGGAATTCTTCCCTGACTAGCCAGACTCGATCAGGTTCCCAATTTTACCTTCCCATCACACCCTACATTGACCTTCATTTCATTTATCCATGTTTGTCATTTATCCATGTTTGTCATAATAAATCCCACAGTTGTGGGATTACTTGATTAACTTCAGTCTCTCTCACTAAACTGTAAATTCCATGAAGACAGGAACCATACACATGTGCACACCGTGCTATACCAGCATCTACTTCAGTGTTTAGAATACTTTAACCTTTCAACGTTTTATAAAATACAACGAATGAATATTTTATCAGAACAATCTACGTAGGGGAGGAAAGGGTAGAAAGCTTAGAAATATTTGAAGTGTAAAGTAGAGTTTTTTCCAACCTTTACTTCCAACAGATAATTGGATGGTAGAAATCTGACCCACAGAGGCAGAATAAAAAGAATGGATGTCCTATACTCAGCTACTCATTCAAGTTAAGATTTTGGTGACTTACCTTTCCTCTTCAGATTTCCTCTGTTTCCTCATTTGTAAAATCACTATTACATTGGCTCTGAAAGATACCTTCAAGTTCTGCAGTTCAGTGAAATAAGGGGTGGAAACTTAATTTTAAACAGTTGTATAGCATATTCAAACTGATGTAAACAGTGATGATTTGTAGCGGGTAGGGATAGAGAAGTCCTAGAAACTGGCTGCCTATGAAGACAAATAAGTCAGGGCAGAAAAACAAAAAAACAGAGAACACATAGAGAAAGTAGCAAAGATTTTGAAGACATGATACCTCTTTTTCATAAAAAAAAATTCAAAACAGGTGAGGTAGGGCCAAAATCAGGCAAATGGCCCAAAGAGGCTTCCATAAGTATAAACAAAAGCAAACATGATAAAACAAAAAACAAGCCAACATATAGAAATTCAACTTAAAAATACTTGCTATAACAATCGTACCCGGAAAGTGATTTATTTTTTTCTCTTTGTTCCGGTAGGATATTTTAGAGTTTAGATAGTACACTGTGAAATAATTTTAAATTCTATTGTCTTAAAAGAGAGATAGATATATATACATATATAAATGTATACATAAGAGATAAAAGGTCATAGTGGCCCCAATAAATGACGTATCCCTTTCCTCTTATCCATGTCTAAAGTAATCCTAACTACCTCCGCAGTGGTAGAGAATGACACGTCACCAATTACTTAGGACAGCATCCTAAGGGGAAGTATGGTACTTCGGGGGAAGGGAGTAGCTATAATATTTGTCATGTAACCTCAAGCTCCTTTTGGCAATGTAACTTTATGCAATTTCACATTAGATAGATATGCCCTAATGAGTCAAGGAATATTTCCTTTAGTACATTTTTCAATGAATTTTAGGCGTAGCTTCAGATAAAGTTTTGAAGCCACTAGTTAGTCCACAGGGACATTTTACCAATGAAGAGATATCCTCCCTCCCTCTGCCAACACCCTCCCTTCTGCCATATAATAAGGAAGCAGCTGTTTCAAAGATTGAGAACTTGCAAGGTGGAACTTCGTCTTATTGGAGTCTAGGAGAAGTTGTTTAATATCTTTGCAGAAACTGAGACAGCACTTAGTGTATGTCAGAGAAGAAAGTAAGAAGCAGAAATGTTGGACATCACCCCGTCTGATTGAAGGGGACACGGCCAGCTGATGGCTGAAAGTCCACTGTCCCCTCCAGCTTCTTGATTCTATAAATTCCTTAAGCAAGAAATGGGTTTTCTATGTAAACTTGGGGGTGATAAAATCGTGTGTGTACCCTGTATGCATTCTGCTTTCGCACTTTTGCAAATGAGTTATAGGAGACTTCTGTGATGTAGCCTAGTAAGAAGTGCCTTAACATTTGTCAACTAAGCACCAATAATCATTGCTTGGTTATGAAAAAGTTATCAAAGCATATTAACGTCATCTTCCCTCTGGGAAATCTTGTCATGTAAAATGCTCCCAATTTTTGTGCAGCCTCTTAATAAAAGCATAGACTATAGAGAATGGATAAAGGAAATCGATGGCCAAGGTAAAGGGGACTTGGCTAATTTGGTCATTTCTTAGTACTTGGCAGGGGCAGGTGAAAATCGCTCATCAGGGAGCAGGTAAAACCAAGAATTCAGGCACCAGAGGGGTCAAAGAGAACTGGACCATGGATAAAGAGAGAGAGAAAGAGAAGGAGAAGGGAGATCTCACCAGGAATTGGAGGAGTTAACTAGAGATGAAGTGTTTCTATATAAATGTTTACTATCTTAGTAGTTAGCCAGATGATACCTGTTTGTATCTTCGTGTAAGTCTTGCTATAGAACAAAAAATTTTGAAAATACTCACATAGGATGGTACATTTAAGAGGAAAGCAAGGAAAAGTTTCTCCAAAATTTTATTTTCTGTCTTTGAAAAAAGGAATTGGAAGTATGCCTTAATCCCAACCAATAATTTTTTAGAGAGATATTTTTAAAAAGTAAGTTAGTCTTCATAACCCTTCAAAAGTCCACTGTCTTCACTTTTGTAAGGGAATCAAACTTTTAAATGTTCATGCATCACAAAGGGCATTATGAAGAAACAGAAAGTCAACCTGAAAAATGGGGGAAAATATTTGAAAATTGTATATCTGATAAAGTCCTAGTATGCAGAATATATACAGAACTTTTTGCAACTCAGCAACAAAAGAAAATCTGACTGAGAAATGGAAAAGGATTTGAATAGAGAATTCCCCAAATAAGGTACACAAATTGTTAACAAGCAAATAAAAATGTGTTTTTCAGTGGCATTTGTAATTGTTTATTGCAGTATTTTTATGATGGGTATTTTAAAATCTTTCCCAGATAATTCCAATACGTGTATCATCTTGGTGTTAACATCTATGGATTCTCATTTCTCATGCAAATTGTGATTTTCCTGGTTCTTGGCCTGATGAGTGATTTTCTAATTTATCCTAGAAAGTTTTTTTTTTTTTTTTTTTTTTTTTTTTTTTTTTTTTGCAGTACGCTGGCCTCTCACTGTTGTGGCCTCTCCCGTTGCGGAGCACAGGCTCCGGATGTGCAGGCTCAGCGGCCATGGCTCACAGGCCTAGCCGCTCCGCGGCATGTGGGATCTTCCCGGACCGGGGCACGAACCCGTGTGCCCTGCATCGGCAGGCGGACTCTCAACCACTGCGCCACCAGGGAAGCCCTATCTTAGAAAGTTTTGATACTCTATTATGAGGCTCTGAATCTTATGTCATTCTCCTTTTCATCCAGGGGTAGCAGCAGCCCGGGGGTGTGCTGATGTGCAGCTTCCTCCCAGGCTTTCATGGTATCACCCCAGCAAATTGAAGCATTCTGCCTGCATGGTGGATGGAAATTCAGCTTCACCCTTGGCCCACCTGGCACCTCCCCTTTGAAAATGGAGCGCTGATTAGCACCAGTTCAGTGTCTCTGAGTGGGGTGCAAGCTCAGCTTCCCATTAGGCCACCCGACACACCGGGAGATGAGAGGGGGAGAGCAAAGTGTCCACTAGCCCTGCCCCTGACCACCTCGTCCCCCCCTGCCCCCCAGTGGTGTTGGTTGGCTTGAGGCTCAGCTCTCCACTAGGTCCCCCCTCCGACCCCTGCAGGGGATGGGGTCCTGAGGTGCTGACTCTTCCTGCTTCACCCGCCTTGTCCAGTCTCATTGATGGTGGTGGGGAGAGGAGCCTCAGCTCACTGTTGGACCCCATCTCTCTATCTCTCTGGGGAATCAGATCACCACCTGCTTCTTCCAGAAGCTGAAGGATCAGCTCCCCACTCAGCCCCCAGTGAAAACCAGCAGGAACCTGCAGAGCCCTCCCAGGTACAAGAGCCACTCCATATCTCCTGTTTCTTGTTTTCAGCAAAAGGCTTTAGTCTCCTAGGCTTTCCCCGAGTTTCAACGAGCAGGCTCCAGCCCTTAATAGGACAATAGAATAACAGGCCTCCAGCTTCCTCCTGAGGGATGTGGGCAACAGCCTGGTACATATCTTTGAGCTGTTCTGCAGAATCTAAAACTCCACCACCACCCAGGTGGAGGATGGTGACTGTGTGCTGACCACAAGCATGTAGACCCCAGACTGGTTGGAACCAGAAGGTTGAGATCCCAGAAACATCACCCTATTACCTCACCACCAACCAATCAGAAGAAAGTCACACATCCTGCAGCCCTCACTCCAAACTTTGCCTTTGAAAACTCTTCCCCGCAAAACAATCGGGGAGTTCAGGTTTTTTGAGCACGAGGTGCCCGTTCTCCTTGCTTGGCCCTGAATAAACCTTTCTCTGCTCCAGACTCTGACGATTCAGTTTGTTTGCCTCACTGTGTGCAAGGCACATGAACTTGGGTCCACAACAGCCCTGTTCAGTGAGGCACTCAGCATGCTGGCACCCGTTCCTGTGGGCAGGTTGGTCATGGGGAGGATCCACTCACTTCTCTGACCCACTAAACCTCAAGGGAGGAGAAATGGGGCTTTCCTATTGCTGTCTGGCTGGAATAGGGTAGATATGGCTTAAAAGATTTTCTGTTCTTAGATCACTCTTTTCTCAATCCTTTAGCTAAGGGAGTCATCTTTTCTAGGATGTTTGTCTGTCTCTGTTGGCCATTCTGGGTGTATACTGTCTTGTCTGGGGTATATGGGAGGCAATACAGAAACAAAGGGAACTCACCCCCTCTGTTCCTCAAGTCCCAAGGTCCCTACCCATTCTGCCTTCTCCTTTTCTACTTTCAGAGTCTTCTTGTTCCTGTTGGTTGTCTTATGAACAGAATTTTTTAGTTGCAAAAGAGAGGAACTGGGAGGAATGTGGCATCTCTATCTTTGCCAGAAATGATCAATATGCCTTTGAAATAAAATTATGCTCAAATTTTCTGCCCAACTATTGAAAATTAAGTGCACATTTAACAAGTAAAATCCAGTATCAAAAAGGCAGAAACTGATTTGATAAAATGATGTATGGAATAACGTGAGTTATTTAAATGGCTCATAAAAACATCATGAAATATATTTACTTTGAAAGCAGTGATGAGATCTCTTCAAAAGCTGAAAAGCCCCACATCTGTGCTTTCTGGTTTCTGTTCACTTACTGGAAACCCTGTCTCTGAGCCAAATCTTTAAGTGTATCTCCCTTTGAGGCTGAGTGGCTGTCAAACTGAGGAGATAAGATGCAAGGATGTCTGCTAAGGGGAAAAGGAAAACAAAAATGAGAAAACAAACAAAAAAACAGAGATTAAAACCTTTGTATGCAATGAGACATCTGGGCTGCAGGGCACTGTCCTTCCAGGGAGAATTCCTAGTGACTTCTGAGGACATAAGGGATAGGAAAGTTGCCTGTTTGGGAACCTCCAAATGTGTCAGGGGAAACACAGCTACCGGATGAGAAGCCACTTGGCACTCTAAGGAACCAGAGACACAAATATTATTGTGCCTATGGTATGAGTTTGGCTATTTAACTACAACATAGATTCTTTCTTGTGACTGTGTGTGTTTTCTCATAGCCTTTTAATAATTCCTTTTTTTCCTTCTATTTAAGTCAGTCACCATCTATTTCTGTTGCTTGCAACCAAGGATCCTAACAGATAAACCATCCCAAACATGTTCTCCAAACTTGGACAAAAATTCTTTCAGGGCTTTTTGTGATGATATTCTAATCGATAGATGTCTATTTTTATTTACCATGTATGAGAGATATAAGAAATAACTGGTACCATGTTGCGGGAAGAACCTAAGAGATTAGAGTTGCCAGGGAATAGATTTGAAAGTCGTAATTCTTGAGATAGTCTGCTAAGATTGGTAAACATGGATCTGCAAGAGGAGGGTGCTCTAAATTATCAATAAGGTTGAATCCTGGATTAGGGACACACAGCCAGTTCTGCTTTTTGGCCTCTCCATATTACCATCCCTTGCCTAATTCATAAATTTTATTCCAAAAGCACATTTGATGAGCTTTGCTTTGTCTCATAAATATTCTCTCTTAAAAGCAATTTTCTCACTGCATGTTCTTCTGGTGTGAACTCATTTCTGGATTTGGAATGAGCTAAATTCAATTACATTGTGAGTGAGTTTTTTGGCGGAATATGTTTTGACAAAGAAAAGACATTCTACTTTTCCTATAATTTTCTATTTCAAAGCTAAACTTATTTTTGCTTTTGAGATATGATTACACAGGGGTGATTCACAAAGAAACGAAGAGAGGACACTGTTTCTTCCCTTCCTTCTTTCCTCCCCTTCCTTTGCTTTCTATGTGCTAAACTGAAGTGGACACGACTATATATATATATGTATATACATATATATATATATGTATATATATATATGTATATACATATATATATATATAGTCAAGTGCATGTACTTATATACATATATAAAAAATATATATATGAAGTTGACATGATAGTTTCTTCAAATAATATGTTAAACAACATATACCTTTAAAAAAAATACCTTCAGATGCTATCAGAGCTCTAGTTTGGTGGTATTGTAATTCAGACCTATTATTATGGAGAGAAACTTGTGTCAAGATTTGACACTAATTTTTGAGATTCACGGTTCTCTAGGTTTGCAGTCTCACGTTTCTTTGCTTCTCTGTGAATGCGTTCTCACCATGCACACCTGAACCACACTGGTGTACTTGACACAAGACTTCTCTCATGAGCTTTGTTTCATGTGTGTGTTGTCTGTGCTTCTGTGCCTCAAAAGTAACAGGCATGGCATTCCCCATATTGTCAATCAACCATGCATCACTGGCAAACTGAGGAGAATGAGGTCACATGGGGCCTCTGGTCTGGTTCAAACTTGCCCTCATGCCCTTCTTAATGTGACATGTGAAGTATGGGTTTTGTATGCCCTTTCTCTCTGTAAGCGCTTACGGGGGACTGATGCAATCTTCTGCTTGGCTGGGTAGGAACCAGCAAAACAGGACTCCTTGTCTCACCATGTCAGCCTCTTCAGTTCAAAATGTGGAGATGGCTGCTGACATACTTCTGCTTTTTTTGCTCAAGGTAAAAACAATTTAGCAATCTTCAACCAAAAGTAGAGATCTGTCAAATACATTGGAGATTCAGACTTTTAAGGGAAAATTATTATCTTTATTAAATTGCTGGAAGTATAAATTATTTATAAAATTCTAAAACGAGTTGCAGCTGTGGAAACACAAAAGTATTATTTCTTCCAAATGACTAACCAGTAATAGAAAACCCAGGGATTTACTAGAATCCTGAGAGGTGAGTGGTGGTAATACCGGAGGGATGCCACCAGAGGGAGCTAGTGAATTTCACATGAAGTATTTCCCAAGTAGAAAAGAAGGGAAACTTTCTATGAAAACAGAGGTTCTAAAATCTTACTTCGATGACTGGATCTCATCCAATGAACTGAAATTCTATAAATGTGCATTGATTTTTTAATGTGATTTAAGGCTTAAAATATAATTATTTTACACTAATGCCTGTCCCTTCCCTCTCTCTTCCTCCGGAAGTGTCAGAGTAAGGTAAGGATGAAAATTAAAGGGGACATTTCCTAGAGGTTTGCATATACGAATAAGTGCTTTCACCTTCTACACTCCACTCACAGCCCCCTCCAGATATTGATCACAAATAAAATAAAACGCAATATTAATTGCAAAATACATCTTGACATCCTGTTTCCAAATCAGATTAAAAATTCATGGTTAACTTCTAGTTGGTTGATGCATTAACTTTGTGTTATTAAAAGAAAATTCTGTTTGTAATCAACTTGCCTTTTTGTGTGAAGACAATCGGGAGGAGATCCCTGAGAAGAAATTGTAACCCCTTTGTTTTATGTGCCTGTCTGTTTAAGGAGTCCTACCTTTGTATCTGGGCAGGTGAGGGACATTCAGGAATGTGTGTTTGTGCACGTGTGAGGGGGAAATCTGCTAACCTACCTCTGGGACCTCTCTTCCTGTGTTCTTTTATACATTAAGCATGGTCTTGGGAACGTGAGCTTAACTTATGCTTCTCGGAAGAGCTTAGGGCAATAATTATTTCAGATGTTAATTGGAGTTAATGGAGATGTTCTATTAATGGATTATCATTTAACCCAGATTGCCTCTTTTATTAAATGTATTTTATTTATTTTTCTATTTCTTCAACATATTATTCCAGGGACTAGTGCTGCTTCTGGCTAGCTGAGTGCTCTCGACTTTCTGGATTTTAGAATTTCTGCTTCCTGTAGTTAATTTGTGTGTTTACCAAGGGATGGTTTTGTTTCTTCAAAATGCCATTTGTAGTGGCTGAGCTTATCAGCTTAATTATATGATGAAATCAAATGTCATCTAAAGAGACCAACTGTGAAGGAAAATCTAGAGACTTTTTTTCTGTAAAACTTATGTTGAAGAATTTTTTTTTTTTTTTCTTTTTGCGGTATGCGGGCCTCTCACTGTTGTGGCCTCCCCCGTTGCGGAGCACAGGCTCTGGATGCGCAGGCCCAGCGGCCATGGCTCACGGGCCCAGCCGCTCCGCGGCATATGGGATCCTCCCAGACCGGGGCACGAACTCGTATCCCCTGCATCGGCAGGCGGACTCTCAACCACTGCGCCACCAGGGAGGCCCTATGTTGAAGAATTTTGAAAAACTTCATAAGAACAAGTGAAAGAAAAGCCCCATTTAGGTATGAATAAACATTTAAAAGCTGAAGAAAACATGCACAAATTCATCCTGAAGCTGAATCAGATTGCTTCACAATCTCCACACTAAAGAACATGGAACTAAAAGTCATAAAGATGCTGTACTCAAGATAGACTAGATCAGACTTCAATAAATGGACTCAAACTCAAAGGAGGGTGCTGGCCCTGAATTAACAGGCTGGCAATAAAAATGCATGTGTGTTTCATGTTCAAATATGATGCGTAACATACATAAGTATCACATTTTTTGATTCCCCAATTTAAACTGCCTTTTTGATTAATTGATCAACTCTCAGACACTTTTGGACTAGAAGCATTAAAATGATAATCATGTTTACTGCCTTTAAATTCCCTGAGAAGTTAAAGCCAATAATCAAGGCAGAGAGATGAAGCAAGTCTAAAATGGAATACATATTTGATAAGGACAGCTGTGTACATAGGTGCTGACCCAGGTTAAAAAAGAATCTACCAACAGCTCTATTGGAAAAGGCAATCATCAAATTGGTCTAAGTTGAATGTGAGGAACTTTCTATCAGGCAAGAAACTGCAGTTTTTCCAGGACCCCAATGTGAGAAACACTGATCATAACATTACCCAAAAGATAAATTATTGAACAATTGATTCTGTTAATGAGAGTTTTCTCAAATAGGGCAAAATATCAAAATAAACTATAAACTGCTTATTCTTACAGAAGCCAATGTAAAACCCCCTGCAGCCAATCATTCAGTGGGTGTGTTACACCATTTATGCCCACCCGTCTTTCTCTGGTCAGTTCAAACTCCCAGCCCCACCACTTCTGTCATTATTTAATTTTGCTAAGTTCCCTTTTATAATTTCTATAAACAAGGTCCTTTCAAACAGTGCATCCTTTCAGTGTGGTATCTGACACGGTTACTAACAGACCCAAATTTATCTTCAGTTTCTCTACAATAGGAAGCCAACAGTAGACAGACCTATGTTTTATTATTTTACCTTATTTGGAAATGATCTAGATAGTCAGCGAATTTCCATCATTTAATTTAATTTAGCAAAACTCTAAGGGTGTAGATTACCCAAGTGATTTGGGAAACTGTTTAAGTAGATATATAAAACAATTATTGTTTAAAAGTTCACCTAAAAACTCTTATTCATTTACATCTATTTAATTCATCTGTTCTCAACAATCATACTTAGATTACTCCTGAAGATTTTAGAAGACATTAAAGCAATTAGCCATCGTATGTATGTATGTACGTATGTACGTATGTAACTGCTGACAAATTTTGTAATAAAGCTAAAGTGCTTATTTGACTTTTCGTAAACCTACGTAGGACAAAAGTATTATACTTAATGTTGACATTTCTAAAGACACGTCTGTATTAATTAAACCAACAAACGTAAACTGCTTTTATTGACTAAAGATTAATCCTAGACCATGTGAACTTGAAAAGCATTTGGGTTAAGTTGTGTTATATTTTAATTCATATAAGTGATTGTTTTTAAACAAATTAAATAGAGCTCTTTTAGAAATTAATCTTGGCAATACCATCTGAAAGTGTAAAAATACCACATCTATAATGCACATACATAGACATACAGACAGACACAAATAGAAATTTTTTAGCTTTCATTTCAAAACTTTAGCCATCAGTCAGGTACATACATTTTTGATACTTGTGACAAACTTCCCCTAAATCAAAATTTACTACTTTATAAATAACAGTTGGAATAAATTAGTTTCAACTTGCTCGGTTGGCTAAAGTATTGCTATTTGCGGTGAAGAATTTTAAGATCTGTATTTGCTCTTGACAAGCAATCTTGTGGAGGCTGTGGTGTAGAGTTTAGTGAAGAGAGCCCTTTCGCAGTTTGAATTTTAAAAAAGGTTTCTTTCCTTTTTTTCCCCCTTCTCTCTCAGGTGTTTTTGGGCTGTGTTTATACTTCAAAGAGATGGTAAGATTTATAACTTCAAGAGACAGAGAAAGAACGCAAGATTTTTTCCCTAAGGGTTTCAGGGTAATTGTTATTTGAAATTTTCTTTTCTTTCTTAAGTACAGGACAAATTTGTTCCAATATCTTTGTGTTTTATAATATCTACAAGCATTTTGAGAACTGTTTTTGGAATTGGTAAAGATAGGTGAGCTTCAGCTTGCATCTAGAATTTTACTTCTGGTTTTGTAAAGACTTTCAAGACAGAGATGGTTGTTTCTATTAGTCCTTGAACATTGGCCTCCAGCTGATCTACTTTCTGATTATTTGTAGGAGAGCAATTTTTAAGAAGGGGAATTTTATGTTGGATTTTTGTTGTAAGTCTAATGTTTCTTCTTTCACCCTGTTAGGAAGTCCCTAAGGCTAACTGCCACATCATTTTCTTTCCTGCTTTTAACTTGGTCTTCCTTAGGTGCCAATAAGACAGCTGTTTGTGATCAGAACTCACTAAAAATTTTCCTTTCAAATGTAGCCAATTCAAAAGATCCATCATGAATATTTCTGTTTGTTTGCTTTTATTCAGGCCTCTGCCTAAAGTGTTTTCAGTTATGAATAACTGAAGATCGTTTCTTTAAAAACATCAGGCTATGAGAAATAAAGAAAGTGAGCCCCAAATTATGGATGCTTCCATGTAGTTTTGAGTTCATCCATTTATTCTGTCAATGATGTAGCTTTTAGGGCTGTTTGAATACACTTCTTTAAACTGAGCATTATACTAGGTAGGGAGGGAAGGAAGAGAAGAGACCCTCACCCAGTATAGAAGACACTAAGATATAAGGCTTTAGGCTAACATTCCTTTAATTTTGCTCCTTATAACTTTTTAACTTCCTGACTTTTTGGTATTTAATTCACAGCATCCTTGATTGTTTAGTATTTCTAATCCATTTGTGCTCTATAATTCATACTTTTCTAAGCACTGGCTGCATCCTTCAGTAAAACAGAGATGCCTATCCTTAAGGATCTTATGTTCTTACACATAACATCAGTAACTGATGATTAAATCACAGAGTTAGTTAAAGGCTGAAAGGGCTTTGAAAATAAAAAGGTAGAGTAGAGGAAAGAAGATTTAGAGAAAAGTTTACAATTTTAAATAAAGTAGAGAGAGTAGAACTTATGAGGATGTGCCCTTTAAGCAGACCTGGAAGCAAGAGTGGAAATTAACCAGACAGATGCCTATGAAGTGAACATTGCATTCATGGGGAACAGAGGAAGCTCAAGACCTGCCATGGGGATTTGCCTGGAGTGTTCCAGGCAGAGCAAAGGGACTAGCGTAGGTGCAGTGAGACAAGAACTAAGGAGCAGGAAATGGCAGAGCCAGGTCATCACAGTGTAACCGCCCAGTGAAAAGAGCTTGGCTGTTCAGTACAATGAATAGCAGTGGGGTGACAGAATCTGATATCTGAAAAGATTGTTTTGCTGCAGCACCTTAAGGAAGAGACAGTAGAAGAATAGCGTAGAAAGAGCGAGACCTGTTCGAAGTCTTCTGCATTAGTCTAAGGGAGAGATGATAGTGGCTTGGATTAGCCAGGTACCCATGAGTGAGCCCACATTATTGGGCTCCAGGTACATTTCAAAGATAGAGCCAAAAGGAGCTCCTACTTGTTAGGAGGCAGAAAGACAAAGGGCCAAGTATTTTCTGGTTATTCCTTGGTTATAGAGTACAAATCAGTGAGATGGGTAAAGGATGCGATGAAGGATTTGGTCTTGAGGGAACGCAAGGAAGAATTTACCATCATCAAAGTGAGGAAAGCAGACATTAGAGCAGATAGGATGAGAGAGATTAGGGTCTCAGCGTGCGCAAATGTCGTTTGGGGGTGTCTGTTAGACATCCAAGCTGACATATCATGTTGGCAGTTGGACGTATGAGTCTGGACTTCAGGAAAGAGTTCAAGGGTTACAATACATGTAAAGCAATTGTCATCATAGAAATGGTATGAGGCCATGAGACAGGATTAAATTACAGGAGGTAAGGATAGAGATAAGAATCCAAAACAGAACCCTTGACACTCAAATTTAAAGGATTCGGGAAAAAGAGGAGAAACCACAAAAGTGTTCCCAAGAATGAAAATCAATGAAGTAGGAGGAAAATCCGGAGAATATTGTGTCCTGGAACCAAATAAAGTATGTGAAGGAGGAGGGAGAAATCATCTGTGTCAAATACACTGATACTCAAGAAAGATGAGGACAAAACCTGGACATGGAATTAGCAATGGCGGAGTCACTGGGACCACGACAAGGGCCAGTGCCCTGAGCAGATTCTCATGTATCATGTTATGAAGTCCCAAATCTTTGTTTGGTCTTCTCTCTCTGGAAATGATGAGAGGATGATTTATTTCCTAAATGTGCTATTAATATGTGTAGAGGTCCCTGGTCATCTTCCCATCTGAGGGACGCACACTTTGTCCCTTTGAATCAACTCCTTTACTGATTCTGGATTTGTTTATTTTAGCTGCGTGTTGGGGCAGGGGGGAAGCATTGTCATCGTTGAGTTTTTCAAATTCTTTATCTTACTCCAGCGAGGAGATCTGAAACTCTTTCTTAAACTAGGTGTATTCTTCTAAAGAGAGAAAGGAAAGATGAGGCATCAGAAACAGATTAAGCTCCCTTAACTGTATTGTCATATTTTAGTAATAACATGCATGGACATTGTACAGAATGCCTGCTTTGACTAGTTAGAAAATTAATTTAGTAGTTCTCTACTTTGAAACATACTAGGCAGTGCATATAATTTAGGGGAGAACAGAGAACTCTGATTATTGATACCATTGCTAAAGTATAATACAATGACTGACATAGATAGGAACTCAGTGGATGTCATTAGTAGAACTCTGTGTTGAAAATAATAATAAAAATTCTGCTATTGTTCTTTTATTATAGCATGATATAAATTACTGACCAAAATAAATAATTGCAGTCAGTTTTACCTCAAACCTCAGAAGGTAAGATTAAGTAATTTGGCTATATTCAATGATTCCAATATCATAATTTTATTTGATAAAGAAATAATTCTATGGACAGACTTCTTATCTATGTGTATATCTGTGGTATCAATCCCTTATTATGTAAACATAATTTGGTATTTAGATAATACATACACTGATATTTGTGTTCTTATGAATGTTTTCTGGATGCGGGTATAAGTTGCCCAAAACTTTAGGAAGAAACAACAACAAAGAAAAGTTTCCACAGCAAGATATATCCAAAATGATTGGGTATAGAAGTAACATCCCATAATTTCAGATTCCCGTTGAACCTTGGGGTCAATAGTATCTTCATCCAACTGCTTCTCGTGTATCCCACAGAATGGGAAATCACTGTTCCTTACTTTGGAATTTGCTTTGCATGCCTTCAGCATGACACGAGTATTCTTGGATTTGCAAACATCAAGCTTAAATTACCTTAGGATGCATTGGGCTAAATGTGCAAAACTGTGTGTGTAGCTATCAAAGCCAGTAGGGCTCTGACGTTCACACATTATCCTGTCATGTATACCTCGCTGCAGGAACACAGGAGAGCAGTAAGGAAACGATGTTTGCCTGAGAATGATCTTTGCGCACCCATCTCATCCTCATCTCTTAAGTACATCCCAAAGAATTCTGATGCCCAATTATTCTAGGCACTGAGGCCCAGAAGTGGAAAACTTTAATTGTTTCTCTAAAGTGAGAAGCTACTTGAACAGCAGAATCAATTCCAAAGTAATTACTCTTCCTCAGGGTATCCCTATGAGGTTTATCTAGTGTTTAAAAAAAACCCAAAATACAGTCCTTGAACTTTAGGTGGGCCGTGTGAATTGAAGTTCAGAATCAAAAGAATGTTGTTTTCTCTAAGTAATTGCAGGCTGTCTTGTGGGGAAAGCTGAACTACAACTAGAAAAGCAAAATTGTTTCCAAACAGTTTTCACAGTTAATGTGAGTGTATCAGTGAGGAACTTACATATTGTGTCACACGCTGGGTGAAGAGATGAAGTGGACAGAGAGGTAGGGGTTTATCTTTCTATTAATTTGGGGGGAAAGACGCCTTCGTTTACTAGATTGACGTGTCCTCAGAATGTTAAAATAAATCAATATCATGCATGACTGTATGATTAAATGGCTATGTGTTCACCAAAACCCATCCTCATCTTCCAGAAACTCATAAAAAGCCAATACCAATCATGGGCCAGAACATCATGGCAGACGTGAGGATGAGCACAAATGGAATTAACACCTAAGTGGTAGTCAGAATAAAGCTCCCGGCCCCCAGAATAGAATATATTTCACAAATGTGGTGAAGAGAAGTATTCAGAGGGAAATAAAGGGTTTTTTTTATTTAAAAAACTTATTGAAGTATAGTTGATTTACAAAATAAAGGTTTTTATGTTTGAGAATTCCTGAGAAAGGAGGTTCGTTCTCTACCCACTGTTGACCAAACTCCTGAGAGACAGTCATGATAAAACCTCTAGATGGCTTTGGGGAAGCTGGGAACAAGGGATACTACTTTTCTTCCTGGAGAATACCTGGGGAGAAGGTGAAACTCAAGTTTTGAAACTGCCCGTGATTTATCTAGACAGCTAGATCTGAACCAGCTTCACAGATGTTCTCTTGCCTTCATGTAGAACCATAGGCTGCTTCCCACAAAACCTGGATAAGTGTGTAGAACATGGGGAGAGAGAGACAAGAGGCCTGCATGTAGATTCTAGTGACGGCTTACAAGCACCTAAGAGGATCATTGAATGAAGACCAGGTAGGATTGAAGACCAGGAGGTCTTCATGGAAGTCATGATACAGAGACTGACAGTGAGAAGCACATGGTTACTTCCCAGAAAGTCACAGCCACAGTGCTTGGGCAAAACTAAGCCCCATAGAACTTAGAAGTTATCTGTGTGGTATGCCACTTTCTGCTCTCTTTCTTTCTCATTCCTAAAGCTTGGAATATAGCTAAAATGGCTGGAAATCCAGCATCCATCTTGTACCATGAGTTGATCTGAAGGATGAAAACAAATGCTGGGATGGCTCAGTGGAACAACCACAGCGTGGTCCTGAATGAGATGTGGGAACCCTCACACTAGTTTGCTCACCTCTAGATTTATCTTACACATGAGGTAAAAATTCCTCTTGTATTTAGCCACTTTATTGTATTTCATTTTTCCTTTAAATGCAACAGAACCTAAGCTTAACGGGTTGTGGCCATCTCCCCAATGTCTACCTACTGGGTTTGAAAGGCACGTCATACAGCTGCTCTCAAATATCTGTTTACAAATCCGGCCCATTCGGTTTTTCGGTGTGTCCCTCATTTCCTGCAGGTCCCTCAGGCTGCCTTCCAGCATTTACCACATCCTGCCCCGAGACACCAAGCTCCACAAAAACAAGCAATAATTAGGGCATAGTGAGAGCTCAGTTCCTACACTGAGCTCTTGGAAAAAGTCTCTGGGAACCAGTTCTGGGGAGAGAGAGAGAGAGGGAGAGACAGAGAAGGAGAGAGAGAGAGACAGAGAGAGAGAGACAGAGAAGAAACAAGGAAGGAAGAAAGGAAGGAAAGGAAAAAAACAATCCAAGAGCTTATTTTACTAACTGAACTGAAAACTTAGTGTGTGTGTGTCTCTGTGTATGTGTGCATGTGTTAAACTTCCACCTCTAGATAAAGAAAATTCTAGCAAGTAAGAAATTTAAAGCACATAGCAAGCAAACTAACAAAATACATAGCAATGAGCGTTTGTTAGTTTGGGGCTTTTGGTTTTGGTTTTTCATTTGGTTTGCTTAATGCAAGCTTGTATTTTAGGAGCTGTTTCTTTCTCACAAAGTTTTAAAGTCTTAGTGCAGGTCACTCTGCTGTAAAACAACTCTGACTATAGAGAAAATTATGACGATGATTGTTTTCACCAGTAGGCAATGGCAGAATTGAAGAGAGAAACAGATTTTTTAAACTACCATACCGGGCCTCTTTGTGTTCAATTTTGGGAATTATTTATTTTGATTCCATGATATTATGAAGAAATGGATCATATTGGTGAAATGGATCCAGCCAGTGAATGAGAAGTAAACAATGTTATCCTGATTATTCCACCGAATGTTGGAGAAATGGAAGTCCATCTTCAGAGTAAATGCAGCAGGAGCTTGGGCGGTTGCCCTGCCAACAAGCTGAGAAAGCTTCTGTGTTGGAGGATGGAGAACAGGCTGATTTTCACACTTCCGAAGTGTTAAAGCAAAAGTGGGCTTTGTAAGGTTTTGAAAATGCATCTCTTTAAAATGCTGCAAGATATAAAGTGGAAACCACCCAAATGTCCATCAACTGGTGAAGGTGGTATATCCATACAATGATATATCATCCTCAGTAAAAGGGATGCAGTTCTGATTCTCACTACCCTGTGGATGAACTGTGAAGACTTTAACCATCACAATAACTTCGATTGTGATGGTTACACTATTCTGTGAACAGACTAAAACCTATGGAACTGTACAGATTAAATGGGTGAATTTTATGGTACATAAATTATTACTCAATTAAGATATTAAAAAGAGGAGAAAAGTGGACAGAAAATATTTTTAAATAATGCAAGACTAACTTCTTAAAGTAAAAGTCATTTTTCTTCCCTTATCAGAAATGAATTGCCTCAAAGCTGTTGTTTGAGCTTGTATCATATGACTGTAAAGCAATCATATAGTTCACCACATTTAACTATCTAAATTATGCAATCTGGCTAAATCCACGGTTACATGACACAGCAAATATTTTCCTGTGGAACAACAAGTCCATTTTAAAATAACACATTTATAGTTAATTTAATAAGGGTGTTTTTTTTAAGGGATAAGGACCAAAACCCAAGTTAACTTAAATGTGCACAATGCAGCACAAATGGAAATACATTTATGTAAATTAAATATGAATTATTCAGTATTCAGACACCAACCTGATTTTGCATTAAAATATATGGATAGAGGCTCCCCAATCTTGACACAAATTAAACGTCTAAAGAGTTTGGCCCTCTCTTCTTCCCTGCCCTGAATGGGGATTAGGGAATGACCTTCATTATACATAGTTGGGTCTTTCCATTTTTCTCCAAATGGCAGGCAGTAAACTCTGCTCGAAGCTATTGCTTTAAAGGATATCAACTAAATATCATTATGTGCATATCTGTAAGTCACCCTTAGGTACTGTGGGGAATGAAAAGAAGCCCCAAACCCTGCCTTCAAAGATCTTAACTTGCAGTAGGAAAGAGGTTATTGACCAAGAAGAAGTTAACAAAACTATTATCATAGGATGACCCCTTAGATGATACCCATGTGGGTCTTTGAGGCAGCTTGGTATTTATCACAGGTATGAAAATATACACAAGGAGTTAAGTTCAAGTAACATATAAATACAATCCTGTTGCCAGCTATGCACAAATTTTGACATGTGCAATTAACTATTTCTGCTATTCTCCTATTATATCTGTATTTTTAAATCTCTATAGTTCCTATCTAGGCCCCAAGCAGCTGAGAAAAAAATTGAGGGTATAATTTCCATTTTTCTTTCACTCTCCAATTTGGATTGACTTACTGTCTGTCCTTAAGCTCCTTGCGGTAGATTTGGTCTTAGAAAGAGTAACCAATAGAGGGCAGCAGAGAGGAGTGGTGGTCGGTCCATTGTGGGTTCTAGCCCAAACCTCTATTCGTGTACTAATTTCTCACACTGGGAAATCCTGATTTCACTTTATTTTTTTCTTTATGGTCACTGACACAAATATTCTAGTTATTTGTCCTTGGGTCCTCTACGTTTGGTGGCATTGCCTCTGTCCACTTGTCCTGTTTTCATATATCATTTTGGGGGAGGCGAGCTTCCTCATTTTTTCAAATTATCATTCTTTAGATAATTACATTTCTTCCCATCAGACCTTGGATATGCTCCCATATCTCCATCCCTCTTCTCCCTCTCTCCCCATCATGGCAATCTATAGTCTGGTGCATCTGTTTTGGTTTCAAAGATTACAGAAAATTATCTTGCACATAAAAAACCTCCCTGATGTTTATTGCAACTTTTAAAATACACATTGAGTGAATCGGGTGAATTCTGAGCCGACTAACCGTGGTGGAAATTCTGTGATGTCAAGGTAGCACTGTAAGAAATAAAGTGCAAAACTAAGTGTAATTTATACATCATTGTGTTACTGCAAAAAGTGTGAACCAGGACCCTGGGTGAAGTCTGGATGATGTGGGCTGACAAGGCTCCAACAGTCTAAGGAAAGAAATTAGAAGCCCCTCTGAACTAAGTATTCAATTCTTCACTTTCCTTCAGAGGATACAGGATAAGCTCGGAGGAGCTAGGGCTCCCCTTGGACCAACATGCATCTCGACTATATTCTACCCTTTGAGATTTTGCTGTCTACACTCAGTGATGGTGAGCAAAAGTGGAGGAAAGCTTTCTTATGTCTGAGTTGTTATTTTTGCCCGTTTTTCAAGTCTGCACCAGCCTTTGTGGTCTTATCCCTTTCACAGGCCAATAGGGATCCATTTTCCAGAAAAGTAACAGCAATTCTGTCTGCAATTTTTTAAGAAAGGAGTTGGGGAGGGGAGGTTTGGAACTGATAACTAGATTGCTAGAAAGGAGATAATCGTAAGATATAGAAA
Organism: Mesoplodon densirostris; assembly: GCF_025265405.1. Lineage (NCBI taxonomy): Eukaryota > Metazoa > Chordata > Mammalia > Artiodactyla > Ziphiidae > Mesoplodon > Mesoplodon densirostris. The sequence continues at coordinate 84,915,534 of NC_082675.1, read as the reverse complement.
GTCAGTCGTTATCTCAACATTTCATAGGCAGAACATACACAAAGAGCTAAGACCTCTCTGAGGTTCAAAAATACCGAGGACATTTTCCATCTCTGGGACACAAGGCCAGTGTAGGGACAGAAAACGTGGTGGTTCCTCATCAGCCTCTAAGGATGTGAAACAAGTTCCTCTACTGGGAAGCTCAAGCCTTCCTTTATGGGGTGAGAAGCACGGAGACAGCTAAAAAGTTAGAGAGCTCGCGTTTCTCAGCCTAGCATTCATCCCTGGAGGTCCCAGTCACTAAGCCATCAAGGGAGCAAGTGAACAGTGGCCAGAACAGCACCAGCCCCAGTGCAGCATGGGGTGCAAAATCGCCCACGGCAGTAGCCTGCACATCTCCAGAGCCAAGGAGGTGCCCGTCCACTCATTTCACTGTGGAGATGGTCTAAAATGCGAGGCATCTGTCATGTATCACAGAAGTGATAGCTGGGAAGCTGGAAGGTCTTGCCTGTCTGTTGACCTTCCTAAACACATTTTGCTTTTTTTTTTTTTTTTTTCGGTACGCGGGCCTCTCACTGTTGTGGCCTCTCCCGTTGCGGAGCACAGGCTCCGGACGTGCAGGCTCAGCGGCCATGGTTCACAGGCCCAGCCGCTCTGAGGCATGTGGGATCCTCCCGGACCAAGGCACGAGCCCGTGTCCCCTGCATCGGCAGGCAGACTCTCAACCACTGTACCACCAGGGAAGCCCCACATTTTGCTTCTGACTGCTTTTAATATAGTTCACTTCTTGGAACAGTTTTTGGAATTCTCTGCATTTGCAAAATCCTTAAAGGACCAACTTAATACATACTTATGAAATCTGTTCTATATATAAGATATTCATATAAAACATTCTATATGTTGTGGATATATTCACACCAGTGTCAAAAATCTACTTACATTAACTTACATGTACAAAGGAAATGCAGTATAACTTTTTTTGTATTCTATCTTTGATTCAGCTCATCCTATAAGCCTCTCCCCAGTGGGTACTAGCAAAATTAAGACAGTCTCTCAGTCTCTCCCAGTTTTAACAGTTTCCTTTCCATAAATAATCTTCAACTATCTAAGCTCAATTCTTTTTTAGGGATGATATAAATCAAATAACTTGGTCCCCAGTAAATGCTCAGTCTTTCAGATTTCTGCCTTCACCTTCTCCCCAGATTGAGGTCTGGGTGAAACATGGGTGTTAATGTGTGTTCATAGCACATAAAGTGGAGGCAGGAGGGAAATCCTGACCTCTGGTTGGTGCTGGGGTGGGTGCCATCATCGTGGTCTACTAAGCAGCTCTTCTGGTAGCTTCCCAGAGTGCTGTGGGCATCGTCTGATGAAGACCGTGACTTGGTCAGGACCCAGTGGTCCTTCCTGTTGTGCTGTCCTCCTGCAGGTGACAGCATGTGGTTACAACTCTCAGTTGATGTCTGCCCCACAGCTGGCCCAGAAGCCTTTTCTTTCTTGTTTATTTTCTCCCTCTGTAGCTAATTGGCACTCAACTGAGAGGCTTGTGGGAACTTCAGGATCCTTCCTGCCCCACAGGGGATAGAAGGATTCCAGGTGTGCTTTTTCTCTGTCCAGCCAGGCTGTGCTCTCGCGTTTCCTGAGACGCTGCTCCATTGACATTGGTGCAGTCTCCCTGGGAGGCTGTCTCCTGCAAGATTCCTAGTGGACAGAGGTTCGATGGGCTTCCTCTTTTTCAGATTTCCATTCCAGCTACTTACCTGCAGTGGTGGTTTAGAGCATCTCCACAGATACTTTGACCCTCTTTACACAAAAAGTGTGTTTAACCTCCCATTGCATATGGGTCGTCCTTAGAAACTCTTCTCTAAAGAGTTGATACATTACTTTCTAGGCTAGCCAGCCAAGAGGAAACTGCTTCTGCCTCATTTCTTGATCTCTCTCTATTGATTCCTATTGGTTTTTATCTCTCTCTCTCTCTCTTTCTCTCTCCCTCTTCTTCATAAGTCTCCATGTAAGAAGTCCATCTATCTTGAAGGTATCAGATTGAGAGATAAGGTGAAGGGACTACAGAGTTAGACAGAAATACCTGAGGAGCCTCCGATACCCGCCTCCCCAGATGTTGAAATCTTCCCAGCCTGGCACCAGCCCTGTGACACAGCTATCCTTCCAAAGATCCTAGCCGTCGCTAGTGTTGACTCAGCTGATGCAGCTTGGGGCAGAGCCTTCCCGTATGCCGATACAAGTTCTTTTAAGGCATTAGATTTCAGGGTGGTGCCTTAGAAACCTGTAGGAACTGGAATACATCTTCACCTTCCCTTTAGGACTTGAGCTGGAGAGGGAAGGAGAAGATCTCTGTATTCCAACCCTGTTTTCTCATGATCAGATTTTTCTTTCCCGATTACCTAAAACCTGAAGGTATAGGCTTTCCATCTCCTCCTCAAGCCTTGCTAAGGTTTTTCCTTCTTAAAGTCTGTGATTAGTTTAGCAAAGCCTGCCTCTTGATCCATAAAATGGGAGCTAAAGAACTTCAGACAAATGTATAGTTTTATTTCAACAAAGCTCGGCTTTCAAGATTACTGTCTGGGAGTGAGCCAGAGTCCCCGAAGAGGCTGCTCCTTTAACCCTGTCCTGTCTGAGCGAAGAACAGACGCCCTCAGGCGACCTACACGCAGAGGCGGGGCCAAATCCAAAGCTGAGACCCAGGAGCTGTGAGAACAAAGAAGAGAAAGGGAAACCTCTCCCAGCAGCCTCAGAAGCAGCGGATTAAAGCTCCACAATCAACTTCATGTACCCTGCATCTGTGGAATACATGAATAGACAACAAATCATCCCAAATTGAGGAGCCAGGAGTCAGTGCTGTGCCTCTGAGGTGAGAGAGCCAACTTCAGGACACTGGTCCACAAGAGACCTCCCAGCTCCACATAATATCAAACGGCGAAAATCTTCCAGAGATCTCCATCTCAACACCAGCACCCAGCTTCACTCAACGACCAGCAAGCTACAGTGCTGGACACCCTATGCCAAACAACTAGCAAGACAGGAACACAACGCCACCCATTAGCAGAGAGGCTGCCTCAAATCATAAAAAGTCCGCAAACACCCCAAAACACACCACCAGACGGGGACCTGCCCACCAGAAAGACAAGATCCAGCCTCATCCACCAGAACACAGGCAGTAGTCCCCTCCACCAAGAAGCCTACACAACCCACTAAACCAACCTTAGCCACTGGGGACAGACACCAAAAACAACGGGAACTACGAACCTGCAGCCTGCAAAAAGGAGACCCCAAACACAGTAACATAAGCAAAATGAGAAGACAGAAAAACACACAGCAGGAGAAGGAGCAAGATAAAAACCCACCAGACCTAACAAATGAAGAGGTAATAGGCAGTCTATCTGAAAAAGAATTCAGAATAATGATGGTAAAGATGATCCAAAATCTTGGAAATAGAATAGACAAAATGCAAGAAACAGTTAACAAGGACCTAGAAGAACTAAAGACGAATCAAGCATCGATTAAAAACACAATAAATGAAATAAAAAATACTCTAGATGGGATCAATAGCAGAATAACTGAGGCAGAAGAACGGATAAGTGAGGTGGAAGATAAAATAGTGGAAATAACTGCTGCACAGCAAAATAAAGAAAAAAGAATGAAAAGAACAGAGGACAGTCTCAGAGACCTCTGGGACAACATTAAACGCACCAACATTCGAATTATAGGGGTTCCAGAAGAAGAAGAGAAAAAGAAAGGGACTGAGAAAATATTTGAAGAGATTATAGTTGAAAACTTCCCTAATATGGGAAAGGAAATAGTTAATCAAGTCCAGGAGGCACAGAGAGTCCCATACAGAATAAATCCAAGGAGAAATACACCAAGACACATATTAATCAAACTGTCAAAAATTAAACACAAAGAAATCATATTAAAAGCAGCAAGGCAAAAACAACAAATAACACACAAGGGAATCCCCATCAGGATAACAGCTGATCTCTCAGCAGAAACTCTACAAGCCAGAAGGGAGTGGCAGGACATACTTAAAGTGATGAAGGAGAAAAACCTGCAACCAAGATTACTCTACCCAGCAAGGATCTCATTCAGATTTGATGGAGAAATTAAAACCTTTACAGACAAGCAAAAGCTGAGAGAGTTCAGCACCACCAAACCAGCTTTACAACAAATGCTAAAGGAACTTCTCTAGGCAAGAAACACAACAGAAGGAAAAGAACTACAATAATGAACCCAAAACAATTAAGAAAATGGGAATAGGAACATACATATCAATAATTACCTTAAATGTAAATGGACTAAATGCTCCCACCAAAAGACACAGACTGGCTGAATGGATACAAAAACAAGACCCATATATATGCTGTCTACAAGAGACCCACTTCAGACCTAGAGACACATACAGACTGAAAGTAAGGGGATGGAAAAAGATATTCCATGCAAATGGAAACCAAAAGAAAGCTGGAGTAGCAATTCTCATATCAGACAAAATAGACTTTAAAATAAAGACTACTAGAAGAGACAAAGAAGGACACTACATAATGATCAAGGGATCAATCCAAGAAGAAGATATAACAATTGTAAATATTTATGCACCAAACATAGGAGCACCTCAATACATAAGGGAAATATTAACAGCCATACAAGGAGAAATCGACAGTAACACAATCATAGTAGGGGACTTTAACACCCCACTTTCACCAATGGACAGGTCATCCAAAATGAAAATAAATAAGGAAACACAAGCTTTAAAAAAAAAAAAAAAAAAAAAAAAAAAAAGATTACTGTCTGGTGTAGGATTCAAAGCAGTCTGTGATTTGAAAGCTGATCTGTGACTCTTCTGTTCAGTACCATACTCTCCTCCCATGGGATCTTTGCGTAGCCAAGGAAAAAGAAGGCAGCAAGGAAAGGCAACCTAAGGAGGAAATGATGATGTGTCGTTTTGTCAAAATTAAAATAGTACCTACATTAGACAAAGAAGCAGAAAACATATTCCTTGTCTTTGAATAGCTTTTGAGTTATATCTAGAAGCAAGAAACAGATACAGAAAGTCACACACTCACTCATACACTGAAAGCTCCTCGTATTGTCAGTTTCCAAGTGAGCGATACAAAGAGTGTTTGCATATTCGGTGAGTGAGATCATTTGTGATTGGAGCTATGAAAGATGGTTTCAGGAGGGCAGGACTTGAAATGGTCCCCAAAACCAGACAGACAGAAAAACAGATGAAGAAATAGGAAGGGTGACCAGGGAGGGGAAGCAGGATGAGGTGAGCAGAGACATAGCATCTGGAAAGCAAGACGTATATGCAGAGTAGTGCCGGGCGGAATTTGAGAGAAGTGCTTGTGTACATGTCCAAGGGACTAGAGGAAAATCAGAGCAGTGAGTGGTAGTGGGTTGAACCAACAGCTGAGGAATTCAAGCATTATTATCTTTATTGGTGTAATTGGGATCCAGGGAAAGATTTTGAGCAGGAAAATGACATGGACTGAACATGATTTAGAAAAATGATTGATTCTGCCAGTAGTGCATGAGATCATTTAGAGTTGTCAAAATGCTATGAGAATCCGCAGGAGACTATGTTGCAATATATGTAAAGTTCTTAAGGCAAAGAATGGCAGGATGTAATTGTTCGGTTGATATTAGTTATTGTTTTCAATGCCACTTTAATTCTGGCTGACATGAATAGGGAAGTTGTATTCTTAAAGAGAATGGTAATGTATCTGGATTTGAAAAAATGAGTAAAATTTATAAGTAAATAGTTAGAGTCTCTATTAAGAAAATGTAGTAGCAAGAAAAGAGTGGAAACAAGAAAGTGACCTGACGGTTGAGATTCTATGTCGGGGTCAGTTTGGTTAGATTATCCATCGAGTGTACTCAAACGTAAAATTTTGTTTGGAGATAAATCACCATATGCCATCAACATTCTGGTAAATAATTTATATAATAATAATAACAGCTTAATATTTGCCACATACAATAGTGAACACTTTATATTTTCCCAGAGTAGTCTTCACAATAAACCATGAGATAAGCAGTACCATTAAGCCTGTACCACAAATTCAGGTTAGTTGCAAATCTAAAAGGTGGTATATTTAGGATTCAAACTGGGCTCTGTCTAATTGAGCCTGAGTTTTAATTATTCTCTTTATATCACTGTAGGTTTTAGTGAGTCCAGGGGGAGCCAATAAAGACTTTAGATCAGGAAGGTAATATAAATAAAATTGTAATTTAGGAAGGTTCTGCTGGCTCTAGTGTATTGGATAGATTGATTAGATAGAAATTAGAATCTGGAGCCCAATGAAGAGGGTTATTACAAGATTCTGTGCAAGAATTGAGGACTTGAACCATGATGGATGTCATAGGATTAGAGATAGATCAAGGGTAGGTACAAACAGGAGACTGGAAATGGAAGACGATGGTGATATTTCAAAGCATAGTAAGATATGGATAGCAATATTCAAAAAAGGAAATACAAGAGGCAAATATGTATTGTTAGAGCCTGGGAGGAAGTGATGGAGAGGAGAGTGGACGACAGTGGATTTGATTTCGAATGTGCCTTAGTTTAAGCTGTTATTTATTACAACGTGGTGGAAATGTGTCAAAAGTTGCTTAAATATAGTCTGGAGCTCAACATGTAGGAATGAGTGTGTGATCTACATATAGCCTTTGAAATGTCTGACAGCATTTGAGGTAAAGTGAAGGTATGTAACTTTGGGCTAACAAAATCAACCTAAAATGGGTGATGTGAGCTATTTTTATTAATGTTTCCCCAAGTTACCCATCTTAGAAGTGATCATTCAGTGTTTTCATATAACTAGGTAGTTTTCTAAATCTCAGTAAGAGGTCAGATGTCTTTTCTTATAAGAGCATCTCACCTCCAAATGTGACTAAATTAACCTAAAGCTGTGTTTTTGGCAATGGGAACAGATATAGCACAAGGAAGTATTATAATGCTGAACACCTACCGGTGACTGGTAGGAAGCTCTGAATCAGGAGATTGGACAGTGAGGATTTGTCAGTATCACTCCAGTGTCATCTGGCAGAAAGAAGATTCTCTGATGCTAATGACTAGTCCTCATTATCTTGATAAAAAGCACTGTAAAATAAAGAACTGTGATTCGGCCAACTACTACAGCTTGCTATTTCCCTTAAAAATCATTTAACTCCTTTTCCCTTTGCTCTAACAATAACCTCCTGGTCATTATTTTGTTCCCACCAGGGGAACCTGGCGTTGATGGTCAATTGGCAATCAAAAATCTCATGAACCCACAAAAAAGATTTCTTCCTTGGGTTGTGCTTATCTCTGGGAAATTGAAAAAAAACAAGAGTACGAAAAATCTACGCAGCAGACCAGGTGCTGGATTTAGAATGACTATATAGAGAAGCAAATTCCCCTTGAGGCAATTCCTTAAAAAAAAAAAATTGGCCATCTCTTCTTACAGCTTTTTGCTTGAAACATGATATAAACATGGTAGAGCTACATCTTTGTAGTATGTAAGATTACCAACGGGATGGGGGTAGAATGAAGAGAGAGAGAGAGAGAGAGAGAGAGAGAGAGAGAGAGAGAGAGAGACAGGGAGACAACCTTGGAAAAAACTGGAAGATTGATAATATAAGGAAATGGAAATGCATTGGGATCCATTAAAGGATAGAGAGAAAGTGTAGTTAGGGAGAAGGATGAGAAAACTATCCCATCCTAGCAGCCAAGGCAATAAATAGTTTGTAGGTCAAGTGCTGCAGAGGACAATGTTACATAAGGAAAAATAAAATTCATTGAATTTGTGATTAGATGGTTAAGAAAAACATGGTTTGGGTAAACGGTCAGAGACACAGGCTAGATTTTAAAGGCATGTAAGGAGTTGAGGACATAGAGAATTGTGATGACAGTCAATTCTTTTTCATAAGTCTGATGTATAGAATTAGGTAAAATGTGAGACTATGGCTTGTGGCTAGAGAGAAGGTTTAGTGGGCTTTTGCCGGAGGGGATTGGCAAGGTGCGGTGTGGGGCAGGACAAAGGTCAGCAAGATGAGGGTGGAAAGTGCAGGCTGATTCTTTCCCCTGGGGTGGATATCCACATTGTTTCCCCAAATAGAAATTGTACTTTACAATTGACGCTGTTACAGGAAATGGCCTTATTCTGGGAGAATGCTCCTTGAAATTGCATTTTTGAATGTAGATATCTATAAAATGTTATGACAACTTCTTGAACAAATGTCACATTTTGAACTTTCATAGCCAGTGTTCATATTTCCACAATCTTCCCAATGTCAGGGTATTTTATTTTAGCAAATTCTGCATGGTAGAGAATGGAGTGATAAATGTCAGTTTCTTAACTGCATGAAATGGGATTCTCCCCTTATCTCTGTTGCAATGCAGATGAAGCTTGTGCCATTAACTAGGGATTATCATGAAAGTCCTGGATCATTTGAGTGGCAGCTGAGGATTTTACAAATAGCAGATCAATTCAAGTGCCTTTCTCTGAATCTTTTTCTTGACAGCTCTGCATAATCTGACGCTCTTAATGACTCCCTCCTTCTTGAATACACTCTTCCCAGGAATTTTGCTTTCTAACTCGCTGAGTTTCTGTCCCTGAATCTGAACTCTCCTTTTTGTTCTTCTAAAGTGCCTCCACCCAGTGCTTCACCCCTGTTTTGGATTTATGGCAACTTTCACCTTTTTTTCCCCTCTTTTCTCTAGAGATATTTTCCAGCATTATCTCATCTAATCTGATATCTATCACATTTATATGACTTGCTTTTATGTTTTATCAGTGCATTTATTTATTTTTTTTGTACAGCTTCCCAAATTTTATTGCAAAGTCCATCATCACTTCAACATGTGCATTTATAAAACTCACCTCTGCCAATATATATAAATACATACATATATGAAAAAAGTATAACATATTTGACCACAAAAATGTTAAAGCAAACTACGGTTCAAAAATATCATAAACAAATGACAAATGAGGAAAAATATTTTTATCAAAAAAGATTCATTCTTAAGAAGCTCTTATAAACATATTTTTATCAACACCCCAGTAAAAAGATTGGACATGAACTTACAATTTACAAAAAAAGTTATTAAACAAATAAAAATGATAAATATTCATACTCTTTAGTAATAAAAATGCATGATTTAAACTAAATGAAAGATATTTACTCCCCCAAAATAAGCAAAGATGAATTAAGATTAATACTCAATGTGATCAAAATTACAAAGGAACACTATTCTTTAATATAAAATGTAAAAATAATGCAACATTTTCTAAAGGAAAATATATATCAAGAGACAAAAATATTTATAACTGTTGACTCAGTATTTCTATTTCTAAGTTTCTACTCTAAAGAATAAAATCACATATTTGCATCAAGATTTGGATACAATGATTCTTACCTCAGTAGTACTGCCATCAGTATGAAACATCCTTCCAAAAGCAACATTTGCCATGATCTCACTCTAAATGCTAAGTGGCCAAGGTTTGCCTGCCTGCACTAATGTGGGCATTTTCATTGTCCATATCATGCTCACATACCCCAAACTGCAGTAAGTCCTATTAATTTCACAAGAGACATAAAACTGGACATAAACCTGAGCAAATGTATGGTAACTCCATCAAAAATCCTAAATTATGTACATGTGTATGCTGACGTGGGTGGTTCCACCATCTCTCTCCTAGCCCATGAGGGAGCTGACCTTGGACAAAGATGCTGTAAGACTGTAGCAGACTTAAAGTGTCTAGACTCTCTAGGAAAAAAAAAAAGGAATGACAATGAAAGTATATGCAAATGTCCAATTATCCCAAATTATTTTGTTTTGGTTCCATAATTTTGAAACATCAGGTCTCTTGTAGGGAGTCAATAGAGTCTATTCAATCATTTTTGTCCACCTGGGTTCCTTTCATTCTGTATAGTTAATATGAAGCCTTGGTGGTATCTGTCAGAGTTTATAGTCTGCAGCATCCTTCATTCTGTGGATGCTGGGCTACACCCTTCTCCTATTTCTCTGAAGACATCCTTTGTTACCTACACATACACACATACACACTCTCACACTAGCAGTATAAGCTAAAGATTAGAAAAGTACTAGTTGGTCTCAAAGTAATATTTTTCTAATTAAAGCTACTTTACCTTAAGAAAAAATTTCACATTGACTTTATTACAAATACATGACAAGGTAAGGTCGAGGTGCAGTCCTTAAAACTTTCACCCCTTAAATCTTACTTGTTGAATAGCTATGTCTACAAATAATGAGCTGAGTTTGAAACTGAACCTTCAAAATAAAACCCAGGCTCTTGAAATTCTAGCAGTCTGGTCTAACAGTGTGCTGTCGAAGCAGAGAACACAGAGGAGTCATGATCTAGCCAGGAAGCATCAATCAGACATCACGTGCTGAGGAGAAGGCTCCTCTCACTCTCAAAATTCTCAAAATACCACTGAGTTTTAGTTGCTGGTGCACAATATTGCTTGTTTCTGGGTAGTGGAATACCCTGTTGCTAAATAATGCATTGGTAACTCTATTGATAGAAGTGGATGCTGCTTTGACAGGAAAAGTGTCTAGATTTCCTGTTGTGGCATGGGAGATTAGGTGGCATATGTCATTTGAAAAAAGCCCTGCTAGCACAACATATTTCAGAAATGCTTCTCCCTTGGCAAGTCTAAAATAGACATGTGGGAAATAGCAGATGATTCATGGACCACTTGAAATTTAGTCATAAGCATAAATGTACTAAGACTGTCCAACAGGTCTTCACATTCATCAACAAGGATAGGGGCTGTAATTGGGTTAATCCTATGAAATTGGATATAAAAGTGGAAGAAACTGAATGTACTTGGAAACTCTTCTCCAGATCTGCAGGGATATATTTTTATTTTCTGTGAGTATTGGAATGAAATGGGGGTGGGGTAAGAGATGAAATTTTAGGTTTGAGGGAACTTAAGCATGTATCTTAGAAAAAAGTCAGCTCCTGGAAATTGTGGAATGAAAGACAACAATAAAAAGATGTGATAATTAAAAATTAAGTGTAATCCAAAGTACTTACAGGTGTTTTCTTAATAATAAGCATTTCTTTAGAACTTATTAGAATCTGAAGACTGTTTTGCAGGTCAGTTTATTTCAAGGGCATTCTTTTTGTTTACATATAGTATGTGTATATAATTGCATATTATACTATATATGTTATTCAGGTGCAACTATCAGAGCCTGCCTCACTTGAAACTTGAGTTTTCTGCAAACCCTCCAAGGTTTGCTATAACAAAGGACTTGCCCTGCTGTTTCCCCACCTGGAATGTTCCTTCTCTTGATCTCTGCTGTCCCATCTGAGCTGCCTTATCCTGACCACCTAGTTCAAGGCACTCCAGTAGTTCTGACTCATTTCCCCTTTTATGTTTGCTTCGCTCATAGCACATACCATAATCTGAGATTGTCTTATTTACGATTTGACTTCTGTTTGATGTCTTTCTTTCCCATTTCTCTCAGGGAATAAAAGCTCCCTGAGGGTAAGATCCTGGTCTATCCCCGTCAATCACTGGGGAATCATGGTGCCTGGCAATGGTAGATTCTTAATAAATATGTGTTGACTTCATTGAATGAAGTCTATTTATCAGGTGCCAATTTCCCTCTGGGGAAAATAACACATAACTTGGGTTCTCACAGAGCCACAGTTATCATGTTGACAAGTAAAGACTTCCTATCAGGGCAGCTGTTCATTCAAAAGTGACAAGTAGCACACTGCTGTCACTTTCTATTCACACCAGCCTAGTGCCCAAAAGAACCACCAGCTGCCAGTGTCAGGCTGAGGCTCGGCTCAGAAAATGGAATCAGAGTCTCAGAATTTTTCATTCACAGTCATCAAATTGACAGCTTAACTATCTGATTCTTGGCAAACTTTTTCTTCAGATACTAGTCACTGGTAACCATTTCTTACATGATAGATAGATAAGGACCATTTTTTATTTGTTCTATGGCATAAGCACTGGACTTTGAGAGGTATACACGTATTTAAACTTATCATAAGTGATTTCTGCACTTAAGAAAATAGAAACATATACAGGACATAAAATATTTCACAATTGTTTGTCAGATTTGCTGAGTAAGGTACAAAATTCATGAGAAAAGAAGTTTTCTGGGGATTGGAACCAAGATGGTGGAGTTGAAGGACATGCTCTCACTCCCTCTTGTGAGAACACCAGAATCACAACTAGCTGCTGGACAGTCATTGACAGGAAGACACTGGAACTCACCAAAAAAGATACCCCACATCCGAAGACAAAGGAGAAGAAAAAAATGAGATGGTAGGAGGGGCGCAATCAAATTTTGCCACAGCAAAATCAAATCACGTAACTGCTGTGTGGGGGACTCACAGACTGGAGAACACTTATACCAGAGAAGCCCACCCACTGGAGTGAAGGTACTGAGCCCCACATCAGGCTTCCCAACCTGGGGGACCGGCAATGGGAGGAGGAATTCCTAGAGAATCAGACTTTGAAGGCTAGTGGGATTTGATTGCAGGACTTCGACAGGACTGGGGGAAACAGAGACTCCACTCTTGGTGGGCACACACAAAGTAGTGTGCACATCAGGACCCAGGGAAAGGAGCAGTGACCCCAGGGGAGACTGAAAGAGACCTTCCTGCTGATGGTGGAGGGTCTCCTGCAGAGGCGTGGTGGGGGGGCGCTGTGGCTCACCATGGGGACAAGGACACTGGCAGCAGAAGTTCTGGGAAGTACTCTTTGGCGTGAGCCCTCCCACAGTCTGCCATTAGCCCCACCAAAGAGCCCAGGTAGGCTCCAGTGCTGGGTCTCCTCAGGCCAACCAACCAACAGGGAGGGAACCCAGCCCCACCCATCAACAGTCAAGTGGATTAAAGTTTTACTGAGATCTGCCAACCAGAGCAACACCCAGCTCTACCCATCACAAGTCCCTTCCATCAGGAAACCTGCACAAGCCTCTTAGATAGCCTCATCCACCAGAGGGCAGACAGCAGAAGCAAGAAGAACTACAATCCTGCAGTCTGTGGAACAAAAACCACATCCACAGAAAGATGGACAAGATGAAAAGGCAGAGGGCTGTGTACAAGATGAAGGAACAAGATAAAACCCCAGAAAAACAACTAACTGAAGTGGAGATAAGCAATCTTCCATAAAAAGAATTCAGAAAAATTATAGTGAAGACGATCCAGGAACTTGGAAAAAGAATGGAGGCAAAGATCGAGGAGATGGAAGAAATATTTAACAAAGGCCTAGAAGAATTAAAGAACAAACAAACAGAGATGAGCAATACAATAACTGAAATGAAAACTACACTAGAAGGAATCAATAGAAGAATAACTGAGGCAGAAGAACAGATAAGTGACCTGGAAGACAGAATAGTGGAATTCACTGCTGCAGAACATAACAAAGAAAAAAGAATAAAAAGAAATGAAGACAGCATAAGAGACCTCTGGGACAACATTAAACACAGCAACATTCGCATTATAGGAGTCCCAGAAGGAGAAGAGAGAGAGAAAGGACCAGAGAAAATATTTGATGAGATTATAGTTAAAAACTTCCCTAACATGGGAAAGGAAATAGCCACCCAAGTTCAGGAAGTGCAGCGAGTCCCAGGCAGGATAAACCCAAGCAGAAACATGCTGAGACACATAGTAATCAAACTGGCAAAAATTAAAGACAAAGAAAAAGTATTGAAAGCAGCAAGGGAAAAATGACAAATATCATACATGGGAACTCCCATAAGGTTAACAGATGATTTCTCAGCAGAAACTCTACAACCCAGAAGGGATTGGCATGATATACTTAAAGTGATGAAAGGAGAGAACCTACAACCAAGATTACCCTACCCAGCAAGGATCTCATTCAGATTCGATGGAGAAACCAAAAGCTTTACAGACAAGCTTAAGTGAAGAGAATTCAGCACCACAAAACCAGCTCTACAACAAATGCTAAAGGAAATTCTCTAAGTGGGAGACACAAGAGTAGAAAAGGGTCTACAAAAACAAACACAAAACAATTAAGAAAATGGTCATAGGAACATACATATTGATAATTACCTTAAATGTGAATGGATTAAATGCTCCAACCAAAAGACACAGGCTTGCTGAATGGATACAAAAACAAGACCCATATATATGCTGTCTACAAGAGAACCACTTCAGACCTAGGGACACATACAGACTGAAAATGAGGGGATGGAAAAAGATATTCCATGCAAATGGAAATCAAAAGAAAGCTGGAGTAGCAAACTCATATCAGATAAAATAGACTTTAAAATAAAGAATGTTATAAGACACAAGGAAGGACACTACATAATGATCAAGAGATCAATCCAAGAAGAAGATATAACAATTATAAATATGTACGCACCCAACATAGGAACACCTCAATACTTAAGGCAACTGCTAACAGCTATAAAAGAGGAAATCGACAGTAACAGAATAATAGTGGGGGACTTTAACACCTCACTTACACCAATAGACAGATAATCCAAAATGAAAATAAATAAGGAAACAGAAGCTTTAAATGACACAGTAGAACAGATAGATTTAATTGATATTTATAGGACATTACCTCCAAAAACAGTAGATTACACTTTCTTCTCAAGTGCGCATGGAATGTTCTCCAGGATAGATCACATCTTGGGTCACAAATCAAGCCTAAGTAAATTTAAGAAAATTGAAATCATATCAAGCATCTTTTCTGACCACAATGCTATGAGATTAGAAGTGAATTACAGGGGAAAAAAAGTAAAAAACACAAACATGTGGAGGCTAAACACTATGTTACTAAATAACTAAGAGATCACTGAAGAAGTCAAAGAGGAAATCAAAAAATACCTAGAGACAAATGACAATGAAAGCACGACAATCCAAAACTGATGAGATGCAGCAAAAGCAGTTCGAAGAGGGAAGTTTATAGCTAAACAAGCCTACCTCAAGAAACAAGAAAAATCTCAAATAATCTAACCTTACACCTAAAGGAACTAGAGAAAGAAGAACAAACAAAACCCAAAGTTAGCAGAAGGAAAGAAATCATAAATCAGAGCAGAAACAAATGAAATAGAAACAAAGAAAACAATAGCAAAGATCAATAAAACTAAAAGCTGTTTCTCTGAGAAGATAAACAAAATTGATAAAACATTAGCCAGACTCATCAAGAAAAAGACAGAGAGGACTCAAATCAATAAAATTAGAAATGAAAAAGGAGACGTTACAACAGACACCACAGAAATACAAAACATCCTAAGAGACTACTACAAGCAACTCTGTGCCAATAAAATGGACAACGTGGAAGAAATGGACAAATTCTTAGAAAGGTATAATCTTCCAAGACTAAACCAGGAAGAAATAGAAAATATGAACAGACCCATCACAAGTAATGAAATTGAAACTGTGATTAAAAATCTTCCAACAAATAAAAGTCCAGGACCAGATGGCTTCACATGTGAATTCTATCAAACATTTAGAGAAGAGCTAACACCTATCCTACTCAAACTCTTCCAAAAAATTGCAGAGGAAGGAGACTCCCAAACTCATTTTATCAGGCCACCATCACCCTGATACCAAAACCAGATAAAGATACTACAAAAAAAGAAAATTACAGACCAATATCACTGATGAATATAAATGCAAAAATCCTCAACAAAATACTAGCAAACAGAATCCAACAACACATTAAAAGGATCATACACCATGATGAAGTGGGAGTTATCCCAGGAATGCAAGGATTCTTCAATATACGAAAATCAATCCATATGATACACCATATTAACACATTGAAGAAGAAAAACCATATGATCATCTCAATAGATGCAGAAAAAGCTTTTGACAAAATTGAACACTGATTTATGATAAAAACTCTCCAGAAAGCAGGCAAAGAGGGAATCTACCTCAACATAACAAAGGCTGTATACGACGAACCCACAGCAAACATTATTCTCAATGGTGAAAAACTGAAAGCATTTCCTCTAAGATCAGGAACAAGACAAGGATGTCCACTCTCACCACTCTTTTTTTTTTTTTTTTTTGCTGTACGTGGGCCTCTCACTGCTGCGGCCTCTCCCGTTGCGGAGCACAGGCTCCGGACACACAGGCTCCGCGGCCATGGCTCGCGGGCCCAGCCGCTCCGCGGCATGTGGGATCTTCCGGGATCGGGGCACGAACCCGTGTCCCCTGCATCGGCAGGCGGACTCTCAACCACTGCGCCACCAGGGAAGCCCTCACCACTCTTATTCAACATAGTTTTGGAAGTCCTCGCCACAGCAATCAGAGAAGAAAAAGAAATAAAAGGAATACAAATTGGAAAAGAAGAAGAAGAACTGTCACTGCTTGCAGATGACATAATACTATACATAGAGAATCCTAAAAGTGCCACCAGAAAACTACTAGAGCTAATCAATGAATTTGGTAAAGTTGCAGGATACAAAATTAATGCACAGAAATCTCTTGCATTCCTATATAGTAATGATTAATAATCTGAAAGAGAAATGAAGGAAACACTCCCATTTACCATTGCAACAAAAAGAATAAAATACCTAGGAATAAACCTACCTAGGGAGACAAAAGATCTGTATGCAGAAAACTATAAGACACCAATGAAAGAAATTAAAGATGATACCAACAGATGGAGAGATATACCATGCTCTTGGATTGGAAGAATCAATATTGTGAAAATGACTATACTACCCAAAGCAATGTACAGATTCAATGCAATCCTTATCAAATTACCAATGGCATTTTTTACAGAACTAGAACAAAAAATCTTAAAATTTGTATGGAGACAGAAAGACTCAAATAGCCAAAGCAGTCTTGAGGGAAAAAATTGGATCTGGAGGAATCAGACTCCCTGACTTCAGACTATACTACAAAACTACAGTAATCAAGACAATATGGTACTGGCACAAAAACAGAAACATAGATCAATGGAACAAGACAGAAAGCCCAGAGGTAAACCCACACACCTATGGTCAACTAATCTATGACAATGGAGGCAAGGATATACAATGGAGAAAAGACAGTCTCTTCAATAAGTGGTGCTGGGAAAACTGGACAACTACATGTCACAGAATGAAATTAGAACACTCCCTAACACCATACACAAAAATAAACTCAAAATGGATTAGATACCTAAATGTAATACCGGACACTATAAAACTCTTAGAGGAAAACATAAGAAGAGTACTCTTTGACATAAATCACAGCAAGATCTTTTTTGATCTACCTCCCAAAGTAATGGAAATAAAAACAAAAATAAACAAATGGGACCTAATGAAACCTAAAAGCTTTTGCACGGCAAAGGAAACCATAAAGATGAAAAGACAACCCTCAGAATGGGAGAAAATATTTGCAAACGAATCAATGGACAAAGGATTAATCTCCAAAATATATAAACAGCTCATGCTTCTCAGCATTAAAAGAACAAACAACCCAAATCAAAAATGGGCAGAATAGACACTTCTCCAAAGAAGACATACAGATGGCCAAGATGCACATGAAAAACTGCTCAACATCACTAATTATTAGAGAAATGCAAATCAAAACTACAATGAGGTATCACCTCACAACAGTTAGAATGGGTTTCATCAGAAAATCTACAAACAACCAATGCTGGAGAGGGTGTGGAGAAAAGGGAACCCTCTTGCACTGTTGGTGGGAATGTAAAGTGATACAGCCACTATGGAGAACAGTATGGAGGTTCCTTACAGAACTAAAAATAGAATTACCATATGATCCAGCAATACCACTACTGGGCATATACCCAGAGAAAACCACAATTCAAAAAGACACATTCACCCTAATGTTCATTGCTGCACTATTTACAATAGCCAGGTCATGGAAGCAACCTAAATGCCCATCGACAGGTGAATGGATAAAGAAGACGTGGTCCATATATACAATGGAATACTACTCAGCCATAAAAAGGTACAAAATTAGGTCATTTGTTGAGACGTGGATGGACCTAGAGACTGTCATACAGAGTGAAGTAAGCCAGAAAGATAAAACCAAATATCGTATATTAACGCATATATGTGGAACCTAGAAAAATGGTACAGATGGGCCGGTTTGCAGGGCAGAAATTGAGACACAGATGTAGAGAACAGATGTATGGACACCAAGGGAGGGAAAGCGGCTGGGGGGTGGTGGTGGTGGTGTGATGAACTGGGCGATTGGGATTAACACGTATACACTGATGTGTACAAAATTGATGAGTAATATGAACCTGCTGTTTAAAAGAAAAAAAACCTATTTATTAAAATTAATAAAAAAATAAAAAAGTTTTCTGTCCCCCCACTCTGTAACTTTTTGTTGCTTCAATTGTTTTCTCATTGCAATT
Source organism: Mesoplodon densirostris (assembly GCF_025265405.1). Classification (NCBI taxonomy): domain Eukaryota; kingdom Metazoa; phylum Chordata; class Mammalia; order Artiodactyla; family Ziphiidae; genus Mesoplodon; species Mesoplodon densirostris. The sequence continues at coordinate 84,897,216 of NC_082675.1, read as the reverse complement.
GGGCTTAATTGCAGTTTTGTTTATATTAAGCATTGATAATGATCATTTTTTGTTCCCTTAAATGGGGTAAATACTTAAGATACTTTTTCATATATATTGTTCTTCTGCATAACTGAAACCAAAATCTTAAAGGTGAAAATTCAAGGCCAATTTTATTGTCACAGTAAGAGTGATGAGAGTAAAATTTCAAGTGAATCTTTCATGCCAGGAGTTTACAAGTGTAACTTTGCTCCTTAACCATGTCAGGTAGAAATAATTTCCATTTTACATATGAAAAACCAAAGGTTTTTTTCATGATCTATTTTGCAATGGAATTTCTTCTAAACTTTTTTCTTTTTAACTGTACACAAGTTTCTCAACCTAAGTAGGAAACCAGGTGTCTGTATTTTCTATTACTTTTGAAAGGAGTGAGAAGATGAGCTACCCAAAGAATCTGCATTTGACCACCTATCTGGCACGTAATAATTAAATTTGTTTCTCATTTTTTTGGCCACATTACATTACCTTACTATGTTGACTTGTTAAACGATCAGTTCTGCTGTGTTGTATATGTTACTGAATCAGGAAAGAAAAATGCCTGCTTATGTGAAAATAACAGAATGTGAGATCTTTCTCCAAGATCTATTCACCTATGATTTCAATACTTTGGGTAATATATTCTTTAAATAATGCTCTGTCTTGCAAAAGAAAAATAAACATATTTGAGTTTGGAAAATGTAAATTATAAATATTAATATATTAAATATCACTAGTTATTTCTGATATGAGCGGTTTATTTGGAAACTTCTAAAATGGAGAAAAGGGTGATTTTTCTTTTTAAACAGTGGGCATCTAACTTTAAAAATAAACAACTTATTTGATTCAAGATAAAGCTATGTGTTTTTCTCTATATTCTTAATTAAAATAATTTGCAGGTATAATGATATTGTAATCTTTTTTAGAAACACTTATATTTTCTCATTTGCTTTCTTCTATTTTCCCATGGATATTCATGAAGATAAATACACATGATTACTGACTTTATTTTCTGATATGACAGGACTGAGTATGGTTTGAGATATTGTTTCTTGCAAATGATAACCTAGGAGATTATGTTTAAATAGGGACTTTCCATCAAACCAAGTTAGACTTTTGAGAGATGAATATTTGAGTCTCTGGAGTTTTGAATGATTTTGTTTCTTTGCCCTCTCTAAACTCCTTACTTTGTTTGCTGGTTTTAAAATAATTAAGGTTGATAATTTTCCTGAAAATGTCTGCCATGTATTCTTTTATAAAATATTATTATAAAATCAGTTGGCCTAAGGAAATAAGATGAAAAACAATAATGGAAGGAAAATTATAACATGCTAACATACGTATTTGCAACTTTACTTTGAAACGTGTAGAAAGTGACTCTCCATAGCACTCACCCTCCTGATGTCCATCCAGTTCCTTATCAGCTGTACCTTCCATCCCATCTTGTCCAGAATGAAAGAAAATTTAAAATGAGGCCCTTTTCCCCCATTTTCCTCTGTTTCATAACCAGCAATTCAATTAGAACACTTTAGATGCTCAGTAAATTGTTATATAAATATTTGTTCATCAAAGTTAGGGACCTTGGGGTTTTCTTTTAAAAATAATTAATTAATTAATTTAAACTTTTCATTTTATATTGGACTATAGTTGATTAATAATGTTTTGATAGTTTCAGGTGTACAGCAAAGTGATTCAGTTATACATATACTTGTATCTGTTCTTTTTCAAATTCTTTTCCCATTTAGGTTATTACATAATACTGAGCAGATTTCCCTGTTCTATACAGTAGGTCTTTGTCGGTTAACCATTTTAAATATAGCACTGTGAACATGTCAATCCCAAACTCCCTAACTATGCCTTCCCCCCTCCCTTTCCCCCCGGTAGTGTGAATAAGCCACATCAAGGGTGTTGGTGCTGATTTTACTTTGAGATCAGGATGAATGTTACTTGAGTTCAGGTGTACTTTTACTCATTCAACAATTTTCCAGGTAGGAACGCGTTCAGGAAAATCTGGTGATTCACAGATGACTAACAGACAACTCATGCCCTCAAAAAAAAGCACAAAATTAACAAACCTAAGCCATGGCAGAAATAGAGAAAAAAATACCTTTGGTAAATATGGTCAAGAAAGAATTGGCTCATCTAGGAAGGAACCACCACTTGGTTAGTATTTCTTGTTCTCTTCAGTTGGACTTCTGAAATCTTTGAGAGCAAATTCTAGGTTCCTGGGAGAGATAAAGAGGGGTTTTCTAGGCTATTTGCTCTGTCATGTCTTATATCCTAGAGTGTGTGAAAATGTATATGAATAAATTGTAAAATTTTATTTGAGAATAACTAAAGGATATTACTTTGTAAAAATATCTTACAGCCACAGGAGGCCACTGTGACTGCAATTATGAATCCCTGAGAACAGCCTGCTTTGCAAAATAATGCAAACTCCTTTCTAATATAATGCTCTATTTCTCCTCCTCTAGGCTACTAAGGCACTTGTTTATACCTCTTGTAAAACATTTCTCATGTTATGTTATAAAACATCTATCTGCATATGCATCACATCCCTTGTATTGTAAGTCCCTCATGCCTTATTAATTCTTGCATTCCCAGCAAGGATACATTTTATATAGTGCTCAGTCAACATTATATGGGATGAATGAACAAATGAATGAATGACTGGAAGATGGTAGGTTTTAAAAATTAGCTTCAATTACATTATAATTTTAATAATTATGGGGATCTTGTCTAATTTATCTGGGTGCATTCCATATGACACATAACACATAGATTGTTTCACATAGTAGGTAAAGAATAAATGATATTTAATTGAATTAAATTACATCATTGACCATAATAGCTGGTTAGTAAAATAGATTGAAAAGGCAGTGAGTACTCTAAATCCTCTCCTACGTTTTCACATAGATCAGTAGGATCCTATCATAATTTATTTCTCACAAAACCACTGGTTATACAGTGATGAGGTTCAGGGCAGGCCTCCCCAAAAGATGCCACATTGGCATATGGATTATTTTGAATTATAGTTACTTAAGAAGCAGCTGGTTCAAGAAGAACACTCTGACCTGCCTTTGTCCCCCTGGTAACAGGACATAAATCTCCCATGTGAAAGGTACCCTCCCAGTGACAGATGGTAGAAGGCGACCTTATCACCTGAGATAGAGGATTTAGGGCTGAGAAGTCTGTATAAACAAACCTGTTACTTCTTCACCAACTTACTACCCCACACCCAAACTTCTTTGCATTGTCAATTCCTCATAAATTTATTGTTTCATCTAAAAGATATAAAACTGTCTGCCTTCCTCACTCCATTGTGTCATATTTCTATGAGTTCCCATAAAATTTATTTTTCTCCTATTAAACTGTCTTATGTTAATTTAATTATTAGACCAGCCAAAGAACCTAGATGATAAGAAAGGAAAATTTTCCTCCCCTGCAAAAGCATCTTTAAAACCCTTATATATTCTGGAAAGATGAATTTAATGTATTAGTCAAATGTTAGTTTAAAATTACACTGTTTATGTCTAAATTCTTATTATGCATACAATACAAATATTTCCCTCTTTCACTGTATTTCAGTTTATTAAATTGTTGTTTAGTGTTTGCTTTTTAATTTTTAAATATTTTTAATTGATAGTACTTGAAAGAGAAATTTGTATGACACCACAATAAAAGAAAATAATCTCAAAACAAATTTATTCAGATGTAAGTTTACTCAAACTTACTCAAGTGTTATCCTCCAGATACTATTCTTACAGACCTAGGTTTAGACACATTTGCCTACTAGGAATGTTTGATGTTTTTAATCTACTAATTAAAAAGTTATTTCTAAATTAGGAATGGAGCAGGATGATAGGATGATAGGAAAAAAGCAAATAGCCTAAACTGGAGATAAGTCTAATTTAAATTCAGAAAGAAATATTCTAGTACTATTAAAATTATCAATCAGATAATGCCATTATTCCCTTAAAATACATAGGTAAAATTCTGTAAACTGCCCATTCAAACTACATCCCAAAGACATCGTGTAATGCCTAAATTCGTGCAAGTCTGAACTGAGTTCCAGAATGAATTTCACAGGAATATTTGCAGCTCTATTGTTGGTGAGATATTTTGAGATGTGGTATAAGACAGGACTGTCAAGCTTTATGAGGAATGAACTTTGGCAAATGATGGATGGTCCAGAGATACTAATTCCATGACTTCTAACCCCAGATAACAAAGCAAGTTGGGATTTGTTAGTGTGGTTTTTATTCCCTGATGTCTTTAGTATAATTGATGTGGAGGTGTGGAGAATGACACGTTCTGTGTCCTGACACATGTTTCCCAAGTACACACTTCCAGAAAGCACTTTCCGGATATGAAGTGGGTTTTGTAATGAATAATGGAACTAGTTCAGATTAAGAAAAATAGGAAAATATTTTTAAAATATTTACTAGCCTTTCTTATTTAATAACTATAGAATACCTATGTGATCTGGTTTCAACTCTGTAATTTGCAAACCCAAGAAAGTTGAACAGGGATCGTATAATTTGAATCAACACTAGGGATCAAGACAAAATGATACATTTCTTTCAGTTTGTCTTTTTCCTTATTTTCCAAACCTCAACTGCCATAGATAGCACCTGAGTTGATCTGTTCCCATAAGAAGGCAGGTATAGATTAATGTAGAACTTTCTGGTTGCTAAGAAACAGAAATGCCCATAAAAAAAAATTGAGCAGTCTCTTCACTAAAGAAGTTTGCAAAGCATATAATCTCCTTGTTAGTATGTTTGTGACACAGAGTTCCTCCACAGGAAAGCATATTTTTACCGACTTCCTTACAGAGAGGAACTAGTAGCCTATTATTAGACAGGTAACTATTTTTCTTAGTTACTATAAAGATTTTAGCTTTACGGCAGAAACATTTTCATAACTGCTTTTTCTCTTTTATGCTTGAGAATTCAATAAGGTCTATTCCACACAGCATGTATTTATTTACTCTGAAATAAATACAAGCATCCTAAGTCCTAAACTCCACTGCAGAGCCTGCCTCCTGGGAAAACTGCCTGCCACAAAGACCTTTTTATTTTCTATCTAATGTCAGGACTGACTCCATAATTTGCAGGTTCTCTTGTAAAATGAAAACTCGAGGCATTTTCTTTAAAATTTATTAAGAATTTCAAGATGGCAATGCAGAGGATTAAACCAAGCATGGGGTCTTCTAAATGCAGCCCCTGTGTGATAATGCAGGTTCCATACCCACGGAGCCAGCTCTATTTAAGTAGAAATGACAATTTTCATCCAGAATTTAAAGAATATACAATCATACTTCTGATGATTTAGTAGAACAGATAATACAAGGATAATAGACAATAATTTTAGAACCATGCAGATAGATTCCCGGTAATAAATAACTGACCCATTTAGTAAAATAATTTGACAAGAAACCTAATTTCATTAATGTCTGTGAAAAATAGACGGGCAATGGTTAAGCTATAAATATGTGGAACAGAACAGCTTTTATTTTAAATTTGGACCTTTGAACACTCGTAGCACAAAGACAGTGAAATCACTTAAATTTCTGGAAAAGCTTCGATCGTAAGCAAGCCACGTGACAGTGGTTCTAACGGGAGAGGCCCTGTCCCAGGTGTTTTGCTTGAATTCATTCATTAGTTGTTATCCCATCCCCCATCCAGCCCCACAATTACGTATTGTCATTCCGGTTTTACAGATGAGGAGACTGAGGCTGAGAAAGGTATGCCAAAGTCATGCAAGTCAGAAATAGTAGTTAGAGCCAGATCAGTGGAAACCTTGATCCAGCATCCCTCCTAAGTGCTACGCCACACAAAGAAGAAACTCATTCATGAACATAACAAAGCGGAGAAGCCACACAGGCAGTTTACAGACACCTCTCTTAGACTTGCCTGGCTAAAGGTTTATCCACTTTCTGACGGAAAGAGGTTGAAGATGAGTAGCCAAACTATTCCATATAGTGTTTTGATATGTTTTGAGTATATGGACACTCATGTACACCCACCCACAATCCCATGTATGTGGAAGCCCGTTTGAACAGAAGACTAACACAAACTCTGTGCGGTTACATTTCACAGGGCTTATCCACACCCTCTCCATTCATTTACTTATTATCATTATAGAGTCTCAAGTCAAAGCGTCTACCTCCTGGCCTCATGGCCTCACGTTGATTGTTACCGATAATTCCTGAGACTTAGGGGACAGCAGCTGACATTGGCAACCAGGGTACCAGTGTCCAAAGTGAGTAGACAAAACCAAGAAGCATAACTCCCCTTTTGGAATAGTATTTGAGCAAGGTATGGTCCTATCAGGGTCTTCCGAGCAGCAACATCTCCTTACAAAAATAATAATAAACATTACATTACCACAACAAATAATACGATATGAAACTCTTGTATAAATATGAGTTTTTTCTAACTTATTTTCTTTTTTAAAAACCTCCTAGAATAACATCTACTCTGTAATTTGTTCTATATTACATTTGCTTAAAAAACATTCAAACTAGTATCCAGAATGTATTTATCTGTTCTGCTATGGATTGGCTTTGGGAACGATTTCAGTTTGAGTCTACTAGCGCTGCAATGGGTATTCTTACACATCGCTTTTGGAGGACTGCGGGTATATATTTTTGAATACCCTTTATTTCTACACATTGGAATATTCTACAGTGTGAGAATATATCAATGCCAACTGTGTGCAACAAGATGGATGAATCTCACAAAAATAATGTTGAGTGGAAAAAAGCCAGACACAAAAGAGTAGAGACTGAATGAGCCCATTCATATCAAGTTTAAACACAAACAAAAAGAGTTGTTAGGAACCGAGATATTGGAGTGAGACAAATGCCTTTGGGTTCCGATTGAGCCACATCAACCTGGAGGCCTGAGGAGGAGGTCGGATGAAGCCATAACTCAGACTCAGTATGTTGTGAGAACTAGTGGTCATCAAAGCAGAGAGTCCCCGTTTGCTGATTTACCTTCCATCTGTCTTTTTCTGGGTCACAAGCCTGATTTCCTTTTCACACATCAAGGACTGATGACTAGTTTTCACACAAGTTTATGGCTTAGAGACATTTTTCTTTGATATCACCAAACTAACTCCCAACTAACTTGACTCATATATGAAATTCTACCATTACCCATATAATAAATGATGTTTCCCTTCCTTTATGACATTGTCCCCTACTAATGAAAAATTCTCTAAGAGTAGTAACAAATTACAACTTCTCCAGGACAGAGATCATTCTTATTCTTCTTTGTAAGCACAATGCCTTGTACATGCCTTATACCAGTTTTTGACCAGAAGAAGTAAAAAAATGAATATCTGCTGAATGTGAGAGAAACTTTCAGTGGTTACATGTTGACATGAATGAATTCTAGATTCTTTCCTCAGAGGTATTTTCTACTGGAGAGACAACAGGAAGAGCTGCTCTCACTGGACCACAAAGTTGGGAAATGATGGTAGGCTGGGAGCTGGGATAAATGACTGAAAATGAAGGCTGAAGATGTAAAAAGAAAGTGTGCTTTCTACACAACTTTGCCCAGGAATAGCCTGAATCTCAATGCATCTAAAATACTATTAAAATAAAAATACAGCAGTTTGTCTAAGAGACAAGAGAATATGTGTTTATTATATCATTCTCAGACTCATCCTTTTATGAATCTATTCATATATTTAAGAAATAATCAGTGAGTTGATACCTTGTACCAAGTGTGGGCATAACTGATACAAGAATGAGCAGAAAACAATTATAGTCCATGAACTTCTAGAGCTTGAAATGTAAGTAAAGAGAATTTAAGGAATCATACAAGTAAAAATAAAAGTATGAAACTGGTAAACACTAAGAAGGAGAGAAACCTGATTTTATGAGAATATATAATGGAGATACCTAATCTAGCAATTCTAAAAAAGAGAAAAAAGAGTCTGAGATCTGAAGCATCCATTGGAAGAGAAAGGTTGTGAGGCACTTTTAGACAAAGGAGAAGAATGTGCAAAAGTCGTGTGGCAGGAAGAACCATGGCACATTTAAGGAACTAAAAAATTTACTATGGCTGAGAGCACTTCAACATAGGTTGGACAGAAAGATGGAGGGCTATATCCAACACCCCTTGAGGGGTACATGAGCATTTTTTTGTGCTTGTTCTAAGAGAAATGGGAAATTTTTCAGATTTACATTTTAAAAGAGTATTCTGACTGCTCATAATAAAGAGATTACAGTTGATCAAGAGTGGATGCAGGAAGATGAGAGAAAAGTCTAAGAAGCATGTTTATTTTAAATATATTTATGGTCAAAATAAGCAGAATTTGGTGACGACTGGATACAAGAAGTGGAAGAGAGCAAGGGGATAATGTCAACTTTTGGGTTTCTGGCTTGGACAGCTGATCAATCATGGTGCAATTCCTAACACCAGGAAATGCAGAAAAAGACAGTAGCTGAGATTAATGAGGAATTCTTGGTTTTGTTTTATCATATTGATTGTGAGATGTTTTGCAGGCGCTCAAGTGAAAGTGTCAATGTGTTAACAGCCATTAAAACATCACTAGTCATGTAAGCTCTCAGGATGGATTAATACACCTGGCTTGTTACACTGAATGTTAGATCTTTGAACATATGACCAACATATTTGTGGAATAGCTCATCTAACCAGGATTACTGACTTGAAAATATTATGAAAATAATCAAGATTACAAAAAGTGGAGGCAACAGAATAATGAATTTACATACACTCATCACCCAGATACAACAATTTTCAAGATTTTGCCAAATTTGCTTCGTCTCATTTTTTTATTTAAAAATTTTTCTCTGCTGAAACATTTTGAGTACCATTTACATACTTCATTATATGCCTTTTAAAAATATTCCAGGATCACATCTAATACAAATACCATACCTCATGCAATAAGCCATAATAAAAGTATCATTCTTAATATAATGAGTGTTAATTCTTTAATGTATTGAATACCAAGTAATAATAAAATTTCACAGCTACCAAAGTCTTCTTTAGAATGTATTTATTTGACTTAGGTTCCAAAGTCCACACCTTGCCTTTATATTATGTCTCTTCAATCTCATTTATTTGACACACTGCACCCACCACAGCTACAACTTTTTTTTTTTGGTCACACCACTGGTGTTTTGCATAAAGTGGATTGTCTTATAAAATACCTCACATTCTGGATTTGTCAGAATGATTCATTGTGATCATTCAACTGGTTCTGCCGTTTTACTCATAAGTGACAGTTAGCTTTTGAGGATTGAAAGTTTCAACATTTTGACAAGAATCCTTTATAGGTGGTGTGATGTGCTTCACTTTACATCACATCAGAATACAATCAGTGTTCCATTTTCAGTGTTATCCAGATTGTTTTGTGGGTTCAAGTGGTGACAGGTTGATCTCTTTCCTATAAAGCTGACTACGAACTTTTCATGTAATTGCTGGGAGGAGCTTTATAGGACTACATTTTTATTAAATTTTGCAAAGTGACCATTTCCTAATCTTATCATTCCTGTCACATGTAATAGGTAGAATTCTTCTGTGAAGAACTTTATCAAATAAATATATATCTATTTGGATATCATAAAATACAGTTTATACAAAAAGGGCTTAATGATTGACTTCATCAGTCCAATTTTCAGAGGAAGCCTTCATATGCTTACTATTTCCACTGATGCCCCAAATGGTGTTATTGCTGCTTCTCTTTTCTAACAGTTCATGTCTTTATGTCACATTTTGGTGATTTTCATGATATTTCAAACTTCACTGTTTTTACATTTGTTATGGTGATCTGTGATCAGTAATCTTTGATGTTACTATTGTAATTACATAGGCATTTTTTACCAATAAAGTATTTTTAAATTAAGGTATGTACATTTATTTTAGACATAATGCTATTGCACATTTAGTAGACTACAGTATAGCATAAACATAACTTTTATATGCACTGGGAAACCAAAAATTCGTGTGACTCCCTTTATTGTGATATTCATTTTATCTTGGTGGTCTAGAACCCACAATATCTTCGAGGTATGCCTGTAGTTAGTTCTTACAATTTCAGCCAATGAGAGTGTCATCAAGTTGGCTTCTGTGTCCTTAGGTACCATCACTCCATCTGGGACGGCTGCTTAACTTTCTGTAACAATATGTCTCTGTGTCATATTGTGTATTTCCTATGCCAGCTGTCCCCAATATTTTTGGCACCAGGGACCAGTTTCATGGAAGACAATTCTTCCACAGACCCATGTGGGGGGATGGTTCATCAGTAATGTGAGCAATGGGGAGCGGTGGGGAGCGATGGGGAGTGATGGGGAGCGAGGGGGAGTGAGAGGGAGAGATGGGGAGCAGTGGGAAGTGAGGGGAGTGATAGAGAGCAATGGGGAGCAGTGGGGAGCGATGGGGAGCGATGGGGAGCGAGGGGGAGCCATGGGGAGCGGCAGATGAAGTTTTGCCCGCCCGCCCACTGCTCACCTCCTGCTGTGTGGCTCAGTTCCTAACAGGGGTTGGGGACTCCTGTCCTATGCCACATTTGGGATCAACACTGGTTCTTTTTAGTGGGGAATGGTATTTAGAAACAACTTTATGCCTGTGAGGGTGCTCATTATTTTTCTATTAGCTTTGCTTCTAGACCTTTCCGGAGGACAGAGTTAAGATGTGCATATTTTTGGAAATTAAAAGAAATCATGAGTTCATACAAATATTTTCAACTCAAGTTTAGCACTTTTTTTTTTTTTTTTTTTTTGCGGTATGCGGGCCTCTCACCATTGTGGCCTCTCTCGTTGCAGAGCACAGGCTCCAGATGAGCAGGTTCAGCGGCCATGGCTCACGGGCCTAGCCGCTCTGCAGCATGCGGGATCCTCCGGGACTGGGGCACGAACCCGTGTCCCCTGCATCGGCAGGTGGACTCTCAACCACTGCGCCACCAGGGAAGCCCTAGCACTATTTTTAATTAACATCTTTGATTTCTTTATCAGTATATTTTTTCCTACACAAAAAATACATCACTAACAATCTGAACATCATTATTGAATTGGCTTAACCTCAGTTAGGCCTATAATATTGCTTCAGAATAATCTTAAACTATTATTATTGATAATTAGACTAAAGATCAAAGTCTACATTTAAAATCACATTTAAGATTTTTTTCTGTAGTCCCATTTGTCCTTGCATACATATCATTGTGGATAGAGAGCCTTAGTGTTCCCATTTTATTTAAAATTATTCTTTTCTAAGAATGTTTATTGCACTAGCTTCAACAGTCATTTGTAGGTTTGTTTTCTATTCTTATGTACTGATTTTCTTTCCTTTATTATTTAATTTAATTTTTCAATATGTGATCCATTTAAAATTTTCAAAGTTAAAACAATAAAAGATATATTTAGCAGTTTTGTTTCCTTCCCCATCCTCTCATCTGTTATATACTTTTACTTATAGGTAACAGTTTTTATTAGTTTTTGATTTATCCTTACAATAATTTTGTAAATATAACCAAATATAACTACCTATTTCCCTACCCATTTCTTATACAAAATATAACATATTAATATATGATTTTTCCAAACCAAACTGTAGAAAGGAGTAAGACATAGTATAACTAAAAAAAAACTGTTTTCTAAGAAAATGAAGAGAAATATCAATAATTGAAAAGATATGAGGCTGCTATTTCTTACTGGGAAAAGATTCATAGAAATTACCCTTGGATTTATTGATGTAATAAAAACACCAACTATAAGATTACATGTTTGTTGCTGCTACATAATAAAATAGCACTGAGTAGAGAACCAAACCTGGAAATTTTTTCAGAACAGCCCAATTTAGGTCTACATCTATTTGTTTTGGATGAAAACATAAAAGTTTACCCTTATAAACAAACTGTTTGACTTTGAATCAATCATGGGTAAGACTTGAACAAGTTTCATGCATAAACCAGGCTGTTTGGAACAGAGGTTCCACATGGAAGAGTTGTAAGATTAAAAAAAAAGGTATATATAGAAAGCTGTATTTGAGCAAGATTGTAAATTTACTTATATATCACATAAAATAATTAGGATAACCTACTAATTAAAAATTTTCATAGTTCCCCAGCAACCATTGGAAAATGGTATAAACAAAGAAATGCTTTAGGAGCAATACTCTACTGATCCTTTTTAGTATGGGTGCAAAGAGGCAAAGTAAATATTTTTTAATCCTAATCCAAGTGTCAGTTGATGGAGATATAGTGCATGTCTTGGGTAGCTACAAGGAAACTTTATGCTTCAGGAACAAGGAAGGTGGGAGAGAAGAGATTTGACTGCTGACCCCCACGGAGCTTCTCTCCCAGCCCAAGTTACTCTTAAAATTAATTGGACAGAGACTTGGAACAAGTGCTAAATACACAAAGTAGATGTGACACAGCTGGATGTTCTTTTTCAGATTCTAGATCTGCTTGTCATCCCCTTTGACATTCAGACTCCAGGCTGTTATTTCCCAGCAGATTTTGAAGTAAGCTCTGTAGATGAGTTAGAAAATATGCTTTCAAAATTGCTGCCACATCCTTAACAAAGGATGGTAAAAACCTGTCTGATAATCAGTAAGATTTCAGGGAGAGAGGTTCACCAAAGCACCCTCACTTTCTTGTGATAATTCTCAAGCTGGAAAAAGCAATGTTTGTTTTCTTTAGCTTTCCTAAAACTTTTATTTTTCTAAAGCTGCTTCCAATTACTCTCTGCCCCTACACTGGCTTAATACCAGCCTCTTTTTGTATTTGACAACTTTTCATTAAAGTTTTCTTTTCCACACATTTAAGTAGTATGTAACCTAAAAAGAAATTATAATATTGCAAGGTGCATTGAGCATTAATTGTCAGGCTGATTTGTCAATATAGATACTTATAAAATTATGTAAGGAAACCATAAACTATCTCACCAAAATTAAACATTCGGAATGATATTAGGGCAAGTCCAAGATGATTATGCAGGAGGTAATTAAGGAGATTGTTTCAATTTAGCTGCTGCAATAGAGAATGGAGCATCTCAAAGAAGAGGGAGAAAACTTGGGGTTTTATAAAGCAAGGGGTTATGAGGGAGGAGGGAGATGGATCTTGCATCAGACTATCTAGGCCCCTTGTGATTAGCCATTTTACTGAAAAAAAAAAGGGATGGGGGTATTTCTTAACCATCCTTCTTTTCTGAGAGCGCAGAGCTCTAATAAAGTTCATCTTCTGTCCCCCTTGTTGTTGAAGATGAGTCACTGGACAACACAGGAAGTCTAAGCATCTCTTAGATGCTTCCCATGTGCAAGAGTAACCTATTAAATAAACTTATTATTTCTAACACCTCTCTTTTTACAAGGTGAAAGAACAAATCCATTGTGGTTTTCCAGGGACCATTTGGGAAATCTCGGAGACAGTTTTGTTCAAAAAAAATTTGTTTTTGGTTTGAGGAAGGCAAAATATCAAAAGTTGTCAGATCTGAAGACCTGAATAAGAAAGGATCATAGGTTATTAAGAAATAATAAATGGCTACCTATTTAACAGAAGTGACAACCAAATATTTTAAAAGCAAACATAGAGGGTAAAGACACTTAGCTCTTTCATAAGTGAGAAACCTTTGTTTTTATAAACAATCTAGAGCATAATCTCTCATAAATCACAAAAGATTACTCTGGTAGAACAGAATCTTTGCAGGTAGATTACACAGAAGGTAAACTTTTATAGCCTCTAAGAACATTTCATTATAACAGAGAAAAAAACAAATTCTACTTTTGCATCAGTATACAATTTGATACTCAATCTCTTTTTGAAAATCTTACAAATAAATACACCAAACCTTAGCCAGTTTTGTCAATGGCAACCAAAATTCCCTATCTGAGACTCCTCATTAACTTTCTATATCCATTCAGATATTGTCCTACACTTCACTTTTTTCTCATTCTGGAATAACCAGTCATTTCATTTTAGGACAAAATTACCTTTTTTCCCTTAACAAAAACTCATCCTATATTTCTTGCATATAAAGTTATACATTTCTGCCACCATTACTACCAGTGGAGTCTCTTTCACATGCATAGATGTTTTAACCACAGTAACTTCTATTCCACAGAGAAAACTGGAAGGTGAATAAATGTGAACTGTCTGTCACACACACCAGCCTTCTTCATCAGACTAGCAAAGCTAATGAATAATATCTCACAACTTTTTATAGCCATAAATATCCCTTACAGTACAACTTCTCAACGTGCAAAACTGAACAACTTCTCAAAAGCAGAACTGAAGCTAATAAGTATAGACTCTCTGTAGCACATAAAAATGAGACAAAATGTATATATACTTAAATTTATGCTTAGTAATTAATGTGTTATTATTCTAGCTTAGCAATGATGTAGGTATCTAATAAATAACCATTAATTAACTCAATTTAGTCTCAGTCTAAGGTGGGGTAATTTCTTAATCTTGGTTATTTTCTTGGAATACAGAACTCAGGAGAATTTCAGTATTATCAGGTACAATACTGCTAAACATGGAGGAAATTAAAAAGTTAACTCTTCAGGAAACATTCTGGACCATTTCCACTGTTGATAGTCACCAGGAGTTCTTTGGATGGAAAAATAGGTCATGGGTAGATGAAGAAGAGAGTCAGAAACTTGCAAGATTCCCTCTCTCACAATATTGAAAAATTCATAAGACTGAACCTTACATTCCAGACAAGAACTTGACGGAATACTCAGCCCCTAAGTGGGTTAAGTCTCCGTGTTTCTTTCTGGAATTATTAGTTAGATTTTTATCATTTGTTACATTGTAGACATTCATCTGACCGTGAAATAAGTCCATTTATTTTACTGGTCACTTTTCATAGAGAAGCATCAAAAACAAAACAAAAAACACTTATCATACGCATTGTGCAATGCAAACTTTTATTTCAATAGCTAATAAAAAACCCCAAATCAATAAGAATCCATTCTATACTTTCTAATCCACATTTTAAAAGATTTTTTTATTTCCTTGAGTTGTTAACTGACAAACAGAAAGCCTATCTGATTTACATGTGCAGTCAAAATAGTCAGACTCAGGCCACTACACCTGCATTATGCTTAAAGATAGAGATACGCTCTTGTAATGCATAGCGATATTAATTTGAACAGTCATTGTTAATATAAGGTAATTTAAAACCCTGAGTAGATATATTTTTCTGAAACAATTTATGTATAGTTTAGCTATCAAGAAAAATTAGCCAACACTATGAAAAAGAGTGATTTAGTAACATGTATTTAACTATATAGTAATTTGTCAAAGACTCAAAAGCACTTTATATTTAATTTCATATTAAATCAGTGATTTGTTTTTCTAGTTGACAACCTAGAATTTTATGTAGGCTATATTTTAATGTCAATAGTTAGATTACTGTGGATATGGTATATGAATATTGTACCTTTTAAAATAAATCTTTGGCTCTTTCAAATCAGACATGCAATTCTCAGACCACCAAACCCAATGGTGTAAGTCTTTCCACTTTCCACATAATTTGTTCTCTAATGAAGTCTTAATGTACACCAAAAAAAAAATTGTTATTTGGCCATCTAGTACATTCAACTAATAAAAGAAATCATATCTCAGAATTAATAATCTTACTTGTAAACTTTAACAATCCATCCTCATGTTTAGATACTCAAACTAATTGTTAGATGATATATATGAATAGAGAGTGCAAAAATTATTTAAATGTATTATTTATTTTAACTTTGAGATTTAAGTTATCTTGATTTATTTATGATAAAATGCATAAATAACTTTTAAGCTCAACACATCTTTTCATTTGGTTACAAAGTGGCTGCTCATGTCCAAAAGGAACCGGCATCAGTTTCCAGTAAAACTTATTCATAGTTGACTCAGGTAACTGTGCCTTAGTGGCAGCCAGTTGTGCAGCAAGCTGAGAGACGTAACCAAGGCTATAAAAAATTATGTAATAGGAAAAGCATGACCCTGGAGGCCATTTGAAAATCTTGTTGACAGAGAGTAACAGAAGAAGCAGTCTTTCACAAAGGAATTTCAAAACACATAGCTGGGCTAGAGGGATATATTGTCTTAAAAGGCATTTTGAATATAAATTGCATATACTATGAGACACTGAAAAGGAAGACAATAATATGAATTTGAAAGGCAACAGTGTATAAAAATAAGCCTGACACTCCATTTCTGGAGTCAACAAGCTTGGGATCTATGAGGCTTTCAAAGAAGTAGAAGAACAGTAGCTTGAGGAAAACATGTAAATACATGTGTCCCCAGGGCCCATTGTGGTGACACTGTCCAAACGTGATTTTCTGCATTCTGAACAAGCTGAATATCTGTCGAGAGACATATTTTCTCCCCTGTGCCATGTCCTCTTCTTCTACATTCTCCCACTTACAGCCACCCTCCTCCTGGGTACACTGTTACTGGGTATTAGGGTACTGTAAGTAAGCATGGCTTCTGCGAAGTCTTGTATTATTAGGGCATGTCACACAAAGGTGGAAATGAGATAGCAGAGTAATCTTTCAACAAAATGTGTGAGAAAAATATCCCAATGGCCAATAATAACTTAAAAATATATTGCGGGATACCAGCGATGTGCCAGTCATCGGGAAAGACAATGGTGGTACAGAGCAAAAGGCATCCTTCAGTTCAGCAAGGTATTTATGAAGTCGTTATAATGTGGAAACAACTGGGTGGGGCATCTGAACCTACCAGGAGAGAAAAGGAAGAGCCTTTGTTAAAGAACTTGTTGCAGGCTGCGTGGCACGCCCCCTCAGATCCATGTGTTCAAGTCCTCATCTCTGGGACCTCAGAATGTGACCTTATTTGGAAATAGGGTCACCGTAGATGTCATTAGTTAAGATAAGGTCATACTAGAGAAGGTTGGGCCCTAATTCAGTATGACTGTCCTTATATAAAGGGGAGATTTGAACACAGAGACACACACAGAAGGAGAACACCATGTGAACAAGAAGACAGAGATCATGGTGATGCAGCAAAAGCCAAAAAATGCCAAGGATTGCTAGCAAATGCCTAGAAGCTGAGGAAAAGGCCAGAAGTATTTTCCCCTCAGAGTCTTGAGAAGGAATCCACCCAGCTGACACTTTGATTTTGAACTGGTAGCCTCCAGAACTGTGAGAAAGTACATTTTTGGTATTTAAGTCCTGCTGGTAGTACTTCAGGGCAGCCCTAGCAAACTCATTCTGCTTCTGGGAGGAACAGATACAAATGCACCTACATGAGACACAAAACAAGAATACACACCATGAGAGAAACTCAAGCAAAACCCTACAGGGTTTTAAAGTTCTGGGTCAGGGTAGGTGGGTGTCACAGACCAGAAAAATCTCCACAGGAAAGGGTGACATTTAAACTAAATCTTAAAGCAATTGACAGAATTGGGGCAGGTGAGGAGGTTTCTGACGCGAGGAAGACACGACCACAGAAAAGTACAGACAATGTGCATCTCAACCAAGGGAGGTAAGGTCCTAAAGGAAAGCTGGGGCCATCTGCAAAGGCCTTTGAATGTCAGGATGAGAGGCTGATATTTAATTTGGGGACAGTGGACCTTTAACGTTCTTTGAAGTCACACAGCAAGTGCACACACACACAAGCACATGCACCTGCACAGGTCTAAATAAGCTATTTGATAATTTAAGTCAGATTGACGGACTTTGAATGTGTTATGGTGATTATCATGTAGGACTGCCATGCGGGGCAGGGCTTTTCCTATTGGGTTATATATTGCTTCAAAGGAGTAATATTCTGAAGCCTTTGTGTGTCAAGTATTATTCTAGGTGCTGGGGTCCTAGCAGTGGGCAAAACAGAGGCAGCTTCCTTCATGGAGTTTACCTTCCAATGGAGACACATACACAAAAATAGACATCTGGATATTTGATGTCAATGCTATGAGAAGAAAATTCTAGGTGAAGGAAAGAAAATAATGGGATGTTTAATTTTAGATGAGGCCATCAGGAAAGTTTCGGAAGGGGAGATATTTGAGCAAAGACCTACAAGAAAAAAAAGGACAGGTACAGGTGTCCTAGGGAATAGCTCATACAGAGACCCTTAGATGGGCATGTGCTTGAAGGAATGTGTTGAAGGAATGGGGTGGGTGGCCAGTGTGGGCGACGATGGGACAGAGGAAGTCTTCCAAGACATAGAATAAAAAAAATTATCGCAGAAAAAGCCACAGATAGAGTCCAAACCATTTAGTTCCAAAAGAAAGAAAAATCAGGATGTTACTGGGGAAGGTGTTTATACGGGGAGGGCTAGGAGGTTCTTAGTTCAACCACTAAGGCATTGGATGGGCCTTGGATGAAACCCAGCTGAGACAGGTGTCGCACACAGCAGGGACTTTTGATGGGCCTGTACATCCCCAGGGAATGACTATAACAGGCGGGTGAGCAGAGGTGGCTGGCCAGCCACACCTTTCCCTCCCTGGACTCCACCTGTGAGCAACCCGACTTAATGACATGGAAGAGGCGTGGCAGCCTCCTGCAGTCGCTCATGACAAGGATGGCCAGGGAGTGGGAAGACAATCAAGAAGGCAGCACCGGGTTTCCCTGGTGGCACAGTGGTTGGGAGTCCGCCTGCCGATGCGGGGGACGTGGGTTCGTGCCCCGGTCCGGGAAGATCCCCCACATGCCGCGGAGCAGCTGGGCCCGTGAGCCATGGCCGCTGAGCCTGCACGGCCCGAGCCTGTGCTCCGCAATGGGAGAGGCCACAACAGTGAGAGGCCCGCGTACCGCAAAAAAAAAAAAAAAAAAAAAAAAGAAGAAGGCAGCACCCCCAAGTTTATTCTGAAATGGGTTAACGCAGGCTGGTCCCCATCTAACTAAATGAGAGTGACAGGGAGTAACAGGGCAGGCACTGGGCTGGGAAAGTGGAACCTCTCACGTGAAACTGATCCATGGCATGTCACAGAAGCACTGCTATTTTGAAGCTTCTCTTACTTGTACGTAGAGACCATGTCAGGTGGCTTTCTGTAACACTTTGCTCTGGCCAAGGACCACAGGCTGGGAGACTTAAACATCAGAAATGCATTGTCTTACAGTCTACAGGCTGGAAGCCTGAGATCAAGGTGTCAGTGGTGGTGTTTCTTCCCAGGCAGGCCTCGCTCCTTGGCCCGTAGATGCCACCTTCTCCCTGTGTCCTCGCGTGGTCCTCTGTGTGTGTGAGTCTCTGTCCTAGGCTCCTCTCCCCTTCCTCCAAAGACACCAGCCGTGCTGGCTTAGGGTCCACCCATACAACCTCGTTTTACCGTAATTACCTCTTTAGAGACACTGTCTTCAAATACAGTCACATTCAAGGGTCCTGGGGGTCAGGACTTCAACCCATGAATTTGGGGGGACCCCCATTCACATTTTCTATTTATGAAAATGCATCCATGTTCTGATAGTTATAAAAAGGTCAGTCAGCTTCCCTCACGGGCCAACGCTCAGGCACAGAACCTTCTTTCCTCCTTCCTGTTCTTCCCGTAGGCCCACACCTGTGCCCCTCACGTGTGAACCAAGCCTCTTGGTCCCTCCACGGTGCACAGGGCTCCTTGCACAGGGACATGGGGAGGAGGATGTCTTATCAGATTTTCAGGCTTCTCTGACTCACTTTCAGGCTCCACTGACCGCGGACTGGTGGAGCATTCATCAGGAATTTGAAGAAATGTGAGATCCTCAAAATCAGGGCTTGTAAAGTGGATCCGTGCAGGTGTGACCGCAGCCCGGCGCCTGGCGGTGAGCCTCAATGCCGAGGACAAGAGGGCAGGTGACAGGCGAGTGCTTCAGAAGGGAGACAGTGGTGCAGGGGGTCTTGAGGAGGAGCAGAAAGAGAGAAGGGCACATAGAAAAGGAGAACCGCTGGTTCTTTTATTCTCCCTGCATTCGGCTCCCCAGGAGAAAAGAAAATGGAGGTTAAAATTGAGATTTATACAGTGTTTCAAAAGCTATGGAAGAAAAGTAAGGATTCTTATGAAGGATTTCTCTTTCCAGGATTTGTTTACAGGAAACAAAGCAGTTGCCCAATGAAAAGTAATGTGAGAACTGTTGTTATAAATTCACCAAGAATAATTCTAAGGTATTGTGCAGTCATAGAAGCCTCCGAGGGAAAAAAATTACAAATATGTGTAGATGGCTCATTTAGGTAAGAGGTTGCAAAGCTTGTTGAAAGAGTTCAGGGAATGTGTCCTCAAATATGCCTGGGCTAAATACCCTTCTCTTTGGAAATAAAATAGCTGCCAGAAAGACATCGATTAGACTACTGCTCCACGTGGCTAGAAAAAAACTTGTAATATGTTTAACGCTCCCAGTGAAAGTGACAGCGTAATTAGGGAATGGAAGGCTGATTAGGGGAATAGACTAAAAAGACAGAATTCAAACACTGAATTGAAGAGGAGAGAAGGGACTCAATCACCTACTCAGACTTTCAAATTTAGAATCAAAAACAGATCTACATAGGTCCTGTAAGTACTGGTTTGGCTAACAATGCTTTCTGGTGACACACCTATGTGAAATGTCATGGAATGAAGTATAATTAGCATGGTCTGGCATAAAGCAAGCTGTGAAATCTGGGTTTGCTGGTTTGCGGGTGGAGGTGTCTAGAAGCAAGAGAAAAAGAGCTTTCAACTCTTCTAGTTTTGAGTGACTTGAATGCAAAAGAAGTAGCCATAACTGATCCTACAGGAGAAAGGGAACACTGCTATTCTTTCTCCTTAAAAAAGATGTTAATTATCTGCCCAATGAAAAATGCATACATGTGCCTCTCCAAGTGAGGGACATGTGTCCTCATCCAGGAAATCCTCACAGGGTTTGTATCCATCTGCTGGGGCTTCCATAACAAAACACCACTGATGGGTGCCTTAAGCAACAGAAACCTGTCTCACAGTCTGGAGGCTAGAAGTCCCAAATCAAGGTGCTGTGAGACTCATTTTTTTTGACGCAGTGAGGAGAAATCTGTTTCAGGCCTCCCTCCTTGGCTGATAGATGGTCATCTTCACATTCCCATGCCTTTCTCCCTGTTCATGACTGTGTCCGCATTCCCTTTTCTATAAGGATACTAGTCATATTGGATTAGAGCTCAGTATTGGATTAATGATCTCATTTTAACTTGGTTACCTCTGTAAAGACTCTATTTCTTAGTAAGTTCACATTCCAAGGTACTGGGGGTTAGGAATTCAATATATGAATTTGGGGTGGGGAAAACAATTCTACTCTGCCATGCAGACTTAACTCGGGCATCCAAGAACACGGGCACCCCTCCCCACTTGCCATCCTGAGCCTCAGCTGACGTCTTCTCCAGGACAGAGGTAGTCTGCTGTGTCCTGTTTCTCAAGCTGCTAAGTTTCTTCTATGCTTAAACAGTAAGCCATTTATACCCACTACAAAATAGACTAAAAGCAATACTGCCCTTTGATTCTAATATCTGAGAGAGATTTTAGATTTTATACACAGATATGTGTCCAAAGTCTCAGTGTCCTCAGAATCATCACTTACGATAGCTTCTGAAGGTGCCCCAGCCAGGACAAATATGTCTGCATCTTAGGGTACACACAGGTGTGTTTACAGGTGAATACCACATCCCCCAAAGAAAAATCCAACAGATTCATATGTAAGAAAATTATGTCTTGCTATACACTAATAATCGTGGTAATCTATAATTAACTTGTTCTGCATTAATGAATATGAAAATGCATAAAATTGGTAACAATGGCTTTTGAAGATTATTTGATTGAAACGGTACAATGATTATGAAAATAGCAACCTAAAAAAAAGCATTAAGATCATACTGGACTGGGGCTTAAAAAATATGCAAGAGGAAAAGGTGGAAGAAAACATGCCCATTCTGCCTTAAGGTATCCTACGAATTTATGACATTTTCACCTGTGGGAAGAATCTCAAGGACATAGTGGGAAAAGTGACAGGCAGCATCATTCCAGAGGGACTGGTTGGTTAAGTCCATACAGCTGACTGCATCGGTGCTACAGTGATCGAATGCTGTAATACTTGATCCAAAGAGAATGAGACTGTGATGCTTTAAGGGGGCTTTGCTTTCCAGTTTTCTTGGTAGTGAGCCTGATAAAGAACAAACATGATAAGTTAGAAAGCTCTGAACCAGTGCATAAGCATCCTTGTTCCACCCACACAGAACATGGATTTGAAGTATATACGTATCTTATATATGTATCATCAATGCCTTTCAGGGACCCGTGGAAAACATTCCCTAAATTCCTATTCTATTTGACACTTCTTTCTTATCACTGAGCATGGGTCAGTATGAAATGACATCATTTCCATATGAAAAAAACCCATACTTTTACAAAACTTATAAAAAAAACTATGAATAAAAATGTATTATTTCATGTTTCAAGCTATTTATTTTATTATCTCTAGGTATTTGTTATGAGAAGTAGAAAAAAATTAGTAGAAGCCAGATTGGTTCATTTTCTAAACTCGCTTGGCATTGTTAACAGAAGGTCAGTAATTAACTTCTGCATTTTGTTCAGAAGAAATCACGAAGCATCCTACCAAGGCAGGGAGGGTGAAAGTGAAGAATGTGTGGTCATAAATTAAATACAAGGACGCCGGTAGTTCCACACCACCCTCAAATGACACTTTGCAGCACCAGAAAAGATGTGCATGTGACAAAGTGGGTAAAGTAATCTCACTTTGCTTGATTGTGAATTAATTTCAGTTAGAAACTTCTTTTGAGAGAGGAAGAAGGAAAAGTTGTTAATTCATTGTGAAAGGTAGGGTCAAGTATTTAGATATGACAAGGACCTAATTAGGCACAAAATGGGGAGACATATTCTCCTAGAAATGTTCTTTAATCTGCCAAATTCCTTTCTTCTGTGGCAGGCTTAGGTCTTAAGGATAACATTTTACCTTGTATTACAATTAAGTGCATGCCATCCCTCCTTGGTCTAGCCAGACTAAAAAAGATCTCTACACAAAATATGACTGATTAGCTGTGCATCTCCTAAAACACATGTATTCCAACTTACAAAGGTAGCTCCTCCGATGGATAGCTAGCTAGCTAGCTAAATGAATAGTTTGAATTATGCAAGACAAATATAATAAAAAACAGTGATCTATTATGGTGTTTGCATTATTGGAGAAAGCAAATTCACTAGTCCTCATTTTGTACAAAATAATGAAGAAATTATGGAAGGTTTTTGACCAAAACAAGCAGAGGAATAAAGCAGTGGTTGAATCAGAGCAGGGGAATCATCTGTGGGTCTTTTTTCTTTTCAATTTGGTTACGTGGAGTCTTAGTTATGGCAGGTGGGCTCCTTAGTTGCAGCTCACAGGCTGCTTAGTTGTGGCTCACCAGCTCCTTAGTTGCAGCACGTGGGCTCCTTAGTTGTGGCATGCAAAGTCTTAGTTGCAACATGCATGTGGGATCTAGTTCTCTGACCAGGGATCGAGCCTGGGCCCCCTGCATTGGGAGCACGAAGTCCTATCCACTGCACCACCAGGGAAGTCCCTCATCTGTGGGTCTTGTTTAAAAGCAGACTATGATTCAAGGTCCCCGCCCAGGTGACACCATGCCAGTGGGCCTTGAAATATGCTTTGAGGAGAAGTAAATCAATGTAGACCACTGATTCCCAAATTTGATTGTTCCTTTTCA
The DNA here is from genome assembly GCF_025265405.1 of Mesoplodon densirostris. NCBI lineage: Eukaryota > Metazoa > Chordata > Mammalia > Artiodactyla > Ziphiidae > Mesoplodon > Mesoplodon densirostris. The sequence continues at coordinate 84,873,579 of NC_082675.1, read as the reverse complement.
GAACTCTGTCTCCTAGCCCCTGTCTTCAGGATATTGATGCAATTGGTTCGGGATGCAAGCCTACTGTGTGAGTCTATGTGCAGCAATGTTGGAAAACTACTGGTGTAAATAGTATTCTACCTTTTAGAAAATGACAAGGATTATTTTTTCAGACAAGGTGAGTCCAGAGACTACTTTTCCCAAATAATAGCTGAGTCATAAGGACACTCTCAAATAATTATTTCATGCTTTTTGGGTTTCCCATTGAAACGTATTAGATAAACTATCATTAAATTTTGGTTTTATGAGTTTATTTCCTTGGATGATGCAGTAGATAGATCATTTGGGGTTAGAAGTCTTAGCTACTAAAACATTTCAAAGAGACGGTCTGGTAATAAGGTTCTCAAACAAATGACTGGTAAAAGGTCACAGGTGAACTTGAAGGAAGGAAAGCAAATAGTACAATACAAAAAAATAAATAATATAATTTTTATTAGCAAAAGTCCATTACTCTGAAAAAGGCAAGAGCAGAAAAATAATAAAATATGAATGCTTGGATTAGCATTTTAAGGGAATCTTTGAAAGCCTTGAGTGATTCAAGAATGTACAGTGACTACTTTTCGCATATTGATCTTCAGTGCTGCCTATTCAGTAATTTAGACAGTGAATACTCTTTTTTAAAAAATTCACCTAATGAATTAAAACTTGGAATTTCAGAGGTCTGGTTGAAAATTCTGATGACTTTAGTTATTTCAAGTGCTAACGGTCCCAAGCCATTGAAGGGATATTTTTATTATTTATAGATATTGGAGATATTGGAGATTTAAATGAGAAAGTTTTGGCACAACCTAAATACAAATTGTAAAGTATGTTACATGTAAAGGAAAATGTAAATCATTAAAGGGAAGACAGGGCAAAGAAAAGAAATGGAACTAATTTATTGAGATTTCTCCTTGTGGCATGAAACATATATACAGTTCCCCATTTAACCCTCTCCATAAGCCTTGAAGACGAGCTTTACTATTATCTACACATGATGGAACCTTTTGCAACCTCACCCGGTAAGTGGCAGTTTTCCAATTGGCCTCACTGTATGGAGATGGGGAAACATATAAAGGTGTGTGTACCCGTCAGGGTTCAACCAGACAAGGAGAAACTGCAGGAGATACGTATGAAGAGAGTTATTACAGGGAGTCAGTGTATGTGATTTGGCTGGCTAGGCAAGTCCAAAATCCACAGGGAAGGCTGTTAGGAAAGACAGGCTAGAAACTCTGGCAGGAGCTGAAGCTGCAACCCACAGGCAGAACTTCCTCTTCTGGGAAACCTCAGCTCTTCCCTAAGACCTTTCAACTGATGGAATGAGGACTAGATTCAATCAGCTGAATCATCTAGAATCATCTCCCTTGCATAAACTCAACTGATTATGGACTTTAATTTGATCTATAAAAATCTTCACAGCAACACTGAGATCACCATTTGATTGATTGACTGGGGTCTATAGCCTCAATAAGTTGAACTGACCCCATGGTGTGGGGATGGGGTCTGGGGGAAGGAGAAAACAGGGGTTAAAAGGAGCCTCCATAAAAGCTAGAAATAGATAGAGGAAGGGAAAGAAAAAGAAAAGAATATGGAAAAATATAGAATCAGTTAAAAAGGTGAAAATATTATTGGAATGGGATAAACATAAGCATGGTGAACATATGGGGATGCTGAGAAGAGAGGCCTCCTTCCCTCCAAACCCAGAGCACAGACGCTGGGCAAAGAGCCTTGTAATGAGTCATCCACTTCCTTGTCTTGTCAGTGACCTGATTGATCCCAGAATGTATTTGAAGGAAGAAGTTTAAACACTGAACTGAATAATGTTTCCATGAGATTTGAACCAAGATCTAAAATTAACTCCATGTTGAAGCTGGGGGTGTGATGGCTAAGTTTATGTGTCAGCTTGACCGGCTTAAGGGATGCTCAGATAGCTGGTAAAACATTGTTTCTGGGGGGTGTCTGTAAGGATGTTTCTGGAAGATGTTAATATGTGATTCAGTAACTGAGTAAAGAAGATCCACTCTCACCAATGAGCACAGCCCTCATCTGATCTATTGGAAGACACCATGGAACAAGAAGACAGAGGAAGGGCAAATTCTCTCTTTGAGCTGAGGTGTCCATCAGTTGCTGCTCTGGGACATCTGGACAGCTCCTGGTTCTGGGGCCTTCAGACTCTGGAATTTACAGCATCAGCCCCTTGGTTCTCAGACTTCTGGACTTGGACTAAATTATACCATCAGCTCTCCTGGTTCTCCAGCTTTCAGACTGCATTCCATAATATATCTCAGCTTCTCATGGGGGCCGATTCCTATAATAAATCTTTTCCTATATGTATCTCTATATACTATTAGTTCTGTTTCTCTGGAGAACTCTAACTTAGCGGGCGGGTAGGTTCGAAAGGGCTGTTAATTGTTTTGTCTCATACGACGGAACCAAAGAAATCAGTTGCAGCCAGCAAGCAGTCTGTCTTCCAAAGAATAAAGGTGAGGACAAGTGGTAGGTTTAGCCCATTTGTGAGGCCTACCATGGTCTCGGGAACATAGAGTGAGGGCACTGTCAGGAAAAAGAACTTTTGAAAAGCTTTAAGCTGACGGCCTGCAGCAGAGAGCAAATGGGAGGAAGGGTCAGTGGCTGGGCTGAGCAAGGCGCTACCGCATCCTAGCTCCTCCACTCTGGGCAGGAACCCTTCCCCCTCTGCGTGGAGGCTCATTCTTACCATTTAAGGGGTAAGCTATGCTTTTCTGGGGCACAGCACTATTCATCGACTCTCTGACATTTCTCTCTCCACTCAACCTTCCCATCAACCTGGGAGAATCCTACGTGGCCGAGGCCCTCTAACCAAAGTCCCCAGTGCTAACCCTACACAATTGAACCCCACGAGAGGTAGTCCATCCACATCCTCACCTTCTGAGCCTTGCCCTCCTTAACTGCCCCTCCGTATCTCCACCACCTCTCTCGACCACACGCTAGACTTTGTCTGCATGTGGAAACCTTTTATTTTTGAAACCTCGAGGTCTAATAAGTTGCACTAAGTCTCATGGCCTGGTCTTGCTTCTCTCTTACAACCAAATCCACACAGTGTCTATTTTACTCTCAGGCCTCATGGAGTTCCTTGTGTCTTGGTTCCCCACTTCCCTCACCCTACCACCTCCATTTGAATCCATCTCGAGGAAACCAACTCCTTCTTACCCCATCCTCTCTTTCACTCCTGACTTTCTAGAAGCCCACCCTACACACCCCATATCTTGGGATCAAGTTTATAACCTCTTTTCTCCCTTCTCTTTGAATCGTTTTTGAGGCTAAAGTTTATAATCCCAAATGATCAGTGTTTTGTAGTATTAAAGAAAATAAACTCATATTACCAAAATGTAATTAAGCTCACCTAATCCATCTGACGGGAAGTCTGGGTTTCTGTGCAAGGCTGGAGAAAAAGGCAGAACCGTGAACGTTTGTGCAGGGACAGGTGGATGGGTACCAGCCTCAGGCAGGGCCCCAAGCAGCTCAGGCCCCTTTAGGAGCAGCTGAGGCCACGCCCCTCTCCCTGCTCCCCTGCCCGAGGCGGCTCTCAGCCTCTGCATTGCAGGCCACCTCCTTCCCCTTGCTGAGCAGCCTGACCCACTGGGAGCAAGCCTTCTGCTCTCAATCCACACTTCCACCTCTAGGCATATTCCCTGTCATTTCACGAGTCTCCATGTGTCCCTAATCAGACTGGAAAGCAAACCCTACATTAAAATGCCCTTGACCCTCTTCCCTCAGATTGCTTCAGGGACCTTGATTTATCAATCATTCCTTCTTTCTCCAATACCTTCAGCCGTTCTTTTTTCGACTGGCTCTTTCTCCCAGGCTAAATGGGCCCTGATGCAGATGTCCTATGGAAGGAATAACAAGTAGTTTATTTCTCCATACGTGAGTCTTTAATTGGATTGATGAGCACATGCTGTGCTTTTAGGAGAAAACCCAGAAAACTCTTCATATAAACAGAATTGAAAAGCTCAAATCTAAATTAAAGTAAGATATATCAACAGAAGACTCTATCCTTTATATACACATATAAGTTATCCTAGAGTTCTGCGTGTCAGGATGTGCATTAGCAAAATCACAGGTCAATATTGTGACCTTCTTGTATCCAGCCCTGTGAACTTTTCTGAACTTTTCCTAACTCCATTCTTGTCCAATAATGCCTTTTAAATGTTTATTTAAAAAATAAATGTAACATTCTGGCTTTCATATAGTGAAAGAAATTTTAAGGAGTAAATACATAAAGAACACACTTTGTTAAAAAAGAAATAGAAATTAATAATGACAGAGATTTCAACAATACTGCCACAGCAAATTCTCAGATAGCTTTGAATTAATTTTTTAAAAATCATGCAGTAAAAAATCAAAGCAGTAATTACATTGGTTTTGACTCTGACAGGTTTGTTGGACACCTCTTTTTTATACTTTGTCTTTCTCGCAATGTAATATTTATCGTTTCAAATTGAGTAAGATATGTAAGCAAGTCAGTCACTGTACTTAGTGTTTTAAAACTTATGTCTAGCTGGGTAGTCAGTATGTCAATCACATGATGACAATTGATTTTAATCCCTTTTTTTCTAAAACCTCTGCTGAAGCTCAACACCTGTCTCACTGGCTCTTGGCATATTGATGGTTCCTTTCAAAAAACGCATCCTTTCAGCTAAAAATTGGCCAAATATATTAAAGAGCTATCAAACAGAGCAGCAGGTCTTTGACAATGCCAGGAAGCCAGAGCAATAAATAAGTATTCTGTGGGGAAATAATTTGAATTATACAGGATAAATATGACAAACATAGTGATCTATTGGAATATGGTTTACATGCTTTTTTAAATTTTATTTTATTGGATTTGTTCTTCATGACTTGTTTTTGCAACTGCTTAGCTAGTTAGAAATAAGAAGGTTAGGTAGGGCTTAAACAGAATTATTTACCTGAAGGAAATCAATGATTTATTATTATACTATAGGTTACTTGACTGGATAATACATGTACAAGAATATTTACAGAATTTCAGTAACTCCATTACCATGAACTACCAGCCCTAAGTCAAAATTAGTGCATGAATGTCATAGTTCTATAGCCAGAGACTTTTGTTGTTGTTATTGTTTTGCTTTAATTTTATGTGTTTTCTTTAAAAGAAAATCCAGTCAATATTACAGTCATCTCTACCCAAATACAAATGCATTTGTTAATGGGATATTAATTTCTAATTCATTTCCTATTTAGTTATCACGATCACTACTATTGAAACTTTGAAGCAACAAGGGTTCCAGATAGCCCGTGACCCTCACCTTTTTAGGTCTCACAATGGCTTTTTATTTCCACTACTCCTTCCTGTCTCATCCACTGGTTTCCAAGATCATTGGGTTATATCTTGTCTCTCTACCTCTTTACCTAAAATTCATGTCTCAACTCTTTGTATCTTAAATGTGAAATTATTCCAGTAGAGTCAGCAATAGCATGCTAATTGCTAAATGTTCCCTTTTAAATCTTATTTTATGACATGGTAATGCCTTGTTTTTGCTTTTCACCAGTTACTTATTCTACATAACTCCTGAAGGAATCTCATCCATGCCTGAGACTGAGTAATTCTATCTGCTAACTCAGTACTCAGCCCGACCTGTACCCCAAACTCCAAGATTCCTCCACCAGGTGTCCCATAGGTATTGTAAATACACTATGTCTAAAAGGGAACTCGCTACAATCCCAATGAACTCATTTCTTCTATTTTACGTCTGGGTTTGTTGTTATAGACATTTTTCCTGTCAACCAAACTAGAAACCTGGGTACTGTTCTTCGCTTCTCTTACCCTCGGTAATCATATCTAATGAATTTCCATGTTCTTCAGATTTTGCTCCTTAAATATCTCTTACACTTTCTCTTCCTGTTCGGACTACCGCCCTTGGCTGTTCAGGATCAATAACTACTGCAAATGATAACCTTGTTCTCATCCTTGTCTCCAGTCTCACCTTCTTCCGATCAGTGAGCGACATGGCAACCAGAACATGGACAGACAGTGAAAAGCTGACCAGAGCAGCTTCAATGGCTGGGCCCCTTGTGTGCCAAACAAATTTCATTAGCTCCTAAGAAGCACAATTCTCAGTGTTTTAGGAACTGCTTCTGCCTGTGTTTTAGTCCCGTCTCCCTGCACCTTTTCTTCCTGTGTTTCATGCATCGGGCTTCAGCTGTAGTGAAGGATTGGATCTTCCCTAACACTCAGTGCTGCTCCAGGCTCCCAGAGCTTCCTCTCTGCATCTGTCTGCCTGGAAAATATTTCCCTTCCCTCTCCTGGGGATGGGTAAGTCCTTTTTCAGTCTTCAGTCTTCAAAGGTCCAATAAGATGTGACCAGCTACATTTTGCCCACACTCTTACCCACCCCCAGAAGAGATATCCCTTCAACTCCTAGGGCTGTGCTCCCCTCAGCCAGGCACCACCCCAGAGCACTGAACACTTCCCCCTGAAAATCTGTCTTTCCCACTAGTCTGTGTAGTTCCTGAGCTTAGCACAGAACACAGTAGAAACTCAAACGGCAAACATTTTTGGAACTAGATGGAGGTGGTGGTGTACAACATTGTGGATGTGTAAAATGCCTCTGAATCGTTCACTTCAAAATGGTTAATTTTGTTGTGTGAATTTCACTTTAATAAAAAAAGAAATAGAAAAAAATACACTTTTTTAACCACTTCATTCAAAACATTTAGATACAAGGGTGAATTAGGACTTGAGCTCAGAAAGACACTGACTGTAAAATGCTCTTTTAGAGGTCAGAATTCACTGATTCAGTATAGGGACTATTGCAGAATACACATGACCTCCTCACACTTGTTTGGATTTTCAAAGTCTGTGGTAACAGACTCCTTTTAAAGTCTTAGCTCTGAGTAAGTGATAGGATGGGAAATTTCCCATGGGAATTTGTTTTGGGTGAGATAATGTCACAAATGACTAAGGCATGCATTTGCTTATAACTACATGAGCCGACTTAACATAAGGGCAATTTATAAACTCAAAAGTCCGATTCCAATACAATGTAATCTTTATGATGCTTATTATAAGAATGTTAGGTAAGGACAAACACTGTCTGGGTTAATACTCAGAGATTCTGCACACACGTTACATTAGCCAACATACATACTTACAGGAAAGATGTAATTCATTAATTTAAACAGTTATCAGATGCATTGTCATTTCAGAGGCAGCTTAGTATAGTGGAGAGAATACAGGGATTGAAAACGATAAACTTAGCTTTGAGTCTCAGCAATGCCTCTAATTTAACTCCAGACCAGCTATATTATACATGCTCACTGAGCTTTAACTTCTTCATAGAGTTACTGGGTCATACATATTAAATCATTCTGTAAAATGTGAAGCACATTCAAATGCAAATAATCATTGTTATTGATGTCAAACAGAAAGTCAGAGTGGCCTGTATCTTCCACAAATATGCAGAATTGTGGGATTTTTAAAGTATAAACAATTTCTTATTATTATTTCTTTTAGAAATAAAAGAGAGAGAAAAAAATAACTTTCCTAACTAATTTCTTAGACTTTTTATCTGCTACACTCAGTTATACATCCTTAATTCACTTTTTTTTGGCTATAGAAAAAAATTATTTGAGAATCAAATGTAATTGTATTAATAACCCTCTGTCTTCCTTTTCTTTTTAATTTTATTTTATTGCGGGCAAAACCTTAATTCACTTTTTAAATGAGCAAAGTGAAGGGGAGATTGATATCTCGTTACATATTAAGCAAACAGCAAAACGTGTTAGTGTATTTCAACTTCCGTAGGAATTACATTGAAAAGGTTTCATGTTTCTCTCATATTTTCTATTTATCTTGAAGATATTGCCGCTGGGTGCCAAATTGATTTTAGGGAATACCTCTATAAATCTGAAAAAATGGACAGAAAAATAAATTAAAACCTTGAGTATTTTTGAACTGACACAACTTTATTAAACCTCCATAATATATTTGTTATTTGAATTTTGTTGACGTATACAAAAATGCCTAGCACCATATCTAATTTTGTGGCTTTTCACACATTGCAACTGGATGGTATATTCATATAGATATTCTGCAGTTACAGTCTGGACATTTGAGCATTCTAACTTCTCATTTAGATTTTCTTCCTATGCTGTTGCAGAAAAAAAAAAATAGAGTTGAAATAGAATTCCAACTTGAAATCTCAGCAATAACACCCCCAAAGAACTGTTTCACTTATTTTATGTTGGAGAACTCTCTTAGATAGTTAATGTCTATTTATATGGTAATTGCTCCCCAATATATGTCTACTTTTTCTCCTTTCAGCTAGATTCCATTTTCACCTAATAACATCAGTCACTAACGTAGTGTGTGAAGTACAATGATCTTCATGAACAGTGCTGAACAGATCGATAAAATGTTCAAGTTTAGCTTAAGCCGAATGCTTAACAGTTCATGAATTAAAATGAGGTGAGAGAATACTCGTGAATAGTAGGTCATTTCTCTTCTTTCAGTGATTCCTTGGGAAGAGCGGCCCTCATTTGGCAATAATATTGCCTCTGCTCTGCCCTCTGCCACCTCTAGAGGACCTTTTGGCACCTTCTGAGAAGTTAGGGAAACAATAGTGTTGGTAAAAATATTCAAGGCAGTTTCTCATCTTTAGGGCATTGAACTCAAATATTCCACCCACATCATGTATATTACAGAATAAAAAAGAGAAGAAGAAGAAAAAGAAGAAGAAGAAACAACATGAAAGAACATGAGAAATAAACAAGAGAGAGAAAAACTACAAATACTTTAAGATTTTCCTATTCCATTTTTATTTAAAAAAATATTTATTGAGCACCTACTATGTCCACAGCAGTCTTTTATTATTATTCTGGTGATATAGTTGCAAATAAGGCACATGACCTTTGTCCTCTCATTATGAAGTATGTAAAAGCAGCATACACACATGGCCTTTTGGAGGAGGAGGCATCTGAATTGAGAGATGAATGAGAACAAAGAAGCAGCTGTAAATACATGGAGGAGACCTTTCCTAGGTGCAGAGAATGTGTGATCCAAGGCCTTAAATCAGGAACTGGCATTTTGGATGAACAAACAGAAGGCTGCAGTGTCTGGAGAACAGTGAGAGGGAAAAAAGTAAGGTCAGTGAGCTTGGAAAGAGCCATAAACATTGGGCCCTGAAGGTCATGGTAACAAGACTACAAGGAAGTTTCATTCAACAAACAAGAAGTATGTTCAAAGCACTTAGCAGAGAATCCTGCACAGAGCAAAAGCTTAATAAACATGGGTACGCTGGTTTCAGCTCTGTCTGTATGATGCAGTTGCCCCAGTGCAAAGTCGCAGTCCAATCCAAGAGACGAAAATTGACAGGGATGGGAAGGGCTGGGACATGATTCTAACACAAAGCCAAGGCTAAGGAATATTTCCTTAGATTTTGTTATAACCATCAGTGGTAAGAAAATTGACTTGGTTCCTTCATAGCCAGGGTTTCTCAGAGATTAATAGAATCCTGGGCCACTTCCATCTTCTGAGGCTCCTGGTATATTAAAAAAAGAACAAATATCAAAATAGGATTATAAATCCTAATTTGTGAGATTAATGTTTTTAAGTCTAAAGGAAGCTAAAATTCAGTGTTTTTTATGATTCCCAGGGAAAATGGAATTTGTCATTCTTGCTTTGGTAAAGCTCTAGTTTTGGTAAAGTTCTGGGAGCAGAAATGGATGCCCCTCACACCCCACCCCATGGCAGAGCAGGAGGGGCGGAGTGCTTGGCTGTATTTGTAGGGTAAGTGTGGGGATGGGTGACAGAAAATCACAGCCTCAGTGGGGAGAACCCAGAAATAGCAGCTGCTGTTGTTTAAGGAGAGTTGCTTCAAAACACCAGGAGAGAGCCCAGGCAGACCAGGTAGATGACTGGTCCCTCTCCCTCCCATCTTTTCTGGGGTTTAGTTATGGAATGGTTAGAAAACAAAGCCTGGAAATTCTGAGTTGAACACGCATGGTGCTATGGATGAATGCTCGAGTCACCCTCAGAATTGGTATTTCAATACCTAAACCCCAATGTAATGGTATTTGGAAGAGGGACTTTGGGGAGATAACTAGGTTTGGGTGAGGTCATGGGGGTGGAGCCCTCATGCTGGGTGGGATTCATGCCCTCACATAAGGGGATGAAGAGCCCAGACCTGTCTCTCTCCAGCATCTGAAGACACAGCTAGAAGATGGCCAACTACAAACCAGGAAGTGGACTCTCACCAGACACTTAATCTGCCGGCGCCTGGATCTTGGACCTCCAGCCTCCAGAACTGTGAGAAATAAGTGTCTGTTTTTTAAGCCACCCAGTCTATAGTATTTTTGCTATAGCAGCTTGACTTGACTAATACACGTGGCACAGAGAGAAAGGCTGCCTGTCCAGCTCTTTGAGGGTCTTGATCAGGTCAGAACCCCCCCCATCCTGGCAAGCCCAGTCCCTGCCCAGGAGGTCAGGTTCCGGGCACAGTTTCTCCCCTGCCCTGCCCCATGTATCTGAAGATTCCTGCTTAGCTCTCACGGGGCTGGTAGGAAGGAGGTGGTCCGGGAAACGAAGTGAATGTCAGCAGAGGTTGCAAAGCCTGCATGAGAACGAGGCTGAGCTATGAGCAGAGCTCGATTTAACATTTTCAAGTATTTAGACATAGAATGCAAATGTTAGTTGTAGGTGTCAGTTAGGTGCTACAATTGTAAGTAAAATTGTGATCTTTTCCTTAAGGACTAATTGTCATCTAACTCTAGATCTCAGGGTTTGACTAGTATTTAAGCTGAGGATGACCACGAATGTCTCCCAGTGTTATGGTTTTTCCAGTTGGTTTTGCACTGGGTATGTGGGGGCCCTGCTCTTCAGAGGGTCTTGCACACACCCTCCCACACCCACACCCACACACACACATACAAATCACGTGCATTTGTTAAAAAAACACAAGCAGCTCTTTAACTTGGGGTTCATTGCTCAGAGTTGGAACAGTATCACCCATAGGCATTTTCTCTTCTGGATCTTGTTTTCAGGCCCCAGGAAAAGCTTCTCCACATCTCTTGCCTAATGTCATAGAAATAAAATGTTTCTGTTTCCAAACACCATGAAGTCTTAACGACTAGTGCTTCTCTGACACCTGAATGAACAAGTCTTAAAGTGCGGGAAAGCTTTAGCGGTGTAAGCAAACCACCATGAGGTTCTCTTCTCCACAAAACCCATGCTGTTCCTTGATGAATCAACACTTCAGGTGATGTCAACCAGAAGACAGCAAAGAGCTTTTGCCTTCAAATCAAGTCATTCATTCACCCCTCTCTCTTCCATCTTCTGAATCTTTCCCAATCTCTCTGTACAATGCAGTTTTGTACTCTCTCTTAAAGCACGTGTACAAATATTCTACATTTTTCTATGTCTTTAGGAAACTTTGTGTCACTGTATTTGTATAAAGCCTTTCTTAAGTTGGTCAACTCAGTTTAGCAGGCATTTCTGAATCTTTTAAATGATTCTCATTTTGCTTTATGTGTAAGTTTGTATTTTGACATTTCATTTTTAATCTCTAAAGTGCCTAAAAGTTTTTGGAAGTAAGAGAGAAATATGTCCTAAATAAATACATGAAATAATCAAATAACTTCAAAGCAGACCTTATATGATATTGAACTAATTTACCTTATCCTTATCTTTTTCAAAATAAATAAAATATATTTATAATTCCTTAATACTAGTCAAGCTTCATGTAAGACTTAGTCGCCATTATTAAATAAGATGTGTTTAAACATAAACACACATAAAACAAGGTTGGGTATTAATCAGTTGACAAAAATACTGTGGCCAGAGGCTCACAGGAACCTAAGACCAATGGGTTCAGTATTTGCTAATCAGTCTCTGTAGTGACTTTATATAGAACATAAGTACTGGGAATAACAAAAACCAAGTATACCTACAAGCAAGTCCAACGAAAGATGCACAGAATGTCAGAAACTTTAAAACAATATTAAGGAATTTCAAATAGGTATAATAGTTTGAGATATGTACCATGCTCATGTTTTATAAGATTCAACACTGCAAAAAATATCAGATAATCACAAATTGTTTATATAGTTAATAAAATCTCCATTAAAGATAACATTTTAAATGGAGTTTGACAAAATGCTTCTAAAATTTACATGGGAACGCAAAGATCCAAAAATAGCCAAAGCTCTCTTGAAGGAGAAGAATGTGGGAGGACTTGAACTGCCATATATATGAAGCCAAATTCTAAAGCATATGGTCCTGATGCAAGGGTAGACAAAGAGAACAAGGCAAAAATAGACAGCCTTCAAATAGCCCCCTGCATATATTGACACTTGATTTATGACACAAGAAACACTTCAAAGCACTGGAGGAAAGGTGGTTCTTTCATATGGTGAAATCTCCTCAAAGATTAAAAGGAAAAACCTTGAACTCTATTCCATATCATTCACAGAAAAATAATTCCATTGGGATTGTAAATATACATGGAACACACACACACACACACACACACACGAACTAACCAACTAAACAAGCAAGCAGATACATTTAATTCAATGAATAGACTATCTTCATGATTTCAGAATGAAAAAAATATTTAAACAGAATACTAAAAATACTCACCATAGAGAAAAATATTATAAACTGAATGGCATTAAACCTAAGATCTTTTGTTTATCAAAATTCTGCATTAAAAAAGTGAAAAAGATATTACTTGCAATGCATATAATCACAAAGTGCTGTTTCCAGAATATACAGAGGAATTCTACATTTCAACAAGAAAAAGGCAGAAAACCCATAAGAAAGTGGGCCAAAAATATAAGCAAGAATAACCAAATATAAACAGATGCAAAGGGAACAACTGAAATGATTCAGCGGTCAGTATACATGTGGAAAGGTGCCTTACCTCACTAGTGACCAGGAGAACAGCCACTGAACAATGATAAAATTCACTATCCAGCCACATGAATGGCTAAAATTCAAACAGCCAGTGGATGGCACAAATGGAAGACCACAAAAATTCTCATATGTGATGGTGGAAATGTAAATTGTTATATTCATTGAAGAAAATAGGAAATACTGATTAAGTTGAAGATGCTGATGCCCGATGACTCAGCAATTTATTCTTCAGTGTGTACTATTAAAGAAAAAGTTATTCTGACACATGCTAAGCCAGTAGGGAAGACTTTATTCAAGATTCTTGCAATGGGGTTATTGCAATAGAGGAGAGAGATTGAGCTCACCTCCCAATACAGTAAAGACAGTTGGGTAATTATTGACAACTAGCAGAGTTAGGGGGTCAGTGGATGGAAAATTACCAAGAGGGGACATCAAGGGTAAGGAGATTCTTGCTAAACTGGCAGGCAGACCAAGGACTCAGACATCAAAGGTAGGAGGTGAGGAACTTGATTAGATATCAAGGGCGATCAGATTATGAAAGGCGGGGGAATTCTTGCTAAACTGATGAGCAGGATTCCTGCGAAGACTGGGGTGAGGTGGTCAAGACAGGAATGGGCCAAGGTTGAAGTCTAGTGGAGCAGAGGGTGGAGAAGCCTGCCTGAGGTTTGGTTACGAAGGAGGTCTTTGTCACACCCAACCACAGCCTAAGCCTGTGTGCTCTAGGGGAGACATCACATGAATGTTCACAGCGTTATTACTCATAAATTCCAAAACAAGCTCTATGTCAATCAACAGCAGCAAAATAAATAAACTGTGGTGTAATTATGCAATGTAACACTTCACAGCTTTGAAATGAATGACCTACAATTATAGAAAAAACGTGAATGAATCTCAAAAGCATAATGGTTAATGTGAGCAAATGATGGCAGGTAAAAAAAAACCTATGTATGATTCAATCTATATAAAATTAAAAAGTAGGCAAAGCTATATTATATTATTTAGAGATATAAACTTGGTAGTAAAAAGAAAAGTAATGAACTGATGATATTATACTCAAGCAAGTATCTACTTTAAGGCGATAAGAAGGAGATTATGATAGAAACAAAGCTACAGTGGGTACTGGTTTCCTGGCAATATTCTAGTTCTTTCTGTAGGTTGTGATTATATATATGTTCACTGTATAATAACTCAGTAAGCTGAATATTTTTTCTTTCATGTACTTCTCTGTATGAGTTTATATTTCATAATAAAAAGGATTTAAAAATATATCTGAATGAATTTTTAAGCATTTTTAATAATTATAATATTGAAAATGGAGTTTTCTGATATTTGTTGAAAGAAACTTTGCCAGTCATTTTTTCATATTAACATCAGAGATATCATTAATTATGGTGTCACCTATATATTTTTTCTAATTTTTTCTCTATGTGTATATCACTTAACAGTTTTTAAATCTAATTTTTCTCTATGTGTATATCACTTAACAGTTTTTAAATGAGTAGGTTGTGCGGCTACAGTTGTGTTTCTTGTTGAAAAGGGAGAATCAAACTCCAGTCTTCCAGACCAGTAGTTGCTAGAGGCAGAGGGTGGAGGGTTGGAAAAATGGGTGAAGGGGATCCGAAGGCACAAACTTCCAGCCATAACATAAATAAGTCACGGGGATGTAAAGTACAGCATGGTGGCTACAGTTCATATTGTGTTGCATATTTGAAGGTTGCCAAGAAAATAGATCTTAAGAGTTCTCATCACAACAAAAAATATGTTTTGTAACTAAAAGGGTGACCGATGTTAACTAGACTTATTGGGGTGATCATTTTGCAATGCATACAAATATCAAACTGTTATGTTGTATACCTGAAACTCATATAGTGTTATATGTTATTTATACTTTGATTGAAAACCAAAACAAATTTAAGTGGTTTAGAACATAAAAACTCCAGTTTTCATAGTTCTATGCCAGAGTATTAATCATTGACCTATTCCAATTTAAAGATATTTTATTTTCATTATTCCCTAAATTTTACCTCTCCTTAATTCAATACTGACTTTGTTAAATCTTCTGAGACAAACATAATATGACCAGAAATCCTTAGGGCGATCAACCAATGGTTTATACTTCAAATTCCAGAGAAGATATTTATCATTTTCTTTAGTAGTGGTTCATAAGAGTACAAAGGCAGTCACAGTATTCTGTGACACCAGCAGTACAATTGGTGGTCTGATTCATTGTCCTACTTCTCTTACTCAAAAACAATAAGTAGAGATCTACATGGACAAGCATTGTACTACATACTGGGCACAAAAATGAAAAGGTTATAATTCATAAGGATCCATCTGAAATGGAAAGCTGGGTGACATAGGAGGCCTTGATCTAAGAGAGATAGTGTCACAGTTTATGGTTAAATTTAACCTTTAAACAACTTTGAAGAAGTAAAAGGTGAAGGGTGCTTTCAGGAAGGAAAAAAACCAGTTGAACTCCATCAAGATTTTATTTTTATTTTATGTATTGCAATGGAATATACTTTAGGAGAAGCACATTTTCCTTAAACCTCCACCATTACTGCATTTTCTAGGCAGATGGCACGTTAAATAATTTTTATAGGAAAGAGGAGTGAAAAATCTATGGATTGAGTTCTTCCTGCACTAGAGAATAGTAAATACCACAAACCCTCATAGCTTGGTAACAAGGCTTTTAAAAATTAAAAATGAAAATGGTTTAAATGGAAAACATTAGAAAAGGAGACTAAAATCTAAGGTTTTGCAGGAACAAAACTTTATAAGCATGCTTAACATAAGGAGAGGACAAGGGTATCCCCCAGTATATAGAAAAGAGGGTCTTCAACAGTGTAGACAGTTCTTCCAGGCCTCAAGGAATGATGTTAAGTCATGCTCTGTATGGCTGTTCCCTGGTGTCTCTATTACCTCAATATAAGTGGGGAATATTTTGTATATATACATCATGTCATCTTTGAATAAAATTTAAGGGTCTTTAAAAACCTAGTAGTAATTTCTTTGAAAATATTTGTAAAGAGAAAATGAATCTCTGGCTGAGTGGGTTTATATGAATTTTTAACATAGTAACACATAGGGTAACTTCAATATTGCAATTTTGAACACTTTAAGATTGCAGTATGCCAGATACTTGTCCCTATAACAATATTGCAGGCATTAAAATCTCCAGTTTACAAATGAGTGACCTAAAGCTCCAAAAGGTTACCAAGTTACTAAATCACCCAGCAAGGAAGATCCAGAGCTGATGTAGCAACCCAGATCTGTCTGACAGCAAAGCCCGCTTGGTAACTACAAGATTGCAAGACCATAATTTTTGAAGCGTAACACATCATTATTAATCAATGATCAGAACTAGATTTGAAGATGGTTTTAACTTGTTTTGTTCACTTTACAATGCTATAAATTGATTGCAACAGTGTTATTCTTAGTGCAAACTATTACATTATATGTATTCATTATATTCAGAGAACAACATAAGTCTTAATAGTTTTTAAATGTGCACTTTCAAGATGGAAATGGAATAGTTGCGATGAATCCATCTGTATCGTTACACTAACGTACATCAGTAATAAAATGAACCCAGCATGTAGCACACCACAGGCTACCTGGGGAGTTTTACAGGCTGTGCACTAACTCATAGAGCCATTCCACAGGCTGATGTATTTGATAAATACTAAAGTGCTAATTTAATAAAATATGATGCAGTTATTTAGATATTGGATATTAATGCAATTGTTTTTCTCTATTCCTGAAGCTCATGTTCAAATAAGAGGTTTAGTTGTGGTAAAGAGAGGTCAACATGGACTTATTCATGATTTAGGCTTTATATTTCCTAAGATCATTGTTTGTTTAAGTCATACAGAATGATACTCTAATACAATTAAAGTGCATAGGAAATTAGAGTGAAATGATACTATGACAATAAATTTTCTCTCGTACAGTTACACTTAAAAATATAAGGTTTTATGATTAAAAACTTATTTATGGCAATTGCAGAGTATCTTTTTAAAGAGAAATCAAAGAAGAAACTCAAATGCTCTAAAGATAACCATTGCTAATAGATTAGTAGATTTATTTTTATTCTTCTTCTATATATTGGCATATTTTTTCATAAGTTTATATAATATTGAAACGGTGTGTTTTTCAGCCAATATTTTATTATAAACATTTCCATTGCTATCAACATTCTTTAATTAATGTAACTTTTAATGACTGTATTTTTAATGGAGTTAGCATAATACGCTAAAGCAATTTTTTTCTGTTATTACCACTTTAAAATTTTTACATATAATTCTGGGATAAAAATAATTGTACACATGTTACACTCATTTAAAAAATTAACACCTTGGTAGTTCTTTAGATACAGAGTTATTGAGTCAGCAGAAATAATTTGTTTAAAACTCTTGAAGTGTGTTTCTGGGTAATATTCCAAAATCCCGAAAGTGCCTTTAGGAAAAAAAACACATGATATTTATTTTCCTTTCCTCAGATCCCAGTATAGGATCTGGCACAAAATTGGTGCTTAATAAAAAGGTTTTTAGAGCAGAACTGACTGGTATTGCTTTGAGAAATGGAACCATTTTATAGTCCTAAGCAGTGCTGAAAATACTATTGCAATAGCATTGAGGATAGTTATTCTAAAACATTCCTAAATTTTAAAACTAGCATTTTCTCATTTCATTCTGCATAAATTTTAACAGTGAAAGTGAGCATTTTTATATGTTTATTATCTACTTGTGTTTTCATTGTGATACATGTCACTGTGCACTTTAAAAATATTGGCAAAAGTTCAAGTGAATAAACTGTGACCTCTACTTGGTGCAGCATTTTGGCCTGACAACACTTATGAACTTGAGGTGAAGCTGCTTTACTCATTCTGGGCAAAGCATGCCTGCTCACTTACCTCTTGCTTCTCTCTCACAGGCAATTTCACATCAGGAGGCTCACATTTTGAAAAAAAATAAGGAGCAAATATCTTATTAATAAGTCACATATATAAGGCCATTAGGGGAAATACAGACACAGGAAGCCGTATATAAATACTCCATGATTGTGCCAATAGCTTAGTTAGTTTTAGTTTTAAGTTTTAGTCCTAGTTTTAAGTTAACACATTTTTGTCTGTTTTGTTCTCTAGCGTATACTCAGTTCCTGGCCTATAATATGTTCTCAATAAATATTCTTAGATGAATGACACAACTGACAGACAAAAAAATTGAAGGATCAGGTTCAGATTTAAGGTGACAAGGACTGGTGTGTGTTATAATTCAGGAGAAGACTGGTAAGTGTCCTGCTTTAGAACCTTCTGGAATAATGACTCAGGTCACCAGTCACTGCACATCTCCTATTTTCTTCCTTATCTCATTTTTCCCAAACCCCAAATCCTACCCCTGGTTCCTCTGAAAAGTCCAGTCCAAAGTCAGCAAAAACACCTTTGTCCTCAGCCTCTCTGCAGACTGGTCCTTCCCCTTCTAGCTTTCTTGGACTCTTCCAAGGATGCCCCAAAGACTCTGCTTCCCCACAGCCCTCTGAGGTGGTGGTGCTCTTCTCTCGCACAGCCCTTTCACTACAGGACCTGCAGGAACGGACCTGCTTTCTCCTCATTGCTGCTTTCGGATCATACTCCTCTCCTCCTTTCTAAAATCCTGCAGCTTTGAGGCACATCTCAGCAGAGTTTATCAACCACTTACTCTTCATTGTTGCTGTCATGTGTGGATCCTCTACAGATTCTCCGTCATTTCTAGATGTTTTTAGCTCCTGACTCACTACCACTCTGTACAAAATATCCCTGTCTTACATTTGTAGCAATCTGAATGTTCATGTAGATGATCCTTCCAACACCCTAGCCTCAAGGTTTTTTAAATCCTCTCCTCTGATGATCTGATGGTGCACACTACCTAGATCACTCGCTCCCATGGCCATTTCCTGACTTGGACATCACCAGTGAGGATAGACCCTCAATTATCTCAGCAGCATGCATCACATTCCTAACCATCACTTCCTAATCCCTTAGAAGCTCAGCTCCAATCATTTTTCAACCCCACCAGGTTCTCAATCTGTTGATCTGATGTCCTCAATGACCTTTCTTGAACTACCTAGGCTAGACCCATGATTACTCAATATAATCACTTCCGTGCATACACTCTCAACTCCCTCACTCTCTCTTGCTTTATTATTGTCACTTGAGAACACCAAGGTCTGACTTAACCCACCACCTGCTTGCTTGCATTTCTACAGTGAGCATGGCTAAAGAAAGGTACACAACCATGAGGACAGAACTCATCCTTAAAATTTATCACTGGGAACAACAAACTGCTCCTTATATGATGCGTGACAACCATTTCCTATTTCATTTACCTTCCGATTCTCTTCTCCTTTCTCCCCAAACTCCAAGCATCACTTTTCCCATTTTTATTCTTGATTTTCTATTCATGGAGGAAATCAAGCTTCAGAATAGAATCTTGCAAACTCCCACTACCATGTCTATTCACTTTCTGGCATCTGCACCCACATGCTTTGTGTCCCCGCTGCTCATATAAGTGAACAAACCGTGATCCCATCTAAGGCCACCCCCTCCTTCTGTGCACTAGATTCCATCACCTCCCACGTGCACAGGGATAGATTTCAGCTATCCCCTGCTTTAGACAGAATCGCTTTAATTAATTGTGTTCTTGTCCTCACTCCCCTCTCCAGCTACCACATATTTCTTTTCTCCCTTGGTACCAAAACTCCTCAAAAGGAGTGTCTAAATTATAAAATTGCTAGAAGATAAACAAGGGAGAAAGTCTTAGATGACCTTGGGTTTGGTGATGACTTCTGAGATACTACACCAAAGGTGACACATGAAAATTAATTAAAATGAAAAATTTCTGCTGTGAGAGACATTGTCAAGAGAATGAGAAGACAAGCCACAGACTGGGAGAAATATTTGCAAAAGACACATCTGATAAGGGACTGTTATCCAAAATGTACAAAGACCACCTAAAACTCAAGAATAAGAAAAACTTGATTTAAAAACAGGAATAAGATCTAAACAGACACCTCACCAAAGAGGATATACAGATGGCAAATAAGCATATGAAAAGATGATCCACATTCTTTGTCATCAGGGAAATGCAAATTAAAACAACAATGAGATACCACGACACGCCTGTTAGGATGGCCAAAATCCCAAACTCTGATAACACCAAGTGCTGACAAGGATGTGGAGCAACAGAAGCTCTCATTCATTTCTGACTGGAATGCAAAATGGTACAGCCACTTTGGAAGACAGTTTGGCAGTTTCTTATAAAATGAAACATATTCTTACCATACAATTCAACAATCACATTTCTTGGTATTTGCCTAAAGGAGTTGAAATCCTACATCCTAAGAAAGATCTGCACATGAATGTTTATAGCAGTTTTATTCATAGTGGCCCAAACTTGGAAGCAACCGAGAAGTCCTTCAGTAAGTGAATGGATAAATAAACTATGGTGCATCCAGACAACTGAATATTATTCAGGACTAAAAATAAATGAGCTATCAAGCCATGAAAGGACACGGAGGAACTTTAAATGCATGTTACTAAGTGAAAGAAGCCAATCTGAAACATCTGCATACCCTATGACTCCAAGTATACAACTTCCTGGAAAAGGCAAAACTATGGAGACAGTAAAAAAGATCAGTGATTGCCAGGGCATGGGGAGAGGGAGTAAAGAACAGGCAGAGCACAGAGGATTTTTATGGCAGTGAAACACTTCTGTTTGATTCTTATACTCTTTTGCTTAATATTTCACTTTTAATAGGATATTAAGTTTACACTTCATTTGTGACAGATACATCCACCTCCACCCCCCACCAAGATAGTTATTTTCTTGCTAGATACCAGCAACCAAACTTGGATTATAGTTTCCAGCTGCTCTTGCAAGTAGGTAGGGCTGTTTGAGTTGCTTTTAACAGTGGAATCTGAGCAGAAGTGACATGTATGTGTCCTCAGTGGGGAAGATGTGCCTGACTCTTTCTTTTGGTTTCATCTTCCAATGATTTATTGAGGACAAGTGTGGCAACTTTGCTGAAGATCATAAAACCACAAAATAGAGTCTGGGTCTTTGAATTACCTCTTGGAGGAAAGCTCCCTTGCTGAACAAGAACATCTGTTTTAGACTTCCTATGAGAGAAAAGTAAATTTTCTTCATGTTGAAGCCATTAGGCAGGCATGTTTGAGTTTTTTTGTTAGAGAAGATAGTATTGCCCTAACTAATAAATAATTCACTAATAAAATCAAATGTCCTCTGTAGAATATGGATGATAAATCTAGCATGCCATGGAAATTCTTACATAAAATTTTTAAATTTTCATGTAATATTGTGAGTAGACAAAGCTGGAACATATTCAAAAATATTCATTTTACTTCATAAAAGTAAGTTGTGTAATTGTCAAAGATACCTCTTTCCTATTCTTGGACATGCCTATGTTCCAAAAATATATTTCTCTTTTGTTTTTCATAGATAATGAAAAAGATAATGTATAATTTATGTTTGTGTTTTGTAGGAAACTGGTAAAGTTTACTAAATTCAAAAGATCTGTAGGAATGATATTCTAATAACCGAGTGCTTTTTTAAAAAGCACTTGGGATTTGTTAAGTTTATCTCATTAAAATCAGTAACACGGGCTTCGTTGGTGGTGTAGTGGTTGAGAGTCCACCTCCCAATGCAGGGGACACAGGTTCATGTCCCGGTCCGGGAAGATCCCACATGCCGTGGAGCAGCTGGGCCCGTGAGCCATGGCTGCTGAGCCTGCACGTCTGGAGCCTATGCTCTGCAACGGGAGAGGTCACAACAGGGAGAGGTCCGTGTACCACACACACACACACACACACAAAAACAGAGAAGTAACAACTGACACTGCAGAAATAAAAAGGATCATGAGAGATTACTACAAGCAACTATATGCCAATAAAATGGACAACCTGGAAGAAACGGACAAATTCTTAAAAATGCACAACCTGTGAGACTGAACCAGGAAGAAATAGAAAATATGAACAGACCAATCACAAGCACTGAAATTGAAACTGTGATTAAAAATCATCCAACAAACAAAAGCCCAGGACCAGATGGCTTCACAGGCGAATTCTATCAAACATTTAGAAAAGAGCTAACACCTATCCTTCTCAAACTCTTCCAAAATATAGCAGAGGGAGGAACACTCCCAAACTCATTCTACGAGGCCACCATCACCCTGATACCAAAACCAGAAAAAGATGTCACAAAGAAAGAAAACTACAGGCCAAAATCACTGATGAACATAGATGCAAAAATCCTCAACAAAATACTGGCAAGCAGAATCCAGCAAAACCTTAAAAGGGTCATACACCATGATCAAGTGGGGTTTATCCCAGGAATGCAAGGATTCTTCAATATACACAAATCAATCAATGTGATACAAAATATCAACAAATTGAAGGAGAAAAACCATATGATCATCTCAATAGATGCACAGAAAGCTTCTGACAAAATTCAACACACATTTATGATAAAAACCCTCCAGAAAGTAGGCATAGAGGGAACTTACCTCAACATAATAAAGGCCGTATATGACAAACCCACAGCCAACATCATCGTCAATGGTGAAAAACTGAAACCATTTCCACTAAGATGAGGAACAAGACAAGGTTGCCCACTCTCACCACTATTATTCAACATAGTTTTGGAAGTTTTAGCCACAGCAATCAGAGAAGAAAAAGAAATAAGAGGAATCCAAATTGGAAAAGAAGAAGTAAACTGTCACTGTTTGCAGATGACATGCTACTATACATAGATAATCCTAAAGATGCTACCAGAAAACTACTAGAGCTAATCAATGAATTTGGTAAAGTTGCAGGATGCAACATTAATGCACAGAAATCTGTTTCATTCCTATACACTAATGATGAAAAATATGAAAGTGAAATTAAGAAAACACTCCCATTTACCATTGCAACAAAAAGAATAAAATATCTAGGAATAAACCTACCTAGGAGACAAAATGCCTGTATGCAGAAAACTATAAGACACTGATGAAAGAAATTAAAGATGATACAAATAGATGGAGAGATATACCATGTTCTTGGATTGGAAGAATCAACATTGTGAAAATGAGTATACTACCCAAAGCAATCTACAGATTCAATGCAATCCCTGTCAAACTACCACTGGCATTTTTCAGATTAGTAGAACAAAAAATCTCACAATTTGTATGTAAACACAAAAGACCCTGAATAGGCAAAACAATCTTGAGAGAGAAAAATGGAGTTGGAGGAATCAGGCTCCCTGACTTCAGACTATACTACAAAGCTACAGTAATCAAGACAGTATGGTACTGACACAAAAACAGAAATATAGATCAATGGAACAGGACAGAAAGCCCAGAGATAAACCCATGCACATATGGTCAACTTACTTTTGATAAAGGAGGCAAGAATATACAATGGAGAAAAGACAGTCTCTTCAATAAGTGGTGCTGGGAATATTGGACAGCTACATGTAGAAGAATGAAATTAGAACACTCCCTAACCCCATACAACAAAATAAACTCAAAATGGATTAAAGACCTAAATGTAAGGCCAGACACTATAAAACCCTTAGAGGAAAACACAGGCAGAACACTCTAAGACATAAATCACAGCAAGATCCTTTCTGACCCTCCTCCTAGAGAAATGGAAATAAAAACAAAAATAAACAAATGGGACCTCATGAAACTCAAAAGCTTTTGCACAGCAAAGAAAACCATAAACAAGATGAAAAGTCAACCCTCAGAATGGGAGAAAATATTTTCAAATGAAGCAACTGACAAAGGCTTAGTCTCCAAAATTTATAAGCAGCTCATGCAACTCAATATCAAAAAAACAAGCAACCGAATCCAAAAATGGGCAGAAGATCTAAATAGACATTTCTCCAAAGAAGATATACAGATTGCCAACAAACACATGAAAGGATGCTCAACATCACTAATCATTAGAGAAATGCAAATCAGATACAATGAGATATCACCTCACACAAGTCAGAATGGCCATCATCAAAAAATCTACATAGAATAAATACTGGAGAGGGTGTGGAGAAAAGGGAACCCTCTTGCACTGTTGGTGGGAATGTAAATTGATACAGCCACTATGGAGAACAGTATGGACATTCCTTAAAAAACTAAAAATAGAACTGCCATATGACCCAGGAATCCCACTACTGGGCATATACCCTGAGGAAATCATAATTTAAAAAGAGTCATGTACTACAATGTTCATTGCAGCTCTATTTACAATAGTCAGGACATGGAAGCAACCTAAGTGTCCATCAACAGATGAATGGATAAAGAAGATGTGGCACATATATACAATGGAATACTACTCAGCTGTAAAAAGAAATGAAATTGAGCTATTTGTAGTGAGGTGGATGGACCTAGCATCTGTCAAGCAGAGTGAAGGAAGTCAGAAAGAGAAAAACAAATACTGTATGCTAACACATATATATGGAATCTAAAAAACAAACAAAAAAATGGTCATGAAGAACCTAGCAGCAAGACAGGAATAAAGATGCAGACTTACTAGAGAATGGACTTGAGGATATGGGGAGGGGGAAGGGTAAGCTGGGACAAAGTGAGAGAGTGGCATGGACATATATACACTACCAAACATAAAATAGATAGCTAGTGGGAAGCAGCCGCATAGCACAGGGAGATCAGCTCGTTGCTTTGTAACCACCTAGATGGGTGGGATAGGGAGGGTGTGAGGGAGGGAGATGCAAGAGGGAAGAGATATGGGGATATATGTATATGTATAACTGATTCATTTTGTTATAAAGCAGACATTAACACACCACTGTAAGGCAATTATACTCCAATAAAGATGTTACAAGAAAAGAGACAGTCACACTTTGACATCGTTCATGTCTTAGTCCATTCAGGCTGCTAAAACACCACCGACTGGGTGGCTTATCCACAACAAATGTTTCTGAGTTCTGGAAACTGGAGGTGCAGGATCAGGGCTTCCCAGTTCATAGGTCGCACCTTGCTGCTGTGTCCTCACATGGTGGAAGGGCCAAGGGAGCTCTGAGGGGTATCTTTGAAAAGGGCACTAATCCCAGTCATGAGGCTCCGCCCTCATGACCCATCACCTCCCAACAGCTCCATCTCTTAATCCCATCACATTGAGCAGTAGGATTTCAACACAGGGATTTGGAAGGGACAGGAATATTCAAGCCATACCACCTTGTTTCAGGAGCATCTTCTACTAACCTTTCAAAGCTCATAAGAGTAGTGACTCATTACATTGGTCTGGTTTGATGATTCTTTTTTGTTTGTTTGTTTTACCCACCACTCGGCTTGCAGGATCTTAGTTCCCCCACCAGGGATCTAACCCAGGTCCCCTACAGTGGAAGCGTGAAGCCCTAACCACTGTACCACCAGGGAATTCCCAAGGTTTGATGAAAATTTGACCATTCAATAGACTAACTTAACTGAGGAAATTTAATCTGTGCTTATTGCACCTTTTTGGCTTCTTGTTTCAAAATGTAAAGCTAGTTTTATTCAATTGCAATTTAATCTCTGGATTCATAGTACATGTTCATTATTTTCTAAAGCTGAGTGTATGTTTGCATGTGTGTAGGTATAGGTATATCTATGTCTACATCTAAATTTATGGAACTATCTGTAAGAGTGCTCATTTTAATGTGAGTCTTCCCTAAATATTAAGACAAACACTTTACAATGGTATCACCTACACTACTAGTCACACATCATTTGCCAAAATAAGAAAGAAATCCTAAATTCAATGTCCCAGAAGCAACTTGCTTTCAATTTCCTGTAATTTAAAACTAGCAACTGCCAGCAGGTGTAACCAAGTACGTTTCAACTGTCAGACAGTTTCAGAGAGATAAATAAAATCACTAAGGTAACCAGCTTCTAAAAACCCTGTGAATCATGAAGGCATTTTCACATAACGTCAAACCTAAATTATACTTGGAAGACTAAAATTTTAAACTGCCTCCTTAAAAGTAGGATTCATTTTCCACTATTGTCTGTTTCCCAAGTCTGTAAATATGTATTTAGCATTTGTGCTATATTGGCTTCTTTTTAAACCCAAAATAAAAACAAAATAGTGAGATGAAAAAAATATTTCACTGTTCTTGTACCAAAGCTAGTCAAAGAAAGGTTCCCAAACACGTCAGTCAAATTATGTCAAATGTGTCCCTGGCCACTTTAATACAATAAATGACATACTGAGAATTGATGATTAAATGGAAAATTTGAACCGTATCTTTATCCTGGGGGAGAGAAAATATTGTATCTCAATTCATATGCTTTCTTTTTCTGCCTCTATGATTGCATTCCTCAGCTACAGACGTACTGTGTCCTCTTCATAAACATTACTCAATTCTATTTTTGTTCCTGCATCTTCTACACACGGCCATCCTGCAGCCCAGCCATGCTCGTCACACACCATATCATTCCTCACCTATCACACACACACACACTCAATTTATCTGATGCATAGCTTGTTTCAGATAGCTGTCATCTGTTGTAAATGAAGTCCCAAATGTTGCCTCGCTGACTGTTCTCTACAGACAGTACCAGGCACGTTAAACAAGGAATGCAATTGTACAGTGCTGTGACTTCCTTCTGTTTGCAATCATACCACGGGCAGAAGCAACTGTACCCTGACGATGGGTTCGGTGACTTGGCACTGCAGACCACCTGCCCAAGTTCACAAAAATATCCCTCGTGTCTTAGGACACAGTTTATTTTCCCCAAACTGATGGATAATAATAATCCCTGGGAGCCTCCAGAGCATTTTGAGATGAATGTTTATGTACTTTGAAGCCTTCATGCTAATGCACAAGTTGCTGCTGCATGGACAGAGGGGAAATTGTGAATGAAACAAGCAATTTGTTATAATTTCCATATCCAACTGACAGAAGAGAAGGCCCTTTTCTAATGTGTTCCTCTGTCACGGACTGCTGAGAAGTAATGCAGACAATGATGGTGCTGGCATGATAATTTTCTGCAGCTTCCTGAAGCTTGCCGGTTGCAAAATTACTCCTGGTGCAAGTTAATAAATAATGTATGCACTGTTAATAGATCCAAATTCTTAAGTTCCTGTTAGAGAGAGACTGTGCGAAATCATCAGAGAAGTGCTGTATTAAATTGGAGTGGGTAGGAGGAAGAGAGAGAGGTTGAGACAGAGAGAAAAGGAGAGAGGAAGAAAACTGAACATGTGTTCAAGTCACGGATGCTAATTTTACTGTGAAGACCTAAAGCTAATAAATTTTAAGCAATCAGAAAATTTTGTTCCAGGCCTTGAATATTTTTATATAACATTAAATATTTATATTTATATAATTTATATTTAAATTCCCTTCCAGTTTGAAAATTAATATCTCATATTCCCAATAACTTTATGAAAATGAATTCCAAATATCTGATTTGCTTTGCTTCCTGATACTGACTTCTAGACTACCTTTTATTTAACTTAATGGAAATACATTTATATATACATAATATATATATACACACACATATATGTATATATATCTCATAAATATCTGTATCTATCTTTCATCTCAGTACCACTTACACCTATTACGTGACGTTATACACAGTAATTGCGTCTTTTTTAAAACTTTCATAATATACACCTTCACGTTGTATACATGTCTACTTCAGGGATCAGCAAACTTTCTCTATAAAAGACCAGATCGTAAATAGTTTAGGCTTTGCAGCTGTGTTGTCTGTGTCACAATCACTCAGTTCTGCCACTGTAGTGAAATCAGAAGGCGACTGATAAACGAGTCAGGGTGACTGTGCTTGGGATCTGGGTCATAGTTTGCCATCTCCTATCCCAAGGAAAACGTAACCTGATACAAAATTTATTCCAAATTTTTCCCATAATCCCCCAGGCTATTGCAACATTTTTTGAAGGCTTTGGAAGTTCTCTACTGGCTGAAAATGCATGTCACATATTGTACATTAGAGGCACGAAGATTGCCCCACCCTCTTCGTGGTGCACGTGGTGGCTTGCTCGGGTACCTGCTAGAACAGACAGGAGTCCTTTCCCCTCCTGCACAGGTGGTCGCTCTCCATGGCAGGTTTGCATTCCCAGTGCAGGAGGGGACCCAGCACCCGTCCTCCTTAGGCAGGATGGGTGCAGGATAGCTGGATGTGTGTGCACACAACCCTTTGGCTTCTGAAGAACAACTGCTTTGTTAGGTGCTGCCAGCGAGAAGAGGGCACAGTTGGGAGCTGGAAGAATAAGCATCATCCTCTGTCTCTTCTCTGTTCAATGAGCTCCTTCCTGGGTTCAGTGCAGAGAGCTGATACTATTATCCCCATGGAGAAAAGGACCAAAATGATAGATCTGTGATCAATGAACATATAAAAAATTAACAAATGCCACAGAGGAGAGTGCCTTAGACTGACTACAAATCAAGGTGCTTTGTATCTTTCTTTTAACAACCTTTCAATACACTTGTTTGATTTCAGCAACACCAGGAGACAGCATTTTAAGATGACTTTTCATCTCCTATACCATGGGAAGTGCCCTTTCAAAGTCTAAACAAAATAATGTCATCTGTGTCTGTGTGTCATCCAGCTTTGCATTATGCTCCAAAAAGTCAAATGGATCTGTTAACCTTGGATGTCATTTTGGATCCAGGCTGGTGGCTGTGATGAAAGTTTCTTCCTTCAAATGATTTTCAAACACACACTCAAACCCACGTTGACCAAGTGCCCCATCCTCTTGTCTTTCATGTTACCCTCTCCTGTGATGATTAAGGAAGGATTTTTAAATGTAAATATTCAATAATGAGTTATATTTTATATTAAAATGGAAGCAAACCATAAACACATAAACACTATCAAATCCAAAATGGCACCCCCTAGGGTGTATGGTCTGAGTAAGTCTTTCCCTGCTTCTCAGATTTGTTGAATGCTCATTTCACCTGGTCCAGGCAGGCCGCAGGGAAATCACCTTTTTCACTTAAGGAAGATGAACTTGCAAATCACCAAGAGAATTGGTTAGTGCCCCACTGCTGACTGTGTTGCACAAAATGTCTAGTGTAATGCTGAGTGAACACCCAGAGCAATCACATCAAAAACTCTTAACCTCGCTAGCCCAGGGAGAACTGGTGGGCTGTGGGATGACTCACTGCTTCAGACTGCACTTTATAGCTTTAATTTCTACTGATTTTTAAAAATTAATTAATTAGTTTATTTTTGGCTGCATTGGGTCTTCATTGCTGTGCATGAGCTTTCTCTAGTTGTGGCGAGCAGGGGCTAGTCTTCATTGCAGTGCACGGGCTTCTCATTGTGGTAGCTTCTCTTGTTGTGGAGCATGGGCTCTAGGCTCATGGGCTTCAGTAGTTGTGGCTCTCAGGCTCAGTATTTGTGGCTCGCTGGCTCAGTAGTTGTGGCTCGCAAGCTCTAGAGCACAGGCTCAGTAGTTGTGGCAAACGGACTTAGCTGCTCCACGGCATGTGAGATCTTCCCAGACCAGGGCTGGAATCCATGTCCCCTGCATTAGCAGGCAGATTCTTAACCACTGTGCCACCAGGGAAGTCCTTCTACAGATGTTTTAAAACATTGTATATACAATAACAAGGGGAAATATTTGTAAGATTACCTATAAGTTAACTTCTGATCCTGGAGTGGTTCTTGCTTTTCTTATCTATCCTTTGCTGCAGTTCTTGCTCTCCTCTCTTGCTCCTTTGGACAGCTGTATTGCCACAACGTAGGGGTAATGAAGCAATAGGACCAGCTGCTGGAGTAAATGGAGCAGAATCCTTGCATATCCTCCCGTGAGAACATCTGCGAGTTTGGGAGGTTCCCAAAATAACCCTCAGGTTGAAGGAAATAGGCAAAGCTGTTATACTCACAGTTACAGTTTATTACAGTTAAGGCATATAGATTATAATCAGCAGAGGAAACAGTGCGTAGGACAGGTCAGGAGAGACCAGGCTTGGGGATCCCAGTCGTCCTGTCCCAGGGAAGTTAGGCCAACAGTGATTATGTGTCATAGCAGTGATGTGTGACAACACTCAGGGAGTATTGCCAGCTGGGGACACTCACCCACTCACTGCTGTCCAGAGATTTTATTGCGGGTCAGTCACATGCACATAACTGGCCCCCCACATGGCTGATCTTAGCCTCCAGCTGCTCCAGATGTCACACTGATACCACCTGGCCAAGGCCCCCCCATAGAACACACTGTTAGCATAGATTTCTCCATGAGGATGCTCAAAGTTGTAGGCATCCCACATTCCTTAGGGAGGTCCTGGATGGTAACTTCTTTATCGCTCAGCTCCTCTAGGCACCATTCACTGCCATGTTTCATGCAATCTGTTCATTTTTTAGTTAATTTACAATGTTGTGTTAGTTCCTGATGTACAGCAAAGTGATACAGATAAGTGATTCAGATATACAAATTATTCTTTTTACAGATTCTTTTCCATTATAGGTTATTATAAATTTTTGAATATAGTTCCCTGTGCTATATAGTAGGACCTTGTTGTTTATCTATTTTATACATAATAGTGTGTATCTGTTAATCGCAAACTCCTAATGTATCCCTCCCCCACATTTTTCCTTTGGTAGGATTGTTTTCTACATCTATGAGTCTGTTTCTGTTTTGTAAATAAGTTCATTCATGTCCTTTTTTAGATTCCACAAATGAGTGATCTCATATGATATTTGTCTTTTTCTATCTGACTTACTTCACTTAGTATGATGATCTCTAAGTCCATCCATGTTGCTGCAAATGGAATTATTTCATTCTTTTTTATGGCTGAGTAGTATTCCATTGTATATACATACCACATCTTCTTTATCCATTTATCTGTCAGTGGACACTTATGCAACCTGTTCATTTTTGCCACTGCTTCATCCTTGAATAGCCAATAGAAGATTAGAATCTCTCTGCTCTTCACACTGACCCTCATTCTTACTTTTTCTCTCATTTTCATTTAGTTTGAATTTATTTTAGAAAAGAACAAAGATGTATTTAAAAATCAAATTAAAATAAAGCAAAGGGGGATGCACTATAGTTGTCATATTTTTATTTGTCTACATGGCAAACAAAGATAAGGGTTCCACTGGAAATATTATAGGAGAGAAAATCATATACTTTCCTTCTTCAATAACTCTGTAGATGTCAATACAAGAAGGCCCAACATTTCAGTTTTTATGAGTGTAGTTTGAAAGCATACATCTGTGTATCATTTGGTTCATTATCTCATATCCTTAATTATAACTCTGTTGGTTTTAGGATTTCTTTCTGACGCCTGCTTGTTGTCCCAAGTCTTTCATTATGGTCCTGCACCTTCAGCTTATAAAGCACTCAGAATCTATCCATCTATACTTTTTTTGCAAGGAATACCTTCATTTCCCTTTGGTCTTACAGGAAATAGTCTCAGTAGTAAAGTCTTTTCATTACTGAACAACTCCCATGAACCTTTACTGCTGTGCAATAGAAATAGTGATAGAAACGGACTTTTTGTGTGTGTGTGTGTGGTATGCGGGCCTCTCACTGTTGTGGCCTCTCCCGTTGCGGAGCACAGGCTCTGGACGCGCAGGCTCAGTGGCCATGGCTCACGGGCCAGCCGCTCCGCGGCATGTGGGATCTTCCCGGACCAGGGCACAAATCCATGTCCCCTGCATAGGCAGGCGGACTCTCAACCACTGCGCCACCAGGGAAGCCCAGAAACGGAGTTTTTAATGCTGAGTAATTACTACCTCTTCCTCAAGCCCACACCAAAATTACAGCAAATGGGCCTTTAAATCACAAGGAATTTTCTCTTTTTTTTCCCCTTTAATTCTTTTAAAGATAATAGTAACTTTTAGCTATGACTAATTGAAGTTCATATGCATGGGGTAAAACGTTCTCTGATATAGAAGTAGAAAACCGCTAACAATAAGACACGTTTAGAATTTCAGATCTGCCATTTTCTAGCTAGATAAGATGTTTTCCCTAGATGCTTTCTTTTTCCTTTTTGTCTGAATAATTACCATCAGTATAAGAATTCCAAACTTATTAGCTTGTTAAAAAGATTAAACTAGATCCAGCCAGTAGAGTCTAGGTTACGCTGCAGTACTCAACAACTCCAAGCTTTAGTATCTTATAACACAAACACCTGTTTCTCCCTCATGCTACTTGCAGATGGTAGTTAGTTATGGTTTCTGTTCCATATCTCCTTGCCAGTGACCCGGGTGATGGAGCAGCTGCCATCCCAAACACTACGAGTTGCTGTGGTAGAGGCGAATAGCTCAGTTCTGGGGAGTTTTTTACCAGCCAAAAGCCACTGAAGCAACACACACTTCATGTACCTGTTCTCCTGAAGCAGCACTGCTCCACTCAATTACAAGGGGCCCCAAGGTGCAAACTCCCCTTGGGAATGATTTAGTGACCGAGTTACTGACTCCATCCCTAAGTCAGATATTTATCTAGATCATTGCTGAGCTCATAGAAAGGATTCACCTAAACTTCATTAGGTATCATGGTTATTACTTTGCCACAAGACTATGAAGAAGTCACATTGCTGGCCTTTCAGTTCCTCTGAAGAGGGAGGGATTTCTAAGCAGTTGCTGTTGTTTAATTTTACATTTGAGTTTAAACAACTTTAAAAATGCCCATGATAAATAAAAAGGAAAGAGATTATTTAATATAATGTGAAATGTGGTTTCAAATTTTGTAAAATAAGATTATACATCCTCCGCCCCGACACTCGTGTACACACACACACTCAAATATTACTAGTGACTTTCTCTGATCTTCATCAATAGATGTTCCCCCCACCAAAAAATATAACTAGTTTCCTTCAACTGATTACGTTAAACAACAATAAAAAATTTTTTGAATACAAATTGAAGCGGTTGTGTGACATTCTGTGAGTTCTCCGGTTGCCAGCCCCCTCCTAACAGGACATATTCAGAGCAAAGTATTCCCCATTTTAGACACAACCCTGCGCCTTTAGCTCCTTGCATAGCTGATAGTCAAGGATTAAGGGAAAGCAAATGCCCTTTTGGACCTTTCATTTTTTCTCTTTTTAAGCAGTAGTGAGGAGGAGTGGACTATACAGTGGTTGCAGTGGTGAGAGATGAGACTTCATACCTTTTTTTTCTTTTTTTAAAAATTTAACCTTTATTCCGGCTTTGCCTGACATTTTAGCTGAAGAGTAATCAGAGATCGCATTTAACGTTTCGTCACGGAAGTTCTTTCGTCTGAATTTCCCATTTTATTTTCTTTGAGGCATTTAACTTCGCTCAGTTGGTGAGTTATTTAAGCTCAAATTCCTGTATTCCAGGCTTCTCATTTAATATACCCAGGTTAATAGGAACAACCATTTAATATATACCACTTTTAAGTAGTAATTCTAAACTCTGACAATCTCATTTCTTGAGATTTAAAAGGAAAGGGAACAATGGTCTCACTTAAAGTAACTAGAAATCATCCTCCTGAAAGTCTCTCTTTTTTTTTCACAATTATTGTTTTGATTTGGTCAGAAGTCCCAAAGGCTGGCAAAGGAGTTTACTTTTCTCTTCAAAATTACTCTTGTCACTTTCTTCTAAACATCTGCAAGGTAAATCAGGCATAATAGATTTCAAATTTTATAATACATTCCAAATTGACTGTTTTCATCATAGCCAAACCAAAATAAGAAGAGTGTCATGAAAACAACAAATATTAATAGTCTTCTGATTTTCACTCCCTTTAACAGTATTAGTCATGTAATACTCTAGGGATTATGAAGAATAAATCATAAAAGAGATTATGTGATTAGTTATTAATTCTTTCCCTGCAGGACTGAGAACCAAAGGATACTATAATATTTCCTCATTATAGAAATACGCACTTCCCTGGTAATATAATCAATTCTCGTTGAAGCATGGTAGTGAAGGATAGGCATAAACCTGAAAACTGAATCTGACAGTTGTTTTCAAATCTCCTTTTAGCCAAGTGTTTCAAATCTCCCACAGTCCACGCCTTTTATTAGAGTTTATAACATCAATCGGAATTAATAGTGTGATTTTTTGCGGGTCAATTTACATTTTCTGTTTAGCTTTCTAAACTTGAATTGTGGACTGCAGTCTTGTTCTGCGTTCTTCACTCCATTGCATCCCATAGTTTTCTTGCAGTTAGATTATATAGCTGCCAATTGGTAAATTAGCTGTTGCTACTAAAATGATATAAAGATTTGTTTGAGCTTTCTATCACTAAAATATATTTGATACTCATTTATCTATTAATATTACACTTTTATTGAGTGAGCATTAACACATACATACGCATGTGTAGTTTTTTTTGTTTGTTTTTGGTTTGTTTGGTTGGTTTTTTTGTGTGTGTGTGTGGTACGCAGGCCTCTCACTGTTGTGGCCTCTCCCATTGCGGAGCACAGGCTCCGGACGCGCAGGCTCAGCGGCCATGGCTCACGGGCCCAGCCGCTCCGCAGCATGTGGGATCCTCCCGGACTGGGGCACGAATGCGTGTCCCCTGCATCGGCAGGTGGACTCCCAACCACTGTGCCACCAGGGAAGCCCCGCATGTGTAGTATTACAAATTGTTAGTCCATTTCCTAAGCTTGGCTGTTGGGACCTCATTATTTTTCTTGGGCTGTATCTCTTATTAGCCCTTTATGCCTGTAGACAGAGGTTTGTGGCTTCTTCTTTCATTTGTTTGTTTCAATTTTGAATCCCCTGAGGGAGAGAGGTGTGGGGATCCCTACTCTGAACCTCTGAACTATTTCTGAACTATTTCAGAAACCCTGAACTATTTCCCAAAGTCGCCCTTGGAGTTGCTGGCCGTGGGATCCATTTTGGTCTTTTATAAATGAAAAAGTACATCACGGGTCTGCAACCCCGGAGAGGGAGGCCCCGACATACACTTTCTCCTCCCTAGTCCTGAAGTCAGCCCTCCCTTTCCACTCCCATAGACAGCATCCAATCCATTCTCCTTGCCTCCACTTTGCACTCAGTTCACAGAGACCCTTATGTCAGAATACAGTATATTCAGAAAATGTATTTCATGTCTTTTTTTTTTACATCTTTATTGGAGTATAATTGCTTTACAATGGTGTGTTAGTTTCTGCTTTACAACAAAGTGAATCAGTTGTACATATACATATGTCCCCATATCTCTTCCCTCTTGCATCTCCCTCCCTCCCACCCTCCCTATCCCACCCCTCTAGGTGGTTACAAAACACCGAGCTCATCTCCCTGTGCTATGCGGCTGCTTCCCACTAGCTATCTATTTTACATTTGGTAGTGTATATATGTCCATGCCACTCTCTCACTTTGTCCCAGCTTACCCTTCCCCCTCCCCATATCCTCAAGTCCATTCTCTAGTAGGTCTGTGTCTTTATTCCTGTCTTACCCCTAGGTTCTTCATGACATTTTTTTTTCTTAAATTCCAAATATATGTGTTAGAATATGGTCATGTCTTTTAATAAAAATGATTTCCAAAGTAATGCAGTCACAGTAGCAAATTAAAAAATATAGAAGCACATAGGATTAAGTCATACTAAAAATACAGTTTCCTGCCTGACACCTTCCTAATCCCTGTCATCATCTTTTTCAAAACAATTTTTGTTTCCTCCCCCTTCCCCTTATGATTTCCCAAAGTCTAAACAATATGATTTACTGTCTATTCATAAACTTATCAACTTTATTCAATGTCTATTGATTTCCTGCTGAAAAGATGGGGATTTAGCTCGATAACAATAGCCCTCTCTATTTTTCCTCTGACAATCAATGTTTAAAAGAAACATATTATTTTACTTATATCATTTGTTGCTTTTATCCCTGGAAATGATGTATTCTTTTTCCATAATTTTAGTGAGCATCACAACATCTTTTATGAAAAATGAGATCATAAGTGTCACAGTTTGGGAGTTTCACTTGTGTTTTTTTTTTTTTTCCCATTATCAAACTGATGGCATCATATTATGAAAAGGTTGTTTTAAACCACACATTTCAGCAAGAAGTTTGTTGATTTTTTATAAATTTTAAAAAGAAATGTAAAGTATTAGATATCTGTATGATAGCTTAATTTAAATCTCTTCTATTAAAAAATCACTTTCTCTGGGGGACATGTTAATAAGCGGTGAGATTCAGAAACACTGACAGAACAGTACAGACGAAAGAGAAACACAAGGCTAAGAGAACAAGGAACTGGAGAACAAGCTTAATAACAGAAAACAAAACAAAACAAAACCCAGTAGTTGACTTTTTTACATGAAAGATCAGCACAATTGTACAATCATGAGAAAGTTGACCTCCTAAGTTTAAAGCTTCACTTGAGCTTTCTTGCTGTATAAAGTGAGTCAGGAGATGAGGACAATTTATTTCTTTAATGAAATAAACAGCAGTACTAATGAACGGTAACCTATCAGATTAATACGTGCTTTACATATCCTATGCTACTCATATAATCTCACGTTATGTACATATCTATAAATCTCAGTAATTGGTTCACTATTAACTGTTGAGTACCTTTTCTTTCTTGTTTCTACAAAACCTACACCACACCTGTGTATAAGATTAGCGACCTTAGCATCAGTACTGCTCTGTGAAGATGCACAGACTCAGATGAAGGTGTGCACCTGAAGGGCATACGTAAGGGTCGACCTTCCATTTCTGAAAGCTCTGTCAAATTTTCAGTCTGCCCCTCTGCTCAATTCTATTTCAGGTAAGAGTTATAGTTTTCAGAAATACAAAGGCTCACAAACAGAAGCGCAGTATTAAAACGATTTCCAATCTTCTGTTTGCACATTGGTGTCTCCTGGGCCAGGCTACTGAAATTTGAAATCTCCCCGCCAAAAAAAGAGAAAACAAGCAAACAAAAAACCAAAATCTCTTCAATAGTATTTTTCTTGGTAGGTTAATAAAAAATTATCTTAACCTCTGAATTTTTTCTTTACTTATTTAAATAATTTTGCCCATTAGTCATTTCTGAAAGTGCACATGAAGACATATGAGAGAATTACCTAACATCACTATTTAACAAGAAGCAGGTTCAATTTATCAATATGCAAATAGAAGTAGAATTCCCAACAAGCAAAGGTGCGTGTTAGATGTGTTGAAAAATCACAAAACAAAAAAAGTTACGGTACCTGTTTGAGAAGAATTTACAGTTTGTTGGTCGGCAAGACATGTAGATAACTAATCCTAGTGCAGGACTCACACATAAGCACCATCAGAGAGATGTGAACAAGACAATAAGAATATCACCATACATCATTTTAGGGAATTATTTAATGCGTGGAAATAAATCATGAAATATATTAGGATTAGTCCAACATTTAAAAACTGTTCTGTGCAGAACATCTTAACATTATGAATTACACCAAAACTTAATCTAATGCTCAATATATACTGAAAGCTTCCTAAAGGCACATAGAGGATTTTTGAAAAAAAGAACACTATTTTTTAAAAATAGTTTTTTGTTAAAAATAACTATTTTTTTAAAAAAAACCTCTCTGTTAAGTAACACAGTTTATGTTATGTTATTTTGCATGATATGAACTTTTTGTTTCAGTATTTTTGAAAGCTAGTAAAAATATGTCCAGTTGCTTAGGGTTCAGAATCTAGGAAATTTAATATGAACATCCCTTCACTAATGGAAGTGCTTATGTTTCTTTTCTTAAAGCTTGTTTTCCGCATGACCCCACCCGAAAACGTCAGCTCTCAAACTTAACTATGTCTCCATCCTCTGATCTCTCAGTACTGAAGAGAAATCGGCGCTTTTCCTGACTTTTTGCATTTTGACTCATTAAGTGTCTATGCTTATGGTTTCCTCCAGATAAATGATACAGTATAATATGTGCCTGAGAAATAACAGAAATTTAACAAATGTTTGTGCTTATTGAAAACGATGAGGATGCTAAAGGGAAATCTATATACTTTCTTGCAGATTATTAGAAGGAATCAGAACAAGGATTTATCAAACATCAATCTAGCCAACCTGCCAAGGGATGCATTTGTCCCACATTTTGCTTATTTTAAAGTTAATTTTTAACTTGCAGACTTTCTGGTAGTGAGTCAACAGAGCTCCCATCTCATATAAAGAAGATTTTGATATTACAACTGGGAGAACATTTGCTTTTGTATCTGTTCACCAGTTCTTAGCAAATCCTAGTATTAACCCCAGCCTTCCCTTGACCTTTGCTGCCAGGAACCATAATGTCTTTGACTCAGGAGACAGAGGGCTCCTACACATTTCACAGAAACCCATCAGAAAACTCTCATCCCTAGGTGTATGTCTGTCTAGT
Organism: Mesoplodon densirostris; assembly: GCF_025265405.1. NCBI lineage: Eukaryota > Metazoa > Chordata > Mammalia > Artiodactyla > Ziphiidae > Mesoplodon > Mesoplodon densirostris. The sequence goes on along the minus strand of NC_082675.1, from coordinate 84,835,371 downwards.
GCTTTGCAGATGAGCTGAAACCTCTTTTGTGATATTGATGGAGTAACTCCTGGTAGTACCATCTTTTTTTTTTTTTTTTTGCGGTACACGGGCCTCTCACTATTGTGGCCTCTCCCGTTGCGGAGCACAGGCTCCGGATGCGCAGGCTCAGCAGCCATGGCTCACAGGCCCAGCCGCTCCGCGGCATGTGGGATCTTCCCGGACCGGGGCACGAACCCGCATCCCCTGCATCGGCAGGCGGACTCTCAACCACTGCGCCACCAGGGAAGCCCCTGGCAGTACCATCTTAATCAGGACTATAAACAAACAGTCCCTGGCTGTGAATTAAAAACGCATTTAGAAAGCTGTGCCTCCTCTTTCTCAGTTATCTTCAAGTTGTCTTGCCAGAGTTGAGCTTTTAGGAAAGCAAAAAGTATTTTGTATAAGATTTTAACACAAACACATTTTCTTTTCTTTTTGAAATAATGTGTATAGAATACAGCACATCAGACTTGAAAAAACAGCCTCAGCGAACAATAAGGAAATGTAACACCTGTAAATCACACCATTGGATACTGACTTCCAAGTTTATTATAGGATCCCAGGCCACCTCTGGATGTGAGTTTAACTTCTTCTACTTAACCATATTCTGCTCATAAATGTCTTAAGAGTACACCTTCAGAATATTTTCAGGTGGTGATTAATTCCCTATAAGAATAGAAGAATAGATATTTACTACTCTGAGTGTCATCTGCAGGGGAGTTGGCCTCAGCTGTGAGCTTGTTAGATATGTAGAATTTCAGGTCCCACCCAAGGCTTTGTGGTTTCGATTTTACATTTTACACAGTATTTCCGGGTGATTCACGTGTTCATCACAGTTCGGGAATCGCGGGCACGTATGATCCCCTCCCTTAATTTTATTTCCCTCCTTTCCTACATGAATCTGCTATTACTATACACCCGCATAGCCTGGGTCAGTTATGTTGAAGAGAGTAAATGAGGAAGGTGGGCAGTGGGCAGCTCTGGACCACAGACGCCGTGTGTACATGATCAGAACCAGAATTCAGTGGCTGCTGGCTCACTGCTTGCTCAAATGACGGGGCAGCACATCATTCACTTTCAGGTAGAGAAACATTTCTTAAATATATTTGTTCCTGCACTCTGATCTCTGTGCAGAAGATAACCGTATTTCTCTGAAAAACTTCTGATCAGCATCAAATGGCTTTTATAGTGGATTACATCAGAAGAACAGCTCCCAGGGGATAACCAGAGGTTCTTAGCTTGGGCAAGGGGCAACTCAGTGAAACAGTAGGCTTCACGTGATTCAGTATTAAAACACAAGAGTCCTATGAATGCTTACTTAATACTTATTTAAGATGCTCTATTTCCAAAGAATAGTCTCAGGACGAACAGTTAATATCAAGGATGGAATAATTAGTTATTGCTACAAAATAGTTTCTGAAACAACAACCAAAAGGCTATATTCAGGTCTAGGCCATGTTTGAGTTACATTTCCTCTGTGTTGGGCTTAAATATTCCCCCCACACAGTCCAGTTCACTGCAGCTACACGATAGAGAGACCTCCTGATTCTCAGGTCACTAAGGTGATGGAAGGTGGGTTAGCCTAGGTAGGCTAAGAGATGGTGAGAAGGAGTCACTAAGGTTTATGCTGACTCTGAATCACCACATTCAGGTCTCACAGCTCCTGCAAACAGAACCTACCAGATGGTTCTTCCCTAAACTCCCAACTTTTCACTCCTTTGATTCCAACAGATCCTGTGATTTGTTGCTTTTTGAGGATGTAAACATGTCCTCTGGTAGGCACAAATAGCCTCTATCTTAAATGACAATTTGAAAATAAAACATATTTCAGAAGCCAAAATGGTTATATGCCTAGTATTCTTAAAAAGGGCTTAAAGATAGCTCCAGAATTTTTGGACTTAATTTGAACATTTACAAATACAGCATGCTTTTCTAATTTATTCTTATAGGGGAACATTTGAGAGGGAAATACACATTGAGCCATCACCTCATAGAAAATTTCTGAAAGTACAAGGGAGCAACCAGTTCTTTTTTTCTTACACATGCACGTTCTTATTTTGAAATTGGTTTCTAAGTAAAAATATATGATTTATGTCTCAAAATGTTCTGACTATAATGAGCCTTGAAAACACACATGTAGCTCATTCTAAAAGGGAAGTCACACAATTATACTATAAGAAAGAGCTTTTAAGTAAATTTTTAAAAATCAGGAAATGCTTTAGCTACATGTTAATGATTCTTTGCTACTTTCTGAACCAATAGAATTTTTTTTTAGCAAGAGTTTGTAGAAGAAAGTTTCACCTAGCAATACTATGTATCTTTTATTGAGAAATAAGAGTTGACAAAAGGCGTCCTTGTTTATAAAGACTTCAGTTTTGATAGAATTAAAATGACTGCCATTAGGCACTTGACCCAATTTGATAAAGCAGTAGAGACATTTCCTATCATAAAATAGAATAAATTAGATATTAGGATTATGTAAGACAATGAGACATAGCTGAAAAGAATCAAGAGAAATTGTTTCTTTACCAACCAATAGTTTCTGTGTCTACTGGTGTACCATATTTCAAATATTAGAAGTCCATTAAGTTACTAACTTGCCTTGTATACTAATGCTAAAATATGCCTTGTTAAGAATCAAGGAGCATGAAGTATTGGCGTAACAAGAAAATAGACTACTTCATATATTTTCAATACCTTTGCCTCATAAAGTCTCATAAACCTTAATATTTACCCTCAAATAGATAGCTAGACTATTTTTTAAGTTTAAAGGGCATTCTAGAACTATAAAAAGTATCCTTTTATAATGTTATAAGTTCATTTTGTAACACTGGAAAAATAGTATCACATTGTGGCCAAATGTTGCTCTGTATTTTATCGGTTTGCTAATAAAAGTAAAATAAAAACATATTTTTGAAGAATCTTTATTGAATGTTGAAATGAATGTCAGAAAAAATAGCTGGCATATGGTCTTTAATAGTTCAGTATGCTCTTTGAATGGCAGAGGTAATTTGTTTAGTGTAATATGACCACATAATGCAAACAGTTTTAACTGACTTGAATTCAGCTAACCTGGGATTTCTGTCAACAAATTTTTAGCTAATTTGACCAGATTATTATGATTTTTTAGTAATTTCAGTCAAAAATTACAAACCAGTTGCTTATATAGACAAACTTTTCTTGGTCTTCCTGTTGAACTGAATTAGAACTGGCTTCAAGTTTTAAAGACTTTTACTTATTTTGGTAATCCATCAGATTGAAGTGCCCACATAACACTGAGCATTTACACTTTACAATTTAGCACGTATAACTTAAGGAGTGTATAATATTTAGAATTATTTTCCACATCTTAATAATGTTCTCGAATAGCATTATGCCACATTGGAAATATATTTACTAATAATTTTAGAAAATTATATTTTTACTAAAGTAAGTAAAAATAGAACTACCATGTGATCCAGCAATCCCACTCTTGGGTATATGTCCAAATAAAATGAAATCAGTATCTCGAAGAGATACCTGCACCTCCATGTTCATGCAGCATTACTCACAATTGCCAAAATGTGGAAACAACGTTAAGTGTCCTTCAACAGATGAATGGATAAAGAAAATGTGGTATTTATACACAAGGGAATATTATTCAGCCATAAAAAAAAGAAATACTGCCATTTGTGACAAAATGGATGAATCTGGAGGACCTTATGCTAAGTGAAATAAACCAAACAAAGTCAAAACTATATATGTGGAATCTTAAAAACAAAACAAAACAAAAACAAAAGCAAATCTGATTTCATAGAAACAGAAAATAGAATGGTGGTTAACATGGGCTGGGGGGTGATGGGGGGATGTACGTCAAAGGGTATACATTTTCAGTATAAAATGAACAAGTTCTGAGGATCTAATTTACAGCATAGTGACTATAGCTAATAATACAGTATTGTATACTTAAAGGTGCGGAAAGTAGATCTTAAGCATTCTCATCACGTAAATAAGAAAGAGGAAACTGTGTTAACTATGTGAGGTGATGGCTGTATTAATTATCTTGATGTTGGTCATCATTCCACCAAGGATATGTGTATCCAATCATCACATTGTACACTTTAAATACATACAATTATATTTGTCAATTATTCCCTAATAAAGTTAAATTTAAAAAATACTTTTTGTTTATTAATGCTTATATATTTATGTTTTAAAGTATGTATATAGCTTTCACGTCCAATATTATGAAATATATAGCATATCATATTTATCACATATTTATCTAGAATAAAATCATAAATATTATGCCTTAGTTTAAATAAGCAAAAAAAGACTATATTGCATGCTAAAGATGTTTTTCAGTGATGGGTTCTATTCAAAGAAAACAAATTTAAGCTCTATTAGAAATAAATACTTAGGATAAATGAAAGGAAGGGATCTTGAATTACCTTAGCCTCCCCCTCTATTTTTTTTTTTATAACAACAGAATACCTTCCTCTTAGGCTCTAGGTGACCATGTGTCTACTACAGGGTGATCGTGGGTGTTAAACTGGATGTTATATTCTAGATAAAGAAAATAGTGCGCTAACACATAACAGATGCTCAATCAACGGCTGATATTTTTATTGTCGATGGGGATGTCCCTACACTTAAGCACATAGAGTCTACTGTTACAGTACTAATGACAACAGTTTCTAGTAACAAGGAAATAAAATAGAAAAGGTAATCCCTGTGATAACTAGAAAACGTTTTCACTTTTAAATTTTAGTTATATTCTGAAAGTCTTTCTAAGCAATAATGGACTAAAATTCCATCACAAAGAGACAACCTAAATGTCTCCTTATAGACAGAACAATCGTTCATTCAGTGATAATGTTCCATTTCTATATCAATCTGCTACTTTCACAATTATTAACTTCCTTCTAAAAATAATTTCAAGCCTAAATTTAAACCTAACCTGTTTTCCCATCATATAAGAATACTTATTGCTTTAATTCCATAATTAAGCCCCCTATATAAAGTTTTCCCTTTTATACAAGTTAGACATTTTTGTTGCCTCATAGAAAAGAGGTTTGGTTTTATTGCCTCCAAAGGTGATGATTATGTGTGTTTGCATTTGCATTAGTCAAATGAAATGCTTATAGCATAACATTTAAGAATTGCTAAATAGAGATGTTACTTAAAGATGTACAGATGTGTGAGAGGTATTGTTACTTAATTAGCATCCCCAAATTGGTCTAATTTTCAGTCTAAGCTCACATTCCTTTCATAGATCTGGAGTCCCTTGCGATTCACGTTTGCACACAAATCCGTATTCTTTGTGATGGAAGGATAGAGTTGTGCTTATTTTGACAATAAGAGATTGTGAAATTGATGCAACGTTGGAATAAAAATAGGAGAGTAAGAATCAACAATTTCCACTGTGTTAAACTCATACAAATGGAACAAAATATGGTGGCTTCAAAAACCTTTCCTGACAAAGTCCAATACATCTGACCAGCATGTTATAAAAATGTTGAAGCAAAAAAGTACTTCGTTTTCAGCGAATATCCTTAGGGGGAGAATAGATTGGGGGACTATTTTGTCCTATTTTGCATGTTAAGTAGAAAACATTTGGCTCACAAGTTCTTTTAATCACACTTTTACTACCATACTAAATACCTTGTCTCAGGTAATAATATGCAATTCCGTTTTCACTTTGCCCCTGTCTTCCTACGCATCTATTTCGGTGGAACTGATGTGAAGCCAATTTCATCTCGAGCTCTTAGAGATGAGGCCTTGGCAGTTCTAACGAGGGAGAGGAGCCATGCCCCAGCCTATGGGAACGAAGGCCTTGAAAACCCCCTACCTGCAAAGCCCCACGTTGTGGGCTGGGACCAGAACCCTGGCTGAAATCTTCAAACGAAAGAGGGTTAGGTGTGAAGTCTGGAGGAATAAGCTATACACGTTCATTCTATTCTTCTGAACAGCACTGGCCCACTTACAGTTTATTTCTGAATAGCCTATCAGCAAAAGCAAGTCAAAGGACTAAGTTTTTTTTTTTTTTTAAAAAACGACGTCTTTAGAGGTCGGGTTATAAAGAGAGTGTCCATTTAAATACTGTCTTTGTTTAAGGGCGGCATGGACTGTACAGCCCAGTGGTCCTTGCAAAGGTTTTGAAGACAATGATAAGCGACGATAACCTGACTGCAGCATAAATCATCCTGGCAGAGTTGTTAGAACAGTGAAGATCTGCAAAAGCAAGGGTGCGGCTTCATTCTCCCAGGGGCAGGGCACTGAAGGAGACCGGAAAGATCGTTTCCTGTTGCTACATTTTTGCAGAGGCCCGGACTGCTCTGGGGGGTCCAAGAAGACCATCAGCGAGCCTTACCCGTGTCCGTGGGACTCCCCGGCTCTCCCCGAGCCCGCTGGCCCGCAGCCCGCGGCAGGGAGGCTCCAGCGCCCGTAGGTGGCGCCCCACGTCCGTGCTTGCGCTTCTCGTCCGCGCTGGGGGCGCAGCTCGGAAACCCCGCGCGTGTCCCCGGGGGGTTAGAGCTCAGAGCAGGCATTTTAATAACTAAGCGCTCGAGTGTCAGCGCGCCCCACCAGCCCCCAGGTTCAGAGGAGCAGAAGCAGAAACCCAGGCGGAGGCGCCCCTCTAATCCCTGCCCAGACCTGGCATTTCCCAAACTGGAGGTTCCGGAACCCCAGCTTTCACATCATTAAGATCCCAAGATTTTTCTCTTCATCCCAGTCCTCATTTTTTCTTTTTTTTTTTTTAAGAAAACTGCTTTCCCCACTAATTATGAAAGTGATCAGGATTAAGACTTGGAGGGAATTTGGAAAAGAAAAGAAAGAATCGAGAAGAAGAGGCGCAACCGGCGCTCTTGAGGTCGCCTAATTTCTGAAAGAGAGGCGTCTGGGAGGATTTCGCGCTGGGTGTTCGGGTGAGAGCGGGACCGGGGCGGTGCAGGGCGCGCGCCGAGTCCTCAGGGCGTCCGCGGCGCTCGGCGGTGCGGTCCGGAGACCGGAGGGGAGGCGGGGACTGAGGCGGGGGGCGGGGGGTCGGCGGAGAGAGGCAGCAGCGGGCGCGAGGGCCCCTCCGAGGCTGCGGGCCCGGGTGCGGTGCAGACGCGGGGCGGGACGCGCGGGGCGGAGCGGGGCGCGGGCCGGCGCGGGAAAGCGGCAGGGCGGGGCGGCGCGGTTATTGGCCAAGCGCCGGGAGAAGGGGTCGCGCTCGGTGTCTCCTCCCGCCAGCTCCCGCTCATCTTCTCCGAGCAGAACAAGTTCACGGACCGCGGTACTCGCCCATCATGGATGTTCCAGGTAACCCAACTCGGCCCTACCCTCCGCGATCGGCGCGTTAACTGCATTCGTGCGTCTGTCTCAATGAGGACCATCGCGGGTCTGCGTCTGGGCGGAGAGAGAGCGGAAGAGAACATCGAAATCATTTTGTTCAGGGGCTGAGGAGGGAGGCTTCCCGTCGGGAAACAACTTGTCTCTTCTTATAAGGACTATTTAGGCAGTTGGCTGAGTTGTTCGGAAGCTGCGGGCGGTGAGGGGAGAGGTTTCTTTGCTTTTTGTTTCTCGCCTGGGTATTGCAGAGATATGTCTAGTTTAGCGGGGGAAGAAGGGGCCCGGTTACAAGTGCAGACGGGCGCGTAAGTTGGCAGAAAGCTGCAGAGGCTGCCTCCTGGCCGGGAGGAGAAGAGCCCGGAGTCCGGAAACAAAAGCTGCACGATAAGCCAAGCTCGGGGTTCCCAGCGCTGGAATCCTCTGGTCCTGCGCCAGAGAGAGGGATCCGAGGGGCTTCTCCAAAGGGGCTCGCTGCTGGCAGGGGAGGGCGCTGGAAGTGAATGTTCGGTTTTAGGATTTCTCTCTCTTCTTTTCTGGTTTTTGTTTTTCCTCTTAATCTTATTCGCCCGAAGGAGCTTCCTGGGGATTTGTTCTTGGGGTGGAAAACGGATAAGATCTTCACTAAACGGATAGCTTAAAAAAAAAAAAAAAAAGTCTCTAGGTCGGAGAAATAGAGGATGAATGAAAGTGAAAGCAGAGAAAGGAAAACGGTTTCTTGGTGTGGCTTTAGAGAAAATGCCTCTGAAATTAAAGCCATTAAGGCTTAGTGGATCTTTTTCTGTGCCTGTGTCTTGAGCCCTCTTTTGCCTTGGGCTGAATGGGCCGGGGTGGCGTTGACCGCGTCTCCGCGGGTGACCGGCCATGTCCTTATGGCCGAGGCCCTGCGGAATTGCGGGCCCCTTACCTGACCGCGCCCCCCGGCGCGCACCGCCCGGGAGCCTTCGGGGATGCCCTGGCCAGTGAGCCCCGGCGTTTCTCGGGACCGGTGTGCCAGTCGGGCTCTCCGGGGGGCAGTGCGAGGCACCGAGGGGGTGGCCTCCAGGGAGGGAGCCCGAGTGCCGCAGGGACCTGCTCGCCGCGCCTCCTCCGCACGCAGCTTCACCTTCCTGTCTCAGGGTTTGGGTTCTTTGCCCTGACAGGTCCGCTGGCGCCTTTCTTCTGAGGACGACCCCGGCCTTGACCATCAGCGCAGGGGACCGAGGCCAGAGGAGGCTACTCCCGGCCCCGCGCGTTCCCGCGCGCCCTCCCGCCCTCGCCGCGCCCCCGCGCGCAGCCCCCCGCAGCCCGGATGCCGGCGCCCGGCCGGGGCCCGCGAGGGCCGCCGCTGACCATGCCCGGGCGCCGGGGGGCGCTGCGCGAGCCGGCCGCCTGCGGCTCCAGCCTGGGGGCGGCGCTGGCCCTGCTGCTGCTGCTGCTGCCCGCCGGCTGCCCGGTGCGGGCTCAGAATGACACGGAGCCCATCGTGCTGGAGGGCAAGTGCCTGGTGGTGTGCGACTCCAGCCCGTCGGCGGACGGCGCCGTCACCTCCTCCCTGGGCATCTCCGTGCGCTCCGGCAGCGCCAAGGTGGCCTTCTCCGCCACGCGGAGCACCAACCACGAGCCGTCCGAAATGAGCAACCGCACCATGACCATCTACTTCGACCAGGTCAGCCAGCCGGCCTGCCCCTCGCCTCCCGCCCGGGGTGGGGAGGGCGGGGGGCCTGGGGGGTCGCCGGCTTCCGGGACGTGGAGTTCCAGGCTCTCCCCTCCTCTCTGCCCTTTCTCCCTTCTCCAGTGAGCTCTCCTTTTCACACTGTAGCTTTTTTTAGAACTAATCAGCTCAGTTGGCACTGGGGTGACTGAGAGTCCTGTAAAGCTAAGCGTCCCGTAGAGCCAAGAGAGCTGAAATAGATTTCCCGAAAGGACAGTGAACGTTTTGTTTTTCGCTGGCATGGGGGCCGTCCTTTGTGGTGGATGTTTCTGTCACCCCACTGGCCACTTAGAGACCGAGCGCATTTAAACTCTCCCCGCTCAGCCCGCGGGTTCTCCGAAGGTCTCGGCCTAGGCTCCGAAAATGTGTACCTACTGCTTATTTTGGAATGGACTGGGGAGAGGATGCTTGTCTTCAGAAAAATAAGTGGGGAAGAGTTGGGGGGGGGGGAAATAGCAGGTATAGTTATAGATAAACAAAACAAAACCGAGTGTGGTTATATGAATGCAATGTACGGTAAATACAATATATACAACATAACATAAAATGCATATAGATGTCATACATGGCGTGCTTATATAAAGAAAACACAAAATGAAGAGCCATGACTTAAGTTGCTCTAGCCACTCAACTTCTCCCACTGGCTTCAAAGCAGAAGGGCCTGCGTATGATCAGGCTTTGGCAACGCCTTCTCTGGGTTACTGCCGCCCAGGATGAGAGGCTGCCACCTTCCTCTAGGGTCCTCCCTCCCCACCTTGGTTTCTGTTGTTTTTCGGAAATAAACAGGAAACATTAGCGTGGTTTCCAAACTTTACCTCACCATTCCATTCCTTTTGCCAAAGTGCTTCCCACACAGGGAGCTCGGGCTTACTGAGCACACTTGATTGAGTCCCTTTCTCTCTGTTAACCAACTTGCATGCCTGAGTGGTGACACATCTGCACACACCAAAGCCTCTTCTTAGGCCAGTGTCTTTATTTGCTTTAATCCTTGTTAAGGATTATGTACTTGAAATTTGGGGAGGGGTGTGTACGGGGCGTGTCTCTCTTTAATCTGTTTTTTTCTTACGAGACATAAATGTCTTTAATTTAATTATGTCCAACTAAAGCAGGCAGTGAATTAGTTTTCACAGCATTTTTACACCTGCCCTTTCATTAGGGTGTCAAAAAAAACTCTGTGACGTAGGCAGGCTAAGTAGTAGTAGGATTCTAATTTTATAGATGAGCAAGCTATGACAGGGCAGATTAAATGATGTTTCTCTGGTTCCCCAGTTAGGGAGTAACTGAAACTTGCTTTTCTGGGGCTGGTGGGTGTTCTTCAGTCTACAGCAGGGCCCTGGATTTACCAGCTTCCTGAATTAGAAATGGAGGTGCGAGAGTTGAGGCCGTTGAGTTGGGAGAAGCAGCGCTGAGGGCTTGGAGAGGGGAGGCTTTGTTCTTTTCTCAAGCCTTGTCAGGCAGACAGGAACACAGCCTCGGAGGGAGGAGGACTCACATCCTGAAGCACATCGCCTTTAACGATAGAGCCCGAGTGTCTCTGAGCCCTGCAGTCGAGGGGCTGAAGTACTGCTTGGAGCTCCTTGAAGAAGCTGCTGTGGTGCAGTTGCCAGCCATCCCAGCAGTTGTCAGTGGCACCCTGCCCGTTGCTCTGGGAGCCGTGTGTGATCCATCTGTAATGAGTGTGTACAAAATAACAGCAAAGGGTGTGAGGTTGAAATTTATTTTCTGAACAGATGACAGGGCCTCTAATCTAGGATTTTGTTGTTGCTGGCTGTTCATTTTAAAAGCTGAGAACACCAGGCGGGCCATTTTATTATTTTAATTGAGTTGTGCATGTGTGTGTGAGGAGGAATGGGGACAGGTCCAGACAGAGGGGCCGTATTCCGCCTTGAATATCTGAAAGGGAATCTGTTCGTAATGGGGGGGAACCTCCACTCTCCAAGTTCCGCTTATGACATCCTGACAGTCTCATCCGTCTTTTATTTGAGAAATAGCACCTGGAGGGTCACGTGATTTTGTATCTCGTGGCTCATCTTGTCATTATTCTCGCACCTTGTGGAGTTCCCACCGTTTGAGCTAAGGGTGTCCAAGCTGCCTTTCCACTCTCACTTTAGTTGTCCAAGCTTACTTGCATGACATCATAGCTCAGCTTAGGGAGCAGACACCTCACGTGGAGTAAAGTGAGGGGAACTGGGCGCAGCCAGTGTTTATGGAGTGTGGTCTTTCACCCAGCAGCCTTTATTGAGCACCTACCGTGTGCTGCCGGCGGGGAGGGGCATGCGTGGGGCTGGGAAACAGAGAGGAAACCTCACATGGTCGGTCTGTTCTCTCCTAAAGCACACAAAGCTCGTCCCAAGCTTTATCTGACAAGTTATCTCACTGAGTTGGCCTCTTACGCCACAGTCCTTTCTTTGCCCATTCAGGACGGAGCTCTGTTTTGGTCCACGCTTCACGTTCAAGTCCCCAGAATCCCACGGACCGCTGAACAGACTCAGTTACAGTGTGTCTACTGAGCTGATCGTCTTCCCCTGCTTTCTCTCAGCCCTGCCCCACAGCAGCCACAATTTGCATCCACGTTTTCAACGCATAAATAAAATATACTCTAAAGCCATCCTTTTGAATTACAATCCATTAGCATCCTTCGGAAATCAATTCCTAGGCAGGATGTTGCGCTCCGGGGCTGCTTCCTTCCTGGGGCGGCCTGGGCACCCTGAGCAGGTGCTGCGGTGGTGCTTCAGCTCCTAAAGGGACGGGTGGGGGTGATTTTGTGAGTCTGACTGAAACACACGCGGAGGAGGGGCTTGTTCTGTGCGTGCTGTATCCCCTCTTCTTTTCCAGGTCTTAGTAAATATTGGCAACCATTTCGATCTCGCCTCCAGTATATTTGTAGCCCCGAGAAAAGGGATTTATAGCTTCAGCTTCCACGTGGTCAAAGTGTACAACAGACAAACCATCCAGGTGGGTTGCTCTGACAGCTGGACACTTGGGGCTCTGGATGAACAGTCCCACCCTCTGCGAGGCGGGGAGGACCAGGGATGGGGGTCACGGGGGCCTGGGCACCAGCTGAGTCCTCTGGGTCAGGACCCCGCATGGGTCCAGGTCCATGGCCAGGGTGGGGGGAGATGGGGGGGGGAGATGAGAACAAGTGGGTGGAATGGGGTGCATCGTGGTCTGCTGAGCTTTACCCTCTTCCTCGCAGGTCAGTTTAATGCAGAACGGCTACCCGGTGATCTCCGCCTTCGCAGGGGACCAGGACGTCACCAGAGAAGCTGCCAGCAATGGTGTCCTGCTGCTGATGGAAAGGGAGGACAAAGTCCACCTCAAACTGGAGCGGGGCAACCTCATGGGAGGCTGGAAGTACTCCACGTTCTCGGGCTTCTTGGTTTTCCCTCTATGAACGCAGCATCCCGGCCCCGCCCTGCCCCGCCGATGATGGGGAAGTTGCCATCTGGACCCAGGAGTTCACCCTTCCTAACACCCCGAACTTGCCAGAACAGGACAGCTCGTTTCTAGCCTCCTTTGTCGGACTGTTGTGGTAGAAGCGTGATCGCCTTCGGAACCTCCAGTGTTTTCTTTGAATGTTGACCATGCCTCTGCAACCTGACCTCTAATTAGTTTTAGATGACAAGGTCTGAAGGAGAAATGAAATGACGGATCTGAGCAATTTGTACCTGTGATTGTAAAGTCGATATGGGATTTTATCACTGGGACCACTGACTTCTCTTCTTTTGTCTGCACCTGGTACCGCTGCCCCCGGAATGGCCCGCAGGCTGCAGGCTGGGCTCACAGCAAGAGCCCTGCCAATCACCACCGCCCGACAGTCCTTGAAACGTGTTCTCTGTGTGTCTGTTCAGCCTTAAGAAAAAGAATGGCTTCGCTTTCATGCCGTTTTCCTCCCCACCCCGGATGGATGGGAGGACGCGGGAGGGGGAAGGGACATTGTGTTTAGAAGTGCTTTATCCGGAGAAGCAAATTTTGCGCCATTGGACTGCCAGTTTTGTTTTGTATTGTTTGTGTATATGTGTGTGTGTGCGTGTGTGTGTGTGCGTGTGTGTGTTTTCCCCAAGAAACTACTTTCCTTCCCACACACAGCTCTCCGTCCAAGTCCACACCCCTGCTCTTATCTTTTGTGCTGGGGTGAGGAGAGAAAAATGTGTGTTGAATTCCTGGATGAGACCAAACAAGACAAAACAAAAACTAACTGTGTATTTTGTTTTGGAGGAGACCAAACCAAACAAAAGGTACCTGTAGAGCAAAGTGAAAATGACAAACGGACATTTCTGCTTATTCTTTCAAAGAGATTCTCTCAGAGGCACTTTTGGAACTAAAAACCTGGATTTTTTTTTTTTTTAATTTACATTCTGGAATACTTTAAGAGACTGATGTTCCTGGGTGGCCTGAATCATGTCAGATGGGCATGGAAGCTGTGACGACCAAGTCCCCGATCACATGGTTTCTTTGCTGAGCACACCTGGGTCTTCCAGGCAGCATGTTTTTGTTCATTTGGATCCACTTCTGGGTGAGCACACCGCGATCGGGTGCCTCAGAGTCGACAGGACCAGCCAGTTCTTCCCCATCAGGATCCTCTTCTGACCCACCAAGGCCAGAGGGTGTTGACACTCCCCTGGGAGCGCCTGGCGGGAAGCCACCTGGAAATCGCAGTGGTTGAAGGTGTCCGCAGAGGTGCCCTAGAAGCACTTTCCCAAATCCTTGTGTTTGGCACCTTGTACAACAATATTATGAAAACACAGCTGAGAGTTGACGGGTGCAGGATTCCTACGCCAAGGAAATGGCACTGATCCCAAAGCAATCAAAGAAGAAACCTCAAACCGGATGTTAATTTGTCCTTTGTGTAACAATGTAACCAAAATATTGATGATAAAAAGTCATAATTTAAGATGCAGAATAAATGGGTTTGATGTCTGACTTGCTCTCTCCCTCCACCTCGCCTTCCAACTCTCAAAATGTGTGTAAGGAAAGGTGTGTAAGGATCAAGGGCGTGGGGAAATTAAACCTATACTGTTTACTCTTTAGAAAATACACAGAAAAACACACACCGACAGAGGCAGATCTAGCTTTGGGTCCAGATGTATATTGCGCTCTTAAATATCTATTTTTCACACAGAAAGATTTGGGGGGAGGTATTATGTGAAAAAGACAGCATTAAAAAGGTTTGATGGAGAGGCAATCTGCTTTTATCACATTTAATCTTTGATGTAGTACAAGATCCAATCCAATATTTCAATCAGAGAACACAGATACACAAGAAGCTGACCTTTGATGATCGCATCAGTTGTTTCTAAGATGTATGTGAGGATGGGTTTCATTTTCAAATAAGAAATGCAGTGGGGATTCTACACGTGAAAAAATATAGTTGGGCTAAGGGTGTAAGTTTTATTGGCCTTAGATGAAGAGCATAACAGGATAAAGAATTTAATTTGAATCAAAATGCTGTTACGTTTTGTAAGGGGAAAAAAGTATCAGAAAACATCAACCGAAAAGCATTTGGGATATTTTGGCTCTGTGAGTAGAAGACATACTCCTGACAAGAGCATTATTTATTAATGCTGGTAACATACACAGCAGGATCATAGCTAAGATTTTTCTCTATTTTATTGCTCTTAGCTATATAGTCCTCTTTCCCTCATTTCCTCAACCTTATGTTCAATTTAAAACAAAAAGCAAACAGTCCTCAGTGAGAGACAGTATAGCACGTCTGAGACTGAAAGACGAATGAGAAGTTTTTATTGCTTACTAATTTGTAATAGACATTACTTCCTAGTTATAAATGTATTACATATAGGTTGTCATCTGGGTATACTGTCTAATAATAAGTTATTAAATTGAGCTATCTAAAAATAAGTATGTTTCAGGAGTTGATTTTATATTAGGAAGGAAAACTTTATCCCCCCCCCCTTTTTTTTTTTTAAACAGATGCCAGGCACTACATTAGGAAGAAGCCAGGACATTAGTGTTTCTAAAGTTGTTGATCACCTTCTCCTGCTCCTGCCAAGGTTCTATTTGGCTAAGGAACTTTGAGGGAGATGAAGCTCTTGTGTATGGTCTATACAAATATATAGGTCAGATCAAAATTTGAAATATATCTTTAATTGGGAAAAAAGGGACGTCTATATTTGAAGCCCAGTTTGAGCAGCCCCATCTCTGAGCCGCAGTTTCCCCACCTGTAGAGTGAGGAAAACGACCCTGCACCTTCTGCTTAACCCCCAAGGCTAATATGAGAATCACACAGAAATGTCAGAACTACAAGGAGCCATGGCGGAAAAAGGTAGGGAGAGTGTTTCTTGTATATCAGATTTTTCAACAGGCAATTTATGAAAACATATTTAAAATGAACAGCCATATTTAAAATGTTCATGTCCATGGACATATTTAAAATGTCCAATAGGACATATTTAAAATGAAAAGTAAATGTCCATATTCTCAAATAGCCTTTTAAAATTACAGCACTGTATTGAAGTCTCATTTGATTTTTAGAAACATATCAAAATCTACACATTTTCATATTAATTTAATTCTCAGTTATGTTATTCGACTATCATCTGTGGCTCAAGCCAACCTTTCCATTCAAATATGTAACCAACATTTTATAAAAATGTATAATTAACATTTTAACACAAGTAAAAGATGAGGTTCCAATATTACGACATTATAATAGTGAGTTGCTCTAGTTGATAAATGTTAATGCTACTAAACTGTAAATGCTTTTCAAACAATACTATTTTTTAACTTAAAATATATTCTAATTTGAAACACAATCCTGATGATTCAACTCTAGGTCCTGAGAAACTGTTTAACACCTGTAATTCCTGAGCCTTTATTTGCATCCTTATATTTTTGATTTATGTATTTATGTATAATGAAATTATTTACATTTTTAAAGGTTGTGCTTACTGTGGCTGCCCAGAGCAAAGCTGATAAAAACCTGTTGAATATTAGAATGAAAACTCATGGAATCCTATAGAGATTACATAGATGTACTTATCTGGAAAAAATATTTTAAGCTAAATCTAGTTATTTCATGCATCAGAAGAGTTAGAAAAGTTATACAAAGCAAACCAAAACTTTTACTGAATACTTAATTTTGTTTGTACTATTTCCTTGACATCTTGTAAAGGAAATTGTTATCAATTCACATTCATAGTATATATATATGGTTTGCCTGTAAATACATGCACATACACAGCTGATTTTTAGCATAATGATAAAAATAAAATACATACACTGGCTACATTCTCCTGGAATCTAGAAATATGTGAGAGGAAAATTTGATGAATCACTTTACACAAGCAAAACAAAAGCATGGGTTGCTTCAGCATGCCTCATATATGGCACAAGAACAAAGAATCTTCTGGCAATTTGTGACCCTATAATTTTGCAGTCATTTATAAAGAAATTAATATTGCAATAAGAATGTTGCTGTAAATAAGTAGTTAATGTTTATATTTCTACAGAATAGAAAGCATATAACAATCTACCATATAGATACACTTGAATGAAAGGTTCTGTTACATTATATTTAAGATGGTGTAAATAAATGATGGAACTCATAGAAGCAGGTTGCATTGAATCACTATAAACGGTTTACTGTGCACTCTGTAAAAACACTTACAAGAAATGTAAAACTAGATTGACCATAGAACTACAGTGAGCTTTTACCCTTTTGCCTTGCTTGTGTAGTTCACTTGTCATTGGGAATCTATTTCTAAAGCTGGCGCTTGGCTACTACAGTGGGATATTACAAATTTTTTTTTTCTTTTCTTTGCGATACGTGGGCCTCTCACTGTTGTGGCCTCTCCCGCTGCGGAGCACAGGCTCCGGACGCGCAGGCTCAGCCACCATGGTTCATGGGCGCAGCCGCTCTGCGGCATGTGGGATCTTCCCGGACCCGGGCACGAACCCGTGTCCCCTGCATCGGCAGGCGGACTCTCAACCACTGCGCCACCAGAGAAGCCCCTACAAACATTTTAAAATTTAAGATCAGACGCTATAAATTCTTGTGAGGTTCTTAAAGTTAATTTTCTTGGCATTTAAGGAGCAAGCACACCAAATATACTGAAGTGAGTTAAACAACAATTTCCATTTTGGTTTTATGGTTTTAGATATTTTGTGCTCTGATTTTTTTTTTTTTTGGAACAATACACTGTGAAGACGTTAACTGATGCTGGCCATGTTCCTCTGTTTATGTTTTTGCCTAGATTTTTAAAACATAATTTTTGCAGATCGATTCACCAAAAAGTATGTTTATTGCTCTTGTGGATGGAGGTCTACGATTAATTCACGTTTAGATATTTTAAAAGTCTGTATGTTACACAGCTGTCCATGGTGTGATTGGTCAGATTCAGCCTTCACTCACCCCCTGAGAAAAGAAAAAAAAAGTCTTCTCAAAATTCCTATAAAGTAGACCCAATGAATATGAAATTTAAAAAAAAATGGCATGTGTGTGTTTGTATAATAACGTTATACCAGAACGTGAATTCTAAGTAAATGAGCTTTCCTTCCATTCCCAAACCCAGTAGGGTAACTTGAAATTTGTAAGGGCAAAAGCCATGAGGTTTTACTAGGAGCTCTGTTTTATCTTCCTAAGCGGATTTTGCTGTGGATTTCCATCACCAGAATCACTTCAGTGTCTATAGCGTCATAAATCATCATCTTCATCAGCTCACCCACATACACTCTTTGTGTAGCGTAAATGAGCTCCTTGACAAGTTAATTTGGAAAAGAAATCTTCATTCCCTCTTCTGAACGCCTACGGCAAGACTCCCCAGGCTTAGAATGCCGCTTTGCCCTGGAGCTGTCCTAACAGGATGGAAGCTACTTATTAATGAGTCATTCCAGTCTTGAGACCTGACTAGCATTGCCTTTTACTTGGATTAGTGTTTCTTCACATTCCAGGAATGCTGATTTCTTTTTTTAAATTCATTTTAGGTGGCAAAAAAAAAATTCTTTGTGTTGAATGTTGGCATACATTGGATGTGGAACTCAGGTATTTTGCCTAAGTATCACTTTATTCATTGGAAAATACTTATCTCAATCTCTTATACTTTCAAAGTCCTGTGGGATATAGAGCACCCTAATGTTTCCTTGGCTTTGTATTATAAAAGGGCACTTATTGTGATTCTGGTTCATTGTTATTATAGAACTGACCCAAGAATAATGTCTAAAGTATAACTAAGTTAACTGAAAAAAATTGGCAAATTCTCCTTATTACTAAAAGTCCTCATTTGCCGTATTTTTACATGGATCTTACAGATTCCTACCAGCTTAAAATTAACATTTATCTTTGAATTGCTAACTCTTTTTTTTTTCACAATCATGTAACTATTAGATCATAAATAGTATACTTCCAGAGAGAAGTTTATCACTGAACAACAAATTTAGGACATGACCATGGGACACTGTCTTTTTTCACATTGCCGAGCATCATGTCAAGATGTCATATAGTTTTGTTCTGAAATTGTCAACTGTCAGTGGAAAGAGCAATTATATTACTTATAAAAAATGATCTATTCTTTTGGGAACAGGGTGTAGATATTTCCTTTTCATTCCAAAACATTTGCAGATTGCTGCCTAGGGGCCAGTGCGCTTAGGGATAATGATAGAAAAATAAAGACATAGTCGGTGTATGCCAAGAGCTTATAGTCCTTGTTGGAAATGGTGTTCAAAAGTAGCCTGGAGGAGAGCCAGTTAAACTGCTGGTGACAGGGCGTCTGAGGTGGGTGTGGGAGGAAACTTAAGAGATGTGAATGCATATTTACTAAAGTTAATAATGTAATTTACATTTTTCACATAGGAAGCAGAGGATGTGAGTTTGGCATTGGCATTGAATACTGAGCATCAGTTGATCTCCCAGTTAAAAGGTCCCCCCATCACCTCTCCTCCCTTGGTGAACATGGTTGGATATTTGACAGACCCATGGCAGTCTAGTGCTCATGAACTAATCTTGGAGGTATGAAAGTGACACAGGGCCAGATGCAGGGAATTTCCATTGTTTTAACACACTCAGTGAAGATTACATTATCAGAGCCCTTTTTACAGTTGTATTTCTGCTTTCCTCATGTGGTGAATTTCTTGGGAAAGCAGAAGTCATGCTAAGATTACTTAAATCCTCGGAAGACAGGGCTTAAGCAGGATACAAGCAAGGCATGATGTGAAGTCCCTCTTAAACAGACTAGATGGGACACCTAGCCCTTCAGCATGTTTTATAAGATATTAACTTAACGAATAAAGGTCTAGCTTAATAAGAAACAAAAGATAAACACAAGAACAAATGGCTCTGGTAGCAAACATGAATTCTCTTTGTTTTACTTCTACAAACACACACATACGTATGTTCCTGTATGTGTGAACTTTGAAATAAATAAATATTTATAGTCCAAACTTACCCACTGTCAAAATGCCTTCTGGGTGCCTCTAGTTATGTCATCAGTGAAAACTCATTTTCATATAAGAGGAAGGTGATGGACCAAGGTACCTTTGTCTGGGTACATAGAGTCACTTCTACTAACTTCTTACTTCAATAATTTGGTCTACATATCATATTTCATTTCTTGTATTCAATCTCCTGAATATTTTTCACCAGAAGGTAGACATTACATCTGGTCTCCCTGACAGACAGAGATTGAGAACTGTTGAGAATAATTAAGCCATCTGGTGTTATAAATCCAACAGAAAGTTATGATCAATGGATCATGGCCTAATCTGCTTTTCATCCATTGCATATAAATTACCTTGGCACAAAAGGATGAGGGAGCTGGATTTTTAAAGAAAATGGCCACATCTCCCCAGTCATTAGCTGGCAAAAGCACGCATGCATCAGACTGTGATAATTAGACAAGGCTTATTCTCCCCTAAGGCCTATTGCTTTTGATGCTTCATTTTTCCTTTTTTAAAAATGTCTCAAAATGTACTGCACCAAACAGTGAATGGCATGCAACTTTTACTTAAGATTCTTACTTATTCCTGAGTATGTTCATGAGAAGAAGTTATTACTAACATAAACTTTTTATCTTAATGGAGAATTGAAATGGACCTAAATTAATTTTGCTATATCTTCTTGCAGAATTGCAGAAACATTTGTTTCAGGAAAAACTCCCCAATAGATGGTGCTGCTGTGATTTAAACCACTGCATAATTAGTATGCAAAAAAGCTCCAGAGAGAGGCCTCTGGGAATTCCCTTACATCAAGTTATAGAAAGACAAACATGTGGCTTTATTTTTGCTAAATGCACATTGACTTAATGGTATAATTTGAAAACTTCAGAAAGATGTCTCGGTGTTTTGAGGTCAAGAAATTACTTCTTGGGTCCAATGTTCCTATCTCAAATATTTTTGAAACATACCACAACAAAACTGAGTGATGCAAGAGGATGAGCTAAATGGCCTTCCAAATTTCTTTCCCCATCATGCTTCAAGGGTCTATTAGTTAAATATATAATATGAGGATTGTAATACAAATGAAAAAAATGGAGTCCTTTCATACTTAAGGGATAAAAATTGCAGATGCAGGAACTGTATCGGCAGAATGATGCTCTGCCACTGTTGTTAATGGTCATGCTTAGTATGCTAACCCTCATCACAGAAACAGAAATATAGATCAATGGAACAGGATAGAAAGCCCAGAGATAAACCCACGCATATATGGTCACCTTATCTTTGATAAAGGAGGCAAGAATATACAGTGGAGAAAAGATAGCCTGTTCAATAAGTGGCGCTGGGAAAACTGGACAGCTACATGTAAAAGAATGAAATTAGAACACTCCCCAACACCATGCACAGAAATAAACTCAAAATAGATTAAAGACCTAAATGTAAGGCCAGACACTATAAAACTCTCAGAGGAAAACATAGGCAGAACACTCTATGACACAAATCACAGCAAGATCCTTTTTGACCCACCTCCTAGAGAAATGGAAATAAAAACAAAAATAAACAAATGGGACCTAATGAAACTTCAAAGCTTTTGCACAGCAAAGGAAACCATAGACAAGACAAAAGGACAACCCTCAGAATGGGAGAAAATATTTGCAAACAAAGCAACTGACCAAGGATTAATCTCCAAAATATACAAGCAGCTGATGCAGCACAATATCAAAAAACAAAAAATCCAATCCAAAAATGGGCAGAAGACCTAAATAGACATTTCTCCAAAGAAGATATACAGATTGGCAACAAACACATGAAAGGATGCTCAACATCACTAATCATTAGAGAAATGCAAATCAAAACTGCAATGAGGCATCACCTCACACTGGTCAGAATGGCCATCATCAAAAAATCTACAAACAATAAATGCTGGAGAGGGTGTGGAGAAAAGGGAACCCTCCTGCACTGTTGGTGGGAATGTGAATTGGTACAGCCACTATGGAGAACAGTATGGAGGTTCCTTAAAAAAATAAAAATAGAATGACCATATGACCCAGCAATCCCACTACTGGGCATATACCCTGAGAAAACCATAATTCAAAAATATTCATGTACCACAATGTTCCTTGCAGCACTATTTACAATAGCCAGGACATGGAAGCAACCTAAGTGTCCATTGACAGATGAATGGATAAAGAAGATGTGGCACATATATCCGATGGAATACTACTCAGCCATAAAAAGAACTGAAATTGAGTTATTTGTAGTGAGATGGATGGACCTAGAGTCTGTCATACAGAGTGAAGTAAATCAAAAAGTGAAAAACAAATACCGTATGCTAACACATATATATGGAATAAAAAAAATGGTTCTGAAGAACCTAGGGGCAGGACAGGAATAACGGCAGACATAGAGAATGGACTTGAAGACATGTGGAGGGGGAAGGGTAAGCTGGACGAAGTGAGAGAGTGGCATGGACATATATACACTACCATGTGTAAAATAGATAGCTAATGGGAAGCAGCCGCATAGCACAGGGAGATCAGCTCAGTGCTTTGTGACCACCTAGATGGGTGGGATAGGGAGGATGGGAGAGAGACACAAGAGGGAGGGGATAAGGGGATATATGTATAGGTATAGCTGATTCACTTTGTGATACAGCAGAAACTAACACACCATTGTAAGGCAATTATACTCCAATAAAGATGTTAAAAAAAATACGCTAACTCTTTGCACATGGGAGACACTGTGTTGAGTGCTTTATGGTTATCTTTCCATTTGTTCATCATGATAACCCTACAAAATAGACACTCTCATTACCATTTTACAGATGATGAGAATAACATTTAAAGCAATTAAATGACGTGGTCAAGGTCTCATAGCAAATGAATCTCAGAGGTAGGATTCCAATCTTCGACTTTCTAAGTTCATAACCTATTCTCTAAACTATGATTTTATACTGCATCTCAGAACGAGAGCTAAAGTGCGAAAATCATTTTGTTACATAAACACCTATGTACGCCGTGATTAATCATAAGTGTTCGCATTACAGTTATTTCAGTAAAATACATTGTTTTTTTTTAAAAAGACAATTTAGCTTTGCACCCTGCAAACATAAAAATTGGTTTATTGTAATCATAAGAGAAATATTGCAACAGCTGCTGTAAATTGATTCTCATATCAGGAACGCCAACGTTTGGGCTCTTGTGATGTTTAGTCATCATTCCCAGGCAGAAAATGATAATGGAAACTTTTCTTTCCTTTTTCTTGCCAGAACTCCTTGTAAACATGAATGCAAAATACTCAAGCATATAAATACAAATAGCTCATTTTCCCAACAAGACTGCATATTTTGTAAAGGACACAGGTCACTCTCTCTTAGGAATTCTAGAGTCAAAACTGAGACATCAAGCACAAGAAGAAAATAAGCTATGCTCGTACTGAGCTACTTGCCCTAAAGCTGTTCATGGGGGTTTAAGCTGAACCTCTGGGTGGAGAAATCTCCTAGAGACTGGAGTCAGGGAGTTCCTTAAGAGATTAGATCTCTTGCCTGGAAAGCATACTTAGCAAAATTAAAACTAATTAAACAAAACTAAAGTGGGATTTTTCGAGATGGTAAGTCATTTGGTTGCATTAAATGTATTTGCTATGTTCTAACCAGAGGAAATATATTTTGAAGTTAGATAATAAAGAGACAAAACAAAAGTTGTCTCCAAATGTTTTTCTGAGAATATTACTTTTATTTTTTGTTACCTCTCATTATGTCTTTTTTACAAAACATGTTAACTTAAAGATTGTGGACACAGAAAAAGCTTACATTTGGTACTATTACATCTAAATTTACTACCAAAACATTTTACTAATACATATTTTCATAATATTTTAAAGAGGATAAAGAGTTTTTACTTTTTGTGTTTGTTTCCTGAATGCACTTTTTGTAAAAAACAAAACAAACAAACAACAAAATGTCACATTCCTATTCAAAATGGTAAGGCAAAATTTACCTTTAACAACTTTTTACTTGTTTAAAATAAGAGCCTTGGTCTCAGTAATTATGTGGTGTATATTCAGAAGTGGTACCTATTTGTGTAACAGTATTTGTCTGGGTTCTTGGTTTGGCTCTACTACCAGGCAGAAAGCCTTAAAAAGACCCTTCATTACTTAGTACAACTAAAAATAAGGTAGATTAGCCAAAAGAATAATGATTACATATAAGGAAGTTTTATAGTACCTTTCAGTGAGATAAGATATTTAAGTGTAGTTTCAAATTAACATAAGATAAATTTAGATTTTGATAACTTAAGGTTTTTTCATCAAGATATTGATAATTCTCTATTGATTACTTGCGATGGCTTAGTTCAAATTACATGTTATGCAGTCAAGCTTATTGGCCTGGGAGATAATCAATGTTACTTCATAGCAGTGTTACTGTGAAGAGTGTGTAGCTGTGGTTTATTGATAGTATTTTGGCAGTAGAGAGGTTTATCCTGCCAGCCCTGGTGGTTATGCCTTTAGGTAGAAAACAAGAGTTCCCTATAACACCCTAATACATGATGCATCTTGTCAGGCTTTAGCCACACAAGGTGATGGGGCAGGGCCGCTACGTTCACGCCCTCTAGCAGCTGTGACATTTTCCTTCTTGCATATTTTGAGAAAGTGCCTCATATTTTCACTGCACTAGCTTTCCCTCCAAGAATATACATATTAGAATTAAAATAACACTTGTTCATTAGACTCAAATATATGGAAAATATATCCGGACATATAGATTGTGATAATGATGGTATGGAAATGTAAGTGTACACATGAATAGGATGGATGGATAGATCGATGGATAGATGAATAATAGATAAAAGATAGATGAAAAGATAGATACTTTAAATATATAGTTGTTTGAAAGTGACACAGACTCTCTCTCGATGGAACTTTAGGCAGGCTCTCTGAGCCCTCTTTTAAACTTGGTCTTGACCTTGGGCCTTGTCCTCAAGCCAGCCTAGCCCACTTGTAGCAAGAATCCCGCTAAGTCCCTTTAAAAAGAACACCTGACTCGTTGAGCGCTCCCAGGCATCGAGCGCCCTGGATGGCCATGGGCTGAAGCAGGATTTTTATTCCTAAGGTTCTGAGTTTACTCTCAAGGCTGCATTAGAGTCTCAGCTCTGCTGCTGGGGAAACATCTTCCTGGGTGGAAGTCTTGGCTCTTTCGGGTGGAGATTTTCCCTCTGACTCTTGAGGGGGAAATTCCTGCCTCTTGTGAGGGCTCTGATTTAGCAGCTGGGTTACAGGAGTCCCAGCCTTCTGTTCAGAAGGCACAGGGGCTGGGTTAGAGTCCCGGGCATCTGTGTTTGCCAAGTACCATTAGTTAAGAACAGGGGAGCTTCTTAGTTGACGGAAACCCCTACTGAAATCCTGTCTGCAACGCTTCTGAGATCTCATCTCCAATTCTTCCTGACATATGCTCCACCCCTAGACACAAATTCTGTCAGCTCCCTTTCTTATTGGCATGATTTTATTAAGGATAAGTTGGACCTTCATTGGCTTCTCTGGGAAACAAATCTCCCCAAACAGGCTCCTCTCAGGCCTCTCCCTTCTTATCACCTCTACCCTTCCTTCCCTCTTTCAGCAGCTTTGATGTTCCCTTCAGCCCCCATGACTCCTTGGATATGGGAAGGGTCTCAAGTCCTTACCTCCTCCATCCCTTTGTGCCCCCCCCACCCCAGACTCTCCCTTCCCACTTTGGCCCCCAACTCCCCATGGTCACTTGAACTTTGGACATCCTGCCCCCTCCTCCAACAGGAATGCTCAGGGAACTCGGGACCCCCAAAGCCACTACTTGTCAGGGCAAATGAAAATCTTAAAAGTTTCCTCCACAAATACAGATAAAAGCCTGAGCCCTCAGACTGCACAGGTGCACTTACTTGTGCCATCTGCCAGATACACAATTCAAATGAGAATATCAAGTACAGCAAAAACAAGAGTCAACTGTTTTATATAAGCTGGTGTGTTCTGTACGACTGTTACTTGACTCATGACTAAAATTTTAAAATGAAAACTATAAAGTCTCTATTTGCATCTGAATGTTTGTATATGATTATGTATGTATATATGCATATAATGTACTACATATGTGACATTTTTCTGCATCTGATGATATTTCCAAATTAATTCATAAAATCCTATAAAGGAACTTTATTCAAATTGGCTTAGAGATAAAATAGCTCTTATATAAATTAAATATTCCTAACATTCCCAGATACATAGAAACTAACCCAAATGTTTTTTTTAAGTTCACATCATTTGAGTGAATTGTTGATAAATAAGACTAGTTTCACAATATTGGTTTAATAAAAATGAGTATGTCTTCTGAGTTATCAGAGTTAAAGATATTATGAGCATAAACTTTTTCTACTTGGGATTATTAGTGAAATAATGTAATGTTATATCTATTAGATATTTAAGATTAAATAAATTACAAATTCAAATTAAGAACAAATATACAAATAAAGATACAGAAGAAATGAATTACTTCATGCACATCAAGCATGGAAGTAAAACAAAACACCCATGTATTTAATTTCTCTTAGGGTTTTTTGTTTTTGTTCTTGTTTATTTGTTGTTGTTCTTTTCTCATGGGATACTTGCCTAATATGCATGAATGTGCATGTGCTATAAAAATAGTTAACAGGGAAATAACTTGAGGTGATGGCTAGCTTTGTTTGTTATAATACGTCTGCCTGAAAATAGTTTTCAAAATCTTTTTGGCAATTTGTAGCCTAAGAGTTATGCTAAGTTAAGTAATAGATACTCATTAATAATTTCTAAGTTAAATAACCTACTGAAACATTAATTTTTTTAATTTTTAAATACTTTTCAGTCTTTTTGCAGATTATATTTCTTTATAAGTTGAAACATTAATTATTAAACCTAAATTTAAGTTTTTACACTTTTGCTTTCTTATTTCATATGGTGTAGAGAGGCTAAATATATTCAAGTCTGCTAATAAACATGTTCTTTTGTGACACTGGAAATTAAAGAGGAATAAAATTTGCTAGTCTGCTACAGAAGGCTGGTATGTGACAGACAATTCCCAACTGGTTACTTCCTAGCTTTTTTCTGTAAAAAAGGAAACGTTACAACCGGTTAAAAATACAATCGATATAAGAAAATAAAACTACTGGAAATAATAAAGGTGAAGGGAAACGACATTGTCTACAAAACATGCATAGTATGTAGGATGTGTTTTTGTTATGGGAAAAGGAGTAATTTTGTTCTAAAGTAAAAAGGAGAGAATAAAGGACAAAAACTGCAAATATATGAAGAGTTATAGGTAGTCTGAGAAAAAGGAATCTTGGAAAAGGAATCATATCTTGTGAGATCAAAACTGGATAAGATTGAATGGATTTATTTATACGGTTTTTTAGGAGTTTTAGTATTAATAGAACATAAATGCAAAACTAGAATATGATTTTTTTCTCTTAGAACAACAAACGTGCTTCGATTATTGGTCTGCTCTTGATAAGAGATTGTAAAAGTTAGTTTTTGTTTGTTTACCTTTTTAAGTAATCCTTCAACACAGAGATTCTGTCTTATCAGAATAATTTCCTGTGCTTTATGTTGACTTCACCATGTTCTTCGTTATTTAAGAGAACTGAGTCTTCTCATCTATTTTTAAATGAGTGAAGTTTTTGTTTTGCTTTGTTTTTTATAATTACATTACTCCTCCTGTTTACTTTGGAATTATTTTATTGTTACTTTGGTTAAACAGGTAGCCAAGTATTTTTCAGTGACCTAGGATCTTATCTATTCAAATATTCAAACTTTTTGACATGTTCGATATTTTGCCTTCCCCCCCAAATCAAATCCTAAATGAACTCTTCTTGATCTCAAACTGACTTTGAGATTTCCCAGAGGGCCCCTGGAAAATCTCAGATTTGTCTTTTCATCTTGCAAAAGGAGTAACTACATTTAGTTGCTATGTTCAATTGCATGAAAATCATTGTCAAATAAGAAGAGATGCTTAACATTTGCAGGGGTAAATGTTATTAATGTAAATATTTCAAAAACTATATGAAGTTCATAGACATTTTTCTATACTCCTGCTCTCTGTGTTATGTCCTGGTATAGTGTTATCAGTCACAATTCCAGTTATTATTTTAAAATGTTTTATGCTGCAGCAATAGCTAAGTTTCCTTGTCAAATGAATTCTCATCATATCGTCAACCATAGACATTCAAAGTCTTTGTCATTCACAGATAGGATTTTTGTTTCTGTTTTTGTTTTTTTACTCTGATTCTTCTCCAAAGGTGCTTGCAATTAGCTACAGAGTGCTTTGTCTTCAATGAAAAGGGACTGTTTCAGAAACCCATGGAGAGGATTATGACAGATACTCTGGGGTACAGACTTTGGATGGCTTTGCTTCAATATATCTGAAGCCATATTACAGACTGAATAAGGACTTCCAGAACTCTTGTGGAGAAGCTGACAAGTTCATAAAACTGCTAAGCCAAGACGGAGCAGAACAAAGATTAATTACATGGGACTGAATGAACTGATGAAGAACGATAATGATTTTACAGCTTTTGTTTGGAACAGTGCTGGTTCTTCAGTGTTCTATTTTCTGGATGTAAGGAACCCTTTTCTCCTTTCTCTTAAGCTATCTACAACTCTTGACCATTTAGTAGATTATACTTTTGGTTACAGGAATGAAATGTTGATCTTTTTCTTCCTGCTTGATCTTCCAGAATTTGAGTGTTCTAATTTTCATGGCAATATAAATATTTCCATAATTTCAATGAGTCTGTTCTCCTTATAACAGGACATAGTTGGAAAAATTGGGGTCTTAGCCAAGGCTTGGAATGAGCTGTTATATTTGAGGATGATGTGCATAGAATCAGCTATGGCCAGACAGCTTTGAGGAACTCCAGTTAACTTTATGGAGCCAATGCTTAAAAAGCCCCCTTGGAAAAACCAGCCTGGCACCTGGATTATAGGTGGATTATATGGATTATATCCCAACTTTAAAAGTGACTAAGGGAGGTCACTTCCTGGTAGGCCCAGGAAACTTAGGCTATCTTGGGGACCTCAAGAAGAGAGGAATTCACCTAAATCTATAAGTACCACAGGTGAAGTCAGATGGTGAGGTCTTGTGTAGGTGTTCTAGCCAAGAGAGGCTTTGTAAAGTCTAATCTGTGATTCCTTATGAAAAGTGCCAGCAAAGTAAACTTAAAAATCCTGTGAGGTCAGTTACCATTCTTGCTGCACTTATGTAAAAAATCAGGCCAAATTTAATGATGCCAGATTTACTCTGTTAACTTTGGTTATCTTTGACCAAAAAGAGAGATGACTGCAGAGGACAGAGGAAGGACTTGGTGACCAATGATGTGAGGTTTTGGATTTGGATGACAAGCAAAATAATGGTACCTGTGACAGGATCAGGGAAATCAGGAATGTAGTGTGGTTTATACCACCATAAATTTGATTCTTTTTAATGAAAATCTACTGTACTTCTGATTTATTTAAGCTCCGATTTGTAAAAGAGGCATCTCTAATAGGTGGCAAATTCATTTATAGTGTAACTTAGGGGGGGTCAAGGATGGGACACTTTATCTGTGTTTTTCTCCACGAAGCATTCCAAATGAACAAATTTCATCTGTCAAGACTGGTTCATTTTAAATTAATATGTACGTTTAGTGCGTTTTGTTATTTTGCATCTAACAAATCAGTTCTTTAGATCCAAAATGTAAAGCTGAATCTGTTGCAATGATTTAATATTTCTTGTTACATCTAATTTGATGCTTGATTCATTGATTCACGGGACTGATTGTGATCCCCAGTCTTGGAACTAGAGAATGATAGAATGTCATGCAATATATTATACTTAGGACACATATGGAGAATATAGTTAATTTCCAACATTAAAATGTTTTTTGTCTTAACTGTAATAGTCATGCCTTTAGTTTTCCTCCATGTTTTTCAGATTCTAAAGCTGCTTCAGACTCTACCCCAAAGGTGTTACAATAAAAGCAGAGTGTTAACTAGGAGATTTGTTTCGTTGGCTTTTATATTAAAATTCTGTCACACAGAAGCTAATTAATATCACTAATGAAAATGACTAGCATTGAAGGAAATCTTACCATGTACCCGGTGCCATTCTAAGTGTTTAAGTCATATTACATCTTGTTATGAGCCAGGTACTATCACTTTCTGGAATCTATTGCAGAGAAAACTGGAGCACAGAGGTTAGTTGTTTGGGATTCTACTGCTAGCCATGCTGGCCAAGGTTTGAGTCCACACAGACTGGCTTGTGATCCATAAGGTTATAGATTATGGCATTATTCCCTGCTGAGAGCTAGCCTCAGAAAATTTCAATAGGGCTGAAAGCTTCTTTCTCTAATTGACTCTTGTGGTTAGATGCCTATCTTGCAAAAGTTTTCCTTTTCACTCCATAAATCAATTATTTATTACCTTTGTAAGTTAAATATATCTGAAATTAAAATTAATTTATAAATTGAATAATATTTTTTAGCCAAGTATAAAATGCCCAATTAAATCCCAGCACTGAAGTGCTTATCTTGATGACTTAATATATTTGCCATCCAGACTCAAATCATTTATTCCAAAAGCAAGAGAATAGTTGCTCGGGAGATACTACATAGGGGAAGAATAAGGGGAAATATACTGGAAAGTAAATAAACTATTTAATAAGTGTGACACGGCAGATGTGACTCTACATACACAGATAAAATAAGAGTAACCAGATGGGAAAGGCATTTCTTTTAAGTGCTTGGTCAAGAACAAGGTCATGCATTTCTAAAGTACTGAATGTTAGTGATTCTCTGACTCGGACTTGTATTAATACCATGCCTTTTGGATCTTAATTTTTATCACTATTTTATCGTTCTGGAAGTGTCTTCAAATTCAAGGCGTGGCACTGAAGACTGCCATTCTCAGTGTTTTGAGAAAGTCCTTCATTATATTCATAAGCCTGATATGGCCTCATATAATAGCTACTAGGTTTCTTTGTTAATTTCACAGCAGGCTGAGACCTGTTAGTTCAAAAGCCTGCAAGCTTCAAACTCACACTTTTACACATTAAATTGTTTTCAAACTAGACCAAACAAGCAGTTCTTTGGCCACTCTGTGCCTGCTTGCTTTGCATATCCTATGAAACAACACCCAGCATCTGCTGGTGTTGATAAGACAATCTTGTGCTTATAGGACCCAAGAAGCTACTGTCCTTCAGAGCTCTCCAAGCAGAGACTCCCCGCTGTGCTGCACTGTCACCTAGACTTAAGCCCAGTCTCTGAGCCCCAGCTCCCCCAGAAGTTCCCTTGCCCACCCTCCTCCCCCTCTGAATGCTTATAAGTCTCTGCACAGTCACATGGTAGGAGGGACCTCCCCTCTCCTGCAACCTGATTAAGTAACACCTAATAAACGTGTGTGTTACTGCATCTCTTGGTCATGTCTTTGCCTTTGTCAGCCTCCAAAGGCCTCTACTTCCCCACAGTGGCTCAAGTCCTAGAGAAGGGCTTCACTTGGCCAGGTGTCACTCTCTGTGCTTCTTGGGTTCTACTCAGCTGCTATCAGGAATCCCAGTTATGACCACCTGTCAGGATTTTTTTTTGGTCTTAAATTTAATCTGAAAAATTTCTTGGAGTAACTGGTAAACTAGGACAACAAATCTTTCATCTCCAGACCTCTGGGAGTCCACTTGATGAAAATAAGTCCCACCTCACCTCTCTTTTTTAAAAAAACTGATGTGGGTAAGAAGGAAGCTAGTGTGTAAGATGGTCGCAGACAATCTCTGGCTATAGTGGCAGATCCACTGGGAGATGTGCAGGTCGGCAGTGGTTCTTACCCTGTCATGTTGCCCTCCATCAGAATGATTCACAATGTTTTCTAGAAGCATTTAAGCCATTTATCTGATAATCATCTCTGTGGATAAAAAGGACACATATAATGCATTTCAGTGAACTCCAGAGACATCTATTACATTTGGGATTTGCAGTCTGTTTTTGGATTGATGGTTAGCCACTTTGTTAAAAAGCAAATTCCTTGCAAATACTTTCCTTTTTGGTAATGTCAATTAACAGGGATGCAAAGAACCTTTGGATTTTTAAACATCCATTTCTAGATTAGTTAAATGAGATCAGGAGCCAGGAGGACAGTCTACAGTATAATAGAGAAAAAGATGCATGTTAAATGGCAAATGTGCTGGTTTGCAGGCAATTACGAGGTGGGGAGACCAAACATACGACATCTGTATTCATCAGATGACTCCCATGGGGCTTGTTTTAGATGTACAGTGCCCAAATGCCCACATTATTTACTACAACCTGCTCAGCAACTAGGGGTAATTTTAGCATGTGATAATTCTAAAATACTTTCTTCCCTATCTTCCTTATCTTGCTTTATAAGAAATCTGTCCTGATTTTCTTAAATGCATTTAACACTTAGGTAGGTAAGCCTTAGTATCATGAGGTGTTAATGGCTCACCTAATTAGACAATATATCATCAGAGCCCTGGGCTATGTTTTTCTGTATAGAAACCTTCTTTTTTTGCACATGACTTTATGTTTTTCCAGATTTGCAAAAAACACGAGCAAACAATACTCTAACAAACAAATGTCGCAATTTATTACATGTTAATGATATGCCTCCCTCTGTGCCAGTGGCTCCACGTGTATTATCTCTAATGATGGGATATCGTGGAATGGACTAAAGTAGGATTTTATGTATTTGAGGAGTTTGAAATTAATTAGGGACATATTGGGTGATGTATGACATCAAAGTGTGAATCGTAATTATTGATATCAGTGACCTTTTATTAGCAATTTGTATTACTATGGAGCAAATAAAGAAACATGCTGGAACCCTACACACGTAAGCACCCTCAGTTATATATGTACGAGTATATATTTCAATTATCATTGCATGAACCACAAATGTATTCTCAGTATGGAAAGCACAAGGGAACATATTCTATTTAATCTCTACAGCATATACAGTTATTTGCCTTTCTTCAAAAAATTATGGATTACCATGAATGAACAAATAAAGAAAAAGGGAGTATTTTATTTAGTATTTATTTAGTGTATGACCTGACATTAGTATAATTTAGAAATATGTTTGCTAACTTAAATATATGTGAACTGATCACTTTTCTCTGTGTAAAAGTTGAATTCCTCTTTTAACTGTTTGACCTTGCACATTGTCAATTTTAATGATATTTGACTCAATTATAAATCAAGGCATCAATTTTTTAATTAAAATAATACATTGTAAATTGAGTCATGATGTTTATTCTGAGGCACTACAAAAAGTAGGAAGGTCTTTGCCCAAAATATTTATCTAATTCAGTGTTACTCTTATAATATGAGTATTTCAATGGGTCATCACTTAAATTTTCTACCACATAGTTTCTAAATGTAGACTTTGTTAACTGCAATAATTTGTGAACCAAAAGACTGTGGCCATGCCATTTATTATATTTATTTATTTATTGTATTAAAATATTAAAGTGTAAACTACTAACTTACTGTGCTTTTCACCTTAAACCGGTAATTTGGTTATTTGTTTAACAAACTCCTTTTGCTGTAGTCAGCTTTAATTTCCTTTTTTTATGTATGAAGATTCAGTAAGGTTTCATTTGAAAAGACACTATTATACCTAGTATATGTGATGACACTAAAATGTATTTAAATTTAACCCCCAGCTTAGCCAATTATTATACATAATATTTTATATGTATTATATCATTGAAAGTTGGTGTATAGGATGAGGAAAGTGAGAAAAGAGGAAATAACCGACTACTAACCTCTTAGGTTGTATTAGAAAGAGTGTCAACATGCTTTTTTTTAGTAGATTTGAGAAAGGAGTGGGAAGTAATAGGAAAAAAAAAAACCCAGATAACAAAATTGCCCCAAATGGCAGGATCCTGGAAGAAGATGATGCACCATTAGGCTAAAATTTCCTCCGTTTATCTCAATATCTCTGCAAATGCTTTGTTCATAATTTTGATGGGTGAAGAGAAGAAGGGAGTGATTTGAGACTTTGGTTGTCCCTGTCACTGTGCATTTATTGCAGCTTATGGGTGAGAGAAAGATCAGCA
Source organism: Mesoplodon densirostris (assembly GCF_025265405.1). Lineage (NCBI taxonomy): Eukaryota > Metazoa > Chordata > Mammalia > Artiodactyla > Ziphiidae > Mesoplodon > Mesoplodon densirostris. The sequence continues at coordinate 84,801,856 of NC_082675.1, read as the reverse complement.
GGAATCACATGGAAAATGTCCTCATTCCAATGCTCGATAAAAAGTAAGTATATGACGTAGTGGAACGCATCTAATCAAAATGTATACAGCTCTGCTAGTTGCTAAAGGAACCAGTACAGGTAGTGAAGGCAGAGTCTTTACCCTTTTAAGGCAGAACAAAAGCACAGAAAAGTCAAATGAAAGCTCAAGCCAGTGTCTGACCAAGCTAAGAAGGATGATCAGTTAGTGCAACTGGGTCTTAGAAAAAGGTCCATGTGATCTGGAGAAGTTACCAGAACTTTACAAAAGCAATGATTTTCTGTCCTTTTCCCCCAAGTAAAAACATCACTATTTTAGGGGAGAAAAAAGAAAAGTGAGGCTAAGCCTGGAAACGATGGAAATTATAATGGTCTGGGTCTTACAATATTATTTGTTTTTTTTCCCCTTAGGAAAGGGAAGTGAGCTTATCCAGTAAAGTTCGAGCTTAATGCTGAGAAGATGTTTAATGAAAGAAGGAAGAAATAAGACAGAACAGAAGACAACACAAAACAAAAAGACCAGTCAAGCCAGCATCAAGTGGGTGAAGCAGGTACTGGAGTAAACACATCATCTTAGCTCATTTGCTACTTTTCACCCCTTCCCAACTATACTCTGCAATTTTTTCCTGGCTTGGGACCCAGCAGGATAGCATATGGCTTACCGCCCACAGAGAGGTGAGCAAAGGGCAGGTCAGAGGTGAGCTGAAGGAGACCTTTCTAAGATCTCCATCGTGCACTTATCTTTATATAATCCACTAATATTTATTAGCCAGGGAATTCCTTAAAGCAATCATGGCTCTTTTAAGAAATTCGAGGAGAAAGAAAAGGATATATAAAACTCTACAAAGAAAAAAAATAAAAACCAGAGACATCAAAACAAGGAATTCTATTTTCTTTCCTTTTTTACATTTTTTTCTATATGACTTTTTTTTACTTGTATCCTAAGCATATTTTTTTGCCCCAGCGATTTACAAATATGTACGCACAGGCACGCACACACACACACAGAGGACTTAGGAAATTAGATCATAAGTGCATTCGTATATCATTTAAATAGGACATATGTCAAAAACACGATAAGCTACTATAACCAGCAATTACCTATGGATATTCTGAGCTGAACAACAGAGGGCATTGTGGAATTTACAAACTCCATTCATAGGTGTCCTTTTAGAAGGAAGGACATGCAATTAGCCTCTCAGAAGTTTTAGAAAACAGGACTTATATAGACCAAAATGGTTAAGCTGTGAGATAAATTAGTTAATTCTAAATGAATTGGAAAAATACTGGTTGATACATTTATTACAAGGGTATACTACACAGAGAAGAGAAAGTAGGTTATGATAAGGTGGCATGATTTAGGCCTTGAGGAGAGATTGTACAATGAACTTAAAAAAAAATCAAAACTTTGATTTTAAATACATTATGTTCAAACTTGGGGAGGTATTTTTTTTTCTTTTCCTGTTTTTCTCTTCAGCTAGTAGTCATTTTGGGAAACTTTATTCAGTAGTTTTATTTTGGATCATAGTTCACTCCTGAGGGATTATTTTCTTTTTGTCTTTATCTGAGCACTTCAATGATTGTATTAGTGACTCAATAGAATTTTATATAACAGTATTTATTGTCTTAGTTTTAAGCAAGCTTGGAATATTTTTCATTGAACAAGTTTGTCTTTTAATATGACAAGAGTCTTGAAAACGTTCATAAAACCTAATTTAGGATATACTATAATCGAAGACAAGAAGAAATGAACCTAACAGAAGTCTTTTTCAAGAAAATTGTATCATATATTGAAGGTATTGTGTTCTCATTTGAAAGCTGAGAGAGGGAGGGAGAGAGAGAGAGCGATTGATTGATAAAGACAACCAAAGGAATTATCACTTTACTGCTAATATGATCACCTTACTGCTAAAACTCAAATAATGTTCTTTTGTTAAAATATTTCATCAAATATGCCATCCAGAACCTAACTCCAGTGAATGCTGAAATGCTGACTTTAAGTGATATTGTGGAACTTTTCAATTAGGTCCTGGAACTATACCATTACCCAGCAGTGCAAATTGTTCATTCATCACATTCTTAGGAAACAAAGAGCTACAACTGGCGTGAACAGTGGGATCTGGGAGAATTGTTATGACCTGCTTATCTCTGGTGGGTAGTACACTCTAATTTTAACTATATCTTTCGTTTTAGGCTACAGAAATTCACAGGTGATGTGCCAAATATTTTAATTTTTTTTCATGATATATATTTCCTCATACTTTCTCTAATGTTTTTTTCTGCTTTGGAGAAGAACAGGTACTCATGTAGAATTTAAAGTGATGTTAAATAAGATGTAGGGATGTGTGGAAATAGCGGAGCATGTGAAGCTCAGGTTTCTAAGCTCAAACACTGGCTCCATCAGGCACTGATATTCTGCATGTGGGCAGTTTTTCTAACCTCGCTAAGCTTCATTTATTAATGAAGAGCATTAATACAATATTCAGTGCACAGGGTGCAGTGATCAAATAGAGATGAATAGTAAATCAATAATTTACAAAAATATGGCTTCATTAACTGAAGCATCACACAAACATTTGTTGTTTTATGGGCAAACTAAGGGAAAACATCAATTGTTGTCAGCCCAGGCTAGCAGATTCCTTGCTTTCGTTTTTTCATCTCCATCCACTTCTACCTCCATCACTTACTTAATTGTGACCTAACGCTGCTCCACTTGAGAACATTCTTGAAACTGAAATTCCCCATTTTAACTCCAATGTTCAGTTCCTTTTTACATTTTCCATTTCCTCTGCCTTTTTTTCTCCTTGCCATCTGAACTTTCTCAGTGAAAGCTGAGAGCTCATTTTCTAGCTTCTTCTGCCTCTCTGTACAGCCACGCCTTTATTTCTTGCATGGGCTCTCCTGAAATTCCTGTCTTGCTAATTATCAGCCCTGGGTAACTGGAGTCTCCATTTTCTCTGTTCCCATACTATTCATCACTGAATACAGCCACAGTCGTCACTAACATTTGAATGGGATGCTACAGTTTGCAGAATTCTTTTGTACAGATACGAAATACACATATACAGCTGATTTCATCTTTACAATAGCTCACAGGAATCACACCACACACTTATTTCTCTCAACAGAAAAATCTCTGAGAATTCTAAGTACCTTGAATAAATTCACAGAGTCAATAAACAATGCCTCCAGAATTTAAACAGAAGTCTTCTTACTGAGTTCCAATGCTCTGTGACTTTATATTGCTGTGGTGGTGGCATCATGGAAGGTTCATATGAATTAATCTTTAAGGAATCTCAGCTGGGCTGTTGTACAATCTCTATGTATTTTTTCCCCAAAATTGCCGTTCTAAACCTCTAAATCCTTAAACGCACGATCTCACTCCACTTTCGCTCTTTAGTTGACTTAACTTCTATGTTTTTTCTTAGCTGAAGCAAATTCAAGTGAATTAATTACCCATCCCTTAACTGAAAACCTCTCTGCATCTTTATTCTTTCCCATATTTTCTCTCCTATAGATCTTAATCTATAATTCTCTTCTCCTTCTGATCCTAACACCAGCTTCTCCAAGAGTTCTTTTCTTCTGATGGAACCTTAGTCCTCAGTTCATTGATTTATTTTTCTTTTTCTCAATTACATATGCACTGTTTCATAGATTCTGCCTCCTAACATGTCCTTCCCTCATCCTTTCACGTGACCCTTCAAGCTGCGCTTTCATTAGAGGTGGTTCAAAACTGGTACCTCTTATCTCACCCCTGTTTCATAGAACAAACTCAAAACGCACACTGTTCTATTTACCTGGATCAGAAAGTGACACTGCCTTCCATCGATGTAACTCCTTTATATCGGGAAGAACATTTATTCATCTTTGTATTACTTGGAGGATTGAGCACAGGGCCAAAAACAAAATAAATGGTGAATAAAACGTCTTGACTTGAAGAAAATTTCTAGTTCTGATTTGACAACTGTTTCGACATTAAGGTTCAAACATATTTTGGAAAACTTGCACAAAGTATTTTAAAGATGTCATGATATTAACATATTTTCTAACTAAGCATATTCAAAGTTTATAGTAACTTTTTTTCACTCACTTAGAGCACCCTAATGATCCTCAGTGCTCTGATACAGTTTCCAGAGTTGTCAGTAATTGCTATCTACACCTTTAACCATTATTTTGCTTAACACACACACACACACACACACACACACACACACACACAAACCAGGGTGAATGGCAAAGTTCTCTAGATGAATTTATTACTCATTTAATTGGAATATTTCTTTTAATACAAATAAGGCATGCAATATTGTTCTGAGGATTGAGATAAATTAACCACTGGATAAATACTGCAGGATATATCACTTTCCTGGTGTAAGAATTCTTCTTGAGGCTGGAGAGACAGGAGCAAGGACACTGATTTTGTGTTCTGAAATAGTCATAATCATCAGTGATTCTGAGCATCCATTACTCGGAAAGCCTGTGTACCACAGCGGTCCAGAACACAGACTTTGGAATTATGTGACTTGAGTTCAAATCCCAGTTTTGCCATGGCATAGCCCTGTGACTTGAGGTAAGTTAAACAGTGTCTCTGTGCAGTATATGGTGATAGCGCCTACCTTGTAAGGTGGTTGGGAGAACCATTGAAAGCACTTCCTGCCTGGCACATAATAAGGACAAGCTCTGCTCTTATGATTTAGTAAGAGTTCCATTGGATAAATATCAATGGATAATGCATTCCCTTTTTGGACCAAGGCTTTAATTAGAAAAGATGCATTTACAGAATGATGTTCCCAATTAAAATGAAGGAAAATTATTCTTTCCTGGAAGCCATTTATAATGTAAAATTCATGACTGTGTATTTTAAAGAGGCAAGAATATAAACCACAAAATATGGATCCCCAACTATTTTTAAAATATTTTATTGCCTGATTATAAATTGTACCTTTTTAGGGAAAATTCATAAATTCAAGATAAGCACTTAAAAGAAGTATATATAGCCACCTATATAATCCCTATACATAGCTTTGTTAAAATGTTAGTAAATGTCTTTTCCAGTATTTTTCCATAACAATATTTTAATCAGATTATTTTATCCAAAAATAATCTGATTAAAATAATCATAATTAAGCAGTAATAATGCAATATTAGCTATCATTGGTTACTTCCTGCATTCCACTTATGGTGCTATACTGCTTATATATAATCAGCTCATGGTTTTTTATCCCCAGAAATTCAATTAACTTGATATTATCATCATTATTTTATAAACAAAGAAACTGAAGCTCAGGAAGGTTAGATAATTAGCCAAAGGTCTCCAACCCAACATGTGATGTTACTGGGACTCCATCTAAGACCTGACTGACTCCAAACTCCTTGTATATTAAAAGAAACATCTTACAAATTTGAAATCATAGATTTCCTCCAAATGTATAAAAACATGGCAAATCTAAATTTTAGAAAGGATTATGGGAGACTGTCTATAACATTGGGATCTGTGCCACATTCTTTTACTCCTATTCATTTTAATAATGAACATAATAAGTGATATGCTTTGCTAAATAAAGCCACTCCAGAAATTGTATACTTCGTAATGCAGTTATGAAGAATACTGAAAAAATCAGACACTATTTTAATGTTCATAACATAGGTAGTGTTTAAAATAATTTATTTTTTTCTTATGGAAGAGTAATAATATGATTGCATAAGGGCTAACACCACCTTAGGAGAAAAGAAGGCTATCTATTCTCAAGTTTATCAGCATCTCTATGTTGTCACATATATAAAATTTCATGTTTCAGTGCGGTCATTTCGACTATTTTGCTGTTTCATTCTAGCTCGAAGCAAAAGAATTTCACATCCTTTAAATCTGCTGTTTTGCAGCTGATGTTTCTAAGTGCTTTGCACATAACAAAATGTCAAAAGAGAGATGCCTTATAATGGTTTTAATATCTTCATATAACACTACATGGAGCAGTTGGTCACTCTAAGTACAAAATGGAGGTTAGCAGGGTGGCCAATATGATTGTTTTGGAAATAAGTTGTGAATAAAGGAGATGTCGTGAAGAAGAGAACATAGGTAGCGCTGACTGACAGACCATTTCTTAAGTTATTAGAATAGTGCTATATTTTGGGAAGAGGATTTCATAAACCCAGAGCAGAATGTTGATGTTTATAAATTCTTTTCCTGATTTCTTATGAAATCTTATGATACTGCTTCCATGACTACCATTCTTATACATATTTGATTACTTTATATTATAATTTACAACTCAAGTGTGCACAACTCAACAGCAGTAGTTGAGCTGGAATTTAGCAGCTTTATAGCTTTTATTGGCCCTCGGCACAAGTAATAAAATTCTAGCTTTAAGTACCATTGGGGTTTATAGAATGAAGACATCTGCATTATATTAAAATGTTCCTCCGTGTAATAAATATAACTGACAGTAGTGCATGATTTTCTTTATGAAAAATATGTTGATAGCAATATAGTCTTAAATACTGAAGAAACTGTGGATTAAAATTTTAGGTGCCTAGTTACCATCGAAATGCCCAACAGATGTCCATATTAATAGTTTAGTGCTGGGTATTCCTATTAAAAGTCTTAGTAAAGGTTATTTTAAAAATACCCATGAAAACACTGTATTAACCTCCCATTTCTTTTAATAGTGTTTCTTGTTTATTATTCTAATATGTTCTTTGGGGTAATGTGGATGTTTGAATGTTACAAGTTTGAATAAGTTTTCTATAATGATGTTTAGGGTCTCTGGATTTTAGTGTCATCTAAGTAGTGTAGAATGTTTTTTTTTTTCCCCTGAATCTGTGGGAGTATTTTGAAGAGGCACAGATGCTGTGTCATACCCTAATATTAGGGTGACCAGCTGTCTGGATTTGCCTGCATCCGAAGATTTTTCTGGTACAGGAACTATCTGGGCAAGTTCCAGCAAACCAGGGTTTTCGTCTTTCTGTAGATGGAAACACTGTAAGAGTGGAAGGCAGTGGCTAAAAGGAGAACAGTTTTCAACTAATATTTTCCTCATCCAGATCTTCTCAAATCAATCTTATACACACAATCTTCCAAAACTGTTTAGGACAGTGTGGAATTCCTATCCATTTCCTTTTCATGTTGTCAAAGATGAAAACTATGTAGAGATACAAGTGGGTACTAGCATATCACTTTACCTTTTGTCAGCCATTAATACATCAAATGCTGTCAACCAAATAAAACTTACTACATAAGTAATTTGTTAATATTTCACATTAAAATGCAGTCCTTTGAATAATCAGACACACTTATGGTTAACACACTATTTTATCATGGACTGTATATCTATCACATCAACTAGAAGGGAGTTGTTTGCCATCTATAAACACTCCCTCAATTGTTATTCTATAATGCCCATTTTTTTGGATTTGGAATAGATTACATCCTTTTCCATGAAAAACACTACAGCCATGGCTACCCACACATCTTTTCTGAGAATTGTAGCATCTATCTTGAGGCCATTAAAATAAATATTTGTATTTTAGGTGATGGTGATGTGATGATCATGGTAAATTATTATCATATCTCAAACATGGCCTGGATAAAGTGATATAAGACTTTATGTAACTAGAATTAATATGTATTTTTGAATCTTAGTTTATTCTTGTTCAATGTGTAGTCCTTTTATTTTTTGAAAAGCAATTAATTTTCCTTTGGATGTTAAAGGTAGTAATAAATTGTTTAGTTCCTCTCTAGTACATACCAGAGAGATTATCTCTTCTTTGCGGATTTGCAAGGTAGAGGGCTCCTTTTGGTTTTGATTGTGTCTTTTGCATATTTCAGAGACTATTTACACACTGAGTTATTATACTTGATTAATTACTAGCTCTTTTGCTTCTTCAGCAGAGGGATTTGACTAATTCCTTTTTATAATGGGATAATTACTCAATAACTGTATATAAGAACATATAGTTAATAGTGTACACCTAAGAGTCTAGAAGAAATATGAAAAATAGAATAGATTTTCATGACCATGGGTGGAGTTAAACACTTAGGTGCATCATCCCCTCAAAGATACCTCTGAAGGGAGTCTTCTTAATGCATCAGACATATTTGAATCACATAGGAAGTTACATTTGTACTTAAAAAGGGAACAACTGGGGCTTCCCTGGTGGCGCAGTGGTTGAGAGTCTGCCTGCCGATGCAGGGGACACGGGTTCGTGCCCCAGTCCGGGAGGATCCCACATGCTGCGGAGTGGCTGGGCCCGTGAGCCATGGCCACTGAGCCTGCGCATCCGGAGCCTGTGCTCCGCAACGGGAGAGGCCACAGCAGTGAGAGGCCCATGTACTGCAAAAAAAAAAAAAAAAAAAAAAAAAAAAGAAATCCTAATTACCTATCAAATGGAAAAAATACTTTATGTGATGTGAAAAAATACTTTCACATCCGAAAGATCACGATAGCATCCTTTCTCTCCTCTTAATAATTACAGTTTTGGTGTGTTTTCCTTTCTTTCTTTCTTATTATTTTTTTTTGAATTTTTTATTTTTATTTTATTTATTTTTTTATACAGCAGGTCCTTATTAGTTATCTATTTTATACATATTAGTGTATATATGTCAATCCCAATCTCCCAATTCATCCCACCACCACCACCCCCCGCCACATTCCCCCCTTGGTTTTTCATCTGCTTTCAGAAATGGACCATCAGTACAGTTCCATAATAAATCAAAGTCAGGGTCTTTTCCATTTTATTAAAAGCTGTGTGCTGTTGGAACAATTTCATCAGGGAAATTTAACAGATTCGTATTGCTAAAGGACAGTTAGGTATCATGATAAGCATGTACTCTGGGCCGGGTTATCTGGTAGCAAACCCATACATACTTTCCTATTCAGGGTATTTAAACTCCCCTGTTTCATTCTCTTTCTTGACAAAATTGGGATATTAATAACACTCACAAGTTTGCTATGGGATTAAATGCTAGCAGATATAAAGTACCAAGAACAATGCCTATCACTTACTGCTATGTAAGTATTGAAATCAGGGAATCAGAGTAGCATTTCTGAAATAACTCTACAGATTCCAAAGAACACATTTGGAAAATATTTCAAAAGTTTCTTGCAAAAATGAAAACTCATTTATAGACAGTTTTGTGTTTTGCAGATATATGTGATGTGATTCTATTGATATGTTTAAAGCACCTCAGACCCTCATTTTATAAAAATTTAGGAAAAAAAGTTTTGTGCTTCAAATTATGTCAACAAACATATAGAACAAATAGTTTAGCCTTAAAATCATTAGAATTCTTTCATATACATCAAACCTTATTCCTTGCATAGAATCAGCACATACTCAAAATATTTGTATGTGAGTATTACTCATGAATCATATGTAAAGAGAATCTTCGTCTTTTTGAGGTTGATTTTCATGGAACTACCTCCAGGAGAGCTGAGCTGAGAGGTGGAGAAAATTTGGTTCCATATGAAATCAGAGTCCCTGAAGTGTCCTGCCCTGAAGCAGTCCCTACCTGTGGACTTCTACTTATAACGCATTTCCTTCTTGCATAAGCAAGTTGAAGTAAGATCCCTAATTACCTGAAGCAAAGGTTCTCTAACCAACGTAAAAGTGATGTCCACTGATGATGAACTTTTTGGTATATGTAAGGTCAAGTTTAAGAAAACAATATGCCAGTGAGTACTTCCAATCCATTGTAAAGCAGCATAAAACAAAACAACAACAAAAACTGACATCTTGACTCATTCGTTATTTAGAATGCTGGTCATAATAAAACATTAATTTTTAAGTTTATATATGAAGATGGTGTTCTCAGTGCTTTACATGAAGTATCTTATTGAATCCTTACAACATGAGGAAGTACAGGCTCTTATTAATCTAGTCTTATAGTTGAAAATTTTGTAGTTGACAAAACTAAGTATTATGGTGCTATCAGAATTCTAGCTGAGGCTGTCTGATTAAATTATATAAGCAAAACCACTAGGATATACTGATTCTTCTTTGGAGTAATGATATATTTAAGGTTCATTAATTTAAATTTTTAAAAATCTTAGGACAAAGTTTGTCTTTTTTAAGCAAATGTCATCAGCTACACTTGCAAAATTAATTGGTGGCCTTTTAACCAAAGGAAATTGATATAAGTAGATACTAACTCCAAAAAGTGTCCCTCCCAAAAAAGAACATCAGATTGGATGGCAAACATATTAAATAATATTATTTGGTGGCTATGTAATTGCTATGTGCTATTTCAAGCATTTAACACATACTATTCTGTTCAATGCTTGAAAGACATATAGAGGCAGGTGCTATTATTATTCCCATTTCGTGGATAAGAAGACCAAGGTGCTGAGACATGGAGTCACTTGCCCAATTTCCCACAATCGGTAAGTGGATGAGCCTGGATTTCCACTGGCGTCTACCTCCATAAGGGGTGCTCAGCCCCTAGGTTTTCTACCTCGCATATTTGTTTATCAAAAGAAAGATATATTTACCTCTAAATATGTCCTTTTGCTCTGATTCCTAAATTTATAATTTCATATTTATAAATGACTTATAAATTTAAAATGGGATAGAACTACCTAAGTTACTTTGCATTGGCAAAAATAAGTGATATGGGGCTTCCCTGGTAGCGCAGTGGTTGAGAGTCCGCCTGCCGATGCAGGGGACACGGGTTTGTGCCCCAGTCCGGGAAGATTCCCCATGCAGCGGAGCGGCTGGGCCCGTGAGCCATGGCCACTGGGCCTGCGCGTCTGGAGCCTGTGCTCCGCAACAGGACGGGCCACAACAGTGAGAGGCCTGCATACGGCAAAAAAAAAAAAAAAAAAAAGTGATATGTACATTACCAAACTGAATAAGCTGAACCATATTCTTTTTACTTTTTACAGTTTTAAGTGTTTCCATAGATCTATTATCTTAATGACAAATTTTGTTTGCTTGCTTACTCTGGTGCTTTGGAAACAGAATGTTCTGGAAGGTTCATGCACTTAGTGTTCTATCTACAGAACCATGCCTCGGTTCACAGTATTTTAATGTTCAAAAATGTTAGGAACAGTTAGTGTTTTCATTTCCCACACCGCAGCATAGAAATCATCTCTGCTTTACAGAAGACAATATAGTAAAAATACATTTTGTTCAATTTTTTTTAATGTCAATGCATTTTAGTAAGTATTAGCAAAGTAAGGCGTCTGTCAGGTTCAGTTTGGAGTAATTTCTATGCAGTCTCATGACAAATTGATGGCATATTAGTTTGTGATTTACATAAATATCTTCTAAAATGTCAGTCGTGCGTCCTGGTGCCAAGGGAGAAATGTGGATTGCATTTCAGGTGTAAGAAGTTTAGCCAATACAGATTTGGAACAATCGGTGTAGAGCAGTGAGTGGCTCTCTGTTTTGGCTGCATTTTAGATGTGGACAGCTTTCAAAACTACCACTGCCTGAATGCCTCTCCCAAAGCTTCTGATTCAGAGCCATCCCTGGGCTTTGGGACTGTTAAAAGCTGTGTGGAATTTGATGTAAAGCCAAGGCTGAGAATCACTCCTGTAGAATAACTAGATAGGAGATAAATGCCTCCCTTGAAAGGGAGCCACCCCCAAATGGCTCGGTCATTAACTTTCAATAACAGTCAAACTAAGACGTCTAAATATCAATAAAAACTTGCTAATATGAAACCCAATCTTTAATTAAATAAATTGCAGGGGATTCATAATGCAGGAGAACAAAACCACAAAATTTTGTTTCCTTCCAGATTCATGGAACAAATGTGAAAAAAAAAATAGACGAACTTGGGTAAAAAGAGCAAAACATAAAGAGCAGAATAATTTCATTGTCTTTTATCATTATGTGCGACTTTTGAGTTTTCAAGTTAAACTCATTGGCAGGAGGTTATTTTGCTGTTAATTTCCTGCTGTCAAAACATGCTGTAAGGAGACCCCCAGAATCCAAAGTCCTGCTTCAGGAAAGAGGTCTCTTCCCTATGTACTAATCTCCCTAAGTCTCTCTACCCCTTTTTCTCCTGATGGATGACTCATCAGGAGAATGAAGGAGAATGCTGTAGAAATTGAAGGAATGCTGGTCTGACCATGTTAGGGTGGGCCAGTCTCCAACTGAAGGAGTCTGTACCTTTGGCATTGGTTTCTGCCCAAAGAATAAATTTAGGTGCCCCAGCAGATATGGGGAGCAAAAAAGAGTTTCCTGGGAAGACGTATAATGGGGGCAGACTCCTCAAGGCCCTTCGGGTCTCTCCGCATTAGTGTCTTCTTTCTCTGTAATTTCAAGACACAGGTTCCAGCAGACAAATGATGGACTGGAGCGAACATTGTTGCTAGAAGTTCATGTGCATATATTCTGATATCCTGCACTATTCTTCCTTGTGAACATGTGCTCCAAACAAACGTCTTTAATCCCTGTGCTCTGACTATATCCTTCTTCTTTCTTATCCTTTTGTCTCTTGTGACACTATTTTCTTCTTCATCTGGAAATAACCAACTAGGCCAAATTTCTTCTTGCTGAAGCCATTCGGTTTCTTCTAAGATTTATTCTCATTAACCCTTAAGCACACATTTTTCTATGGCTTTCAAATCGTGACCTTCTTCTCTCTGGCATCATTTGTGGTTTTACTATTTTTAATTTGAATGTTTATGGGTTTTTTTCTCCCCAGATAGACTGGAAGCATCTTGGTTGCAGAAAGCATACAACATGCTTGACGTCACCACCAACAGCTCTCAAATCCCACTCTTCGTATATTTCTTGGTACATAAGGTCACTAAGAAAAGTCTAGTCAATGCAGAGCGTAGGGCTTGTACAAACATACAAGGGCAGACAGCATGCACTCACCTGCCAAGGCAGCTTTTAAACCATCAGATTGAAGATTACTAGCAAGAATGTGCACTCTGACCCCAGGCATCCGTTCATTCTGGGACCATTCAGAGACCTAGCAGGCAGGACACTTAATTCTGGGGAAGGGACCCCACCTCTCAGCCTGTGGGGAATGTAAACTGCTTGAGTAAAGAAGCATGAGACCCTCTCCTGATGGGATCAGCACTGGGATGTGACAGCACCATAAAGGGGCAGAGCCTTCCCTCCAGTCCTGACCTGCTGGATTCGGCCTGCGGTGCTATGGGAGGCTTCCATGCTACTAAGAGAGACTGGGTCACAGCCATCCCATCATGTCAGCTCAGCATCCTTCTGTGGAGGTATAACATGGCTGTGGACTGGGGTCAGTCTTGGTGGTGATCATGATTGTTTTCTAACACTGGGCTTTAAGTCAATTTCTAGGGGCATTTGTAGGAGGGAAGCTCCTTTCCTCAGACACTTTCCTACGTACATAAGATCCGTCTTATATAAGATAGAGCTTCTCTCACGTTTATTATGTTAATCATGTGAAATTGCTGACACTTCACCTTTTTTTCACCTACAAAATTCAATGTTATAGGGTTAAATCTATTGCTTAGAGACAATATGCACATTTATATATGTAGTGTCAAATGCCAAAAAAGCTGTAAAATATAATAGAAAAATCACTGAAATATATGTTATTAATATGTTATTAATATATTTCAAACTTGGAATGATAGTCTCTGATATGCTAGAGACATTTCACATATGTTTTTCCTCCATTTAGATTAACTTTAATACAATCTCTTTTAAGACATTTTCTTTTAATATCAAAGATCCCTGAAACATCCTCAGTTTCGTCCTCAAGGACATGGACCTAATATTCTGGGAAATGTAGAGATCGTATACGAACTCCTCTCTTGTTTGCATGCCTGAAAACCCCGCAATAATCCTTGAATAAAGTTCTGGTATTTGCTCTCTGTTCCTGATCATTTCCCAACAAAGGTACATTAAAAACCACAGCTCGTAGCAGTGAGCTAAAACACCTTCGAGGATGCCACTAAGAGTAGGGTCCCCACTGCAAGCCTTCTCTTTGCCCATCAACTATTTTTTTGTCTCATTTGGGTCAAAGGCACCTAATATTGAAGTGAGTATTTTTTTTTTTTTTACCGGTACGCGGGCCTCTCACTGTTGTGGCCTCTCTCGTTGCAGAGCACAGGCTCCGGACGCGCAGGCTCAGCGGCCATGGCTCACGGGCCCAACCGCTCCGCGGCATGTGGGATCTTCCTGGACTGGGGCACGAACCCGTGTCCCCTGCATCGGCAAGCGGACTCTCAACCACTGCGCCACCAGGGAAGCCCTGAAGTGACTCTTTTAAACTGACAATACTGAATGACATTTACTATCAATATTATTCTAAGTAGCCTTTCCCTGATTAGATTTGATTTCTAACAGCGTTGACTAGGAATTCCCTTAAAGTCTTTAAAATTGGAGTGTTGAATGGGATATCTAAGTCTGGGGGTGAGAAAACTCTGCTAATAGACCTTGGCTGAATAAGTAAGTTCGGTATCTGGATTTTGTGGTTCAGTGTATGGGTCTTACACTATATAATTTTTGAAATATCTGTTAGCCCAAGATATTTGCCCATAACCCAAATAGTAAGGTAAGACATACAACACCCAGTATATTATACAAAACAATTATCATTAGTTTTTTGGTATATACAAATCAGCCTTTTGTGTGCACATGTAAATCATTCTCTATATTTAAAGAACACATTGCTTTCTACACTTTTCCACTAGTATTTGATCCTTGTATCTCACTAGTATTATTGATCCTTGAGAATTCCCATATCCCTGACTTTCAAGCACATTTGTTAAAAGTGAAGAATGGATAAGTGACGTGGAAGATAAAATAGTGGAAATAACTGCTGCAGAGCAGAATAAAGAAAAAAGAATGAAAAGAACTGAGGACAGTCTCAGAGACCTCTGGGACAACAATAAATGCACCAACATTCAAATTATAGGGGTTCCAGAAGAAGAAGAGAAAAAGAAAGGGACTGAGAAAATATTTGAAGAGATTATAGTTGAAAACTTCCCTAATATGGGAAAGGAAATAGTTAATCAAGTCCAGGAGGCACAGAGAGTCCCATACAGAATAAATCCAAGGAGAAATACGCCAAGACACATATTAATCAAACTGTCAAAAAATTAAACACAAAGAAAACATATTAAAAGCAGCAAGGGAAAAACAACAAATAACACACAAGGGAATCCCCATCAGGTTAACAGCTGATCTCTCAGCAGAAACTCTACAAGCCAGAAGGGAGTGGCAGGACATATTTAAAGTGATGAAGGACAGAAACCTGCAGCCAAGATTACTCTACCCAGCAAGGATCTCATTCAGATTTGATGGAGAAATTAAAAGCTTTAAAGACAAGCAAAAGCTGAGAGAGTTCAGCACCACCAAACCAGCTTTACAACAAATGCTAAAGGAACTTCTCTAGGCAAGAAACACAACAGAAGGAAAATACTTACAATAACAAACCCAAAACAATTACAGAAATGGGAATAGGAACATACATATCAATAATTACCTTAAATGTAAATGGACTAAATGCTCCCACCAAAAGACACAGATTGGCTGAATGGATACAAAAACAAGACCCATATATATGCTGTCTACAAGAGACCCACTTCAGACCTAGAGACACATACAGGTTGAAAGTAAGGGGATGGAAAAAGATATTCCATGCAAATGGAAATCAAAAGGAAGCTGGAGTAGCAATTCTTATATCAGACAAAATAGACATTAAAATAAACACTATTAGAAGAGACAAAGAAGGACACTTCATAATGATCAAGGGATCGATTCAAGAAGAAGATATAACAATTGTAAATATTTATGCACCCAACATAGGAGCACCTTAATACATAAGGCAAATACTAACAGCCATAAAAGGGGAAATCGACAGTAACACACTCATAGTAGGGGACTTCAATGCCCCACTTTCACCAATGGACAGATCATCCAAAATGAAAATAAATAAGGAAACAGAAGCTTTAAATGATACATTAAACAAGTTGGACTTAATTGATATTTATAGGACATTCCATCCAGAAACAACAGAATACACATTTTTCTCAAGTGCTCATGGAACATTCTCCAGGATAGATCATATCTTGGGTCACAAATCAAGCCTTGGTAAATTTAAGAAAATTGAAATTGTATCAAGTATCTTTCCAACTACAATGCTATGAGACTAGACATCAATTACAGGAAAAGATCTGTAAAAAATACAAACACATGGAGGCTAAATAATACACTACTGAATAACGAAGTGATCACTGAAGAAATCAAAGAGGAAATAAAAAATACCTAGAAACAAATGACAATGGACACATGACGACCCAAAACCTATGGGACACAGCAAAAGCAGTTCTAAGGGGGAAGTTTATAGCAATACAATCCCACCTTAAGAAACAGGAAACATCTCGAATAAACAACCTAACCTTGCACCTAAAGCAATTAGAGAAAGAACAACAAAAAAAACCCAAAGTTAGCAGAAGGAAAGAAATCATAAAGATCAGATCAGAAATAAATGAAAAAGAAATGAAGGAAACGATAGCAAAGATCAATAAAACTAAAAGCTGGTTCTTTGAGAAGATAAAGAAAATTGATAAACCATTAGCCAGACTCTTCAAGAAAAAAAGGGAGAAGACTCAAATCAATAGAATTAGAAATGAAAAAGGAGAAGTAACAACTGACACTGCAGAAATACAAAAGATCATGAGAGATTACTACAAGCAACTCTATGCCAATAAAATGGACAACCTGGAAGAAACGGACAAATTCTTAGAAATGCACAACCTGCCAAGACTGAATCAGGAAGAAATAGAAAATATGAACAGACCAAGCACAAGCACTGAAATTGAAACTGAGATTAAAAATCTTCCAACAAACAAAAGCCCAGGACCAGATGGCTTCACAGGCGAATTCTATCAAACATTTAGAGAAGAGCTAACACCTATCCTTCTCAAACTCTTCCAAAATATAGCAGAGGGAGGAGCACTCCCAAACTCATTCTACGAGGCCACCATCACCTTGATACCAAAACCAGGCAAGGGTGTCACAAAGAAAGAAAACTACAGGCCAATATCACTGATGAACATAGATGCAAAAATCCTCAACAAAATACTAGCAAACAGAATCCAACAGCACATTAAAAGGATCATACACCATGATCAAGTGGGGTTTATTCCAGGAATGCAAGGAGTCTTCAATATACACAAATCAGCCAATGTGATAAACCATATTAACAAATTGAAGGAGAAAAACCATATGATCATCTCAATAGATGCAGAGAAAGCTTTTGACAAAATTCAACACCCATTTATGATAAAAATACTGCAGAAAGTAGGCATAGAGGGAACTTTCCTCAACATAATAAAGGCCATATATGACAAACCCACAGCCAACATCGTCCTCAATGGTGAAAAACTGAAACCATTTCCACTAAGATCAGGAACAAGACAAGGCTGCCCACTCTCACCACTCTTATTCAACCTAGTTTTGGAAGTTTTAGCCACAGCAATCAGAGAAGAAAAGGAAATAAAAGGAATCCAAATTGGAAAAGAAGAAGTAAAGCTGTCACTGTTTGCAGATGACATGATACCATATATAGAGAATCCTAAAGATGCTACCAGAAAACTACTAGAGCTAATCAATGAATTTGGTAAAGTAGCAGGATACAAAATTAATGCACAGAAATCTCTGGCATTCCTGTACACTAATGATGAAAAATCTGAAAGTGAAATCAAGAAAACACTCCCATTTACCATTGCAACAAAAAGAATAAAATATCTAGGAATAAACCTACCTAAGGAGACAAAAGACCTGTATGCAGAAAATTATAAGACACTGATGAAAGAAATTAAAGATGCTACAAATAGATGGAGAGATATACCATGTTCCTGGATTGGAAGAATCAATATTATGAAAATGACTCTACTACCCAAAGCAATCTACAGATTCAATGCAATCCCTATCAAACTGCCACTGGCATTTTTCACAGAACTAGATCAAAAAATTTCAAAATTTGTTTGGAAAAACAAAAGACCCCGAATAGCCAAAGCAATCTTGAGAATGAAAAACGGAGCTGGAGGAATCAGGCTCCCTGACTTCAGACTATACTACAAAGCTACAGTAATCAAGACAGTGTGGTACTGGCACAAAAACAGAAAGACAATGGAACAGGATAGAAAGCCCAGAGATAAACCAACACACATATGGTCACCTTATCTTTGATAAAGGAGGCAGGAATGTACAGTGGAAAATGGACAGCCTCTTCAATAAGTGGTGCTGGGAAAACTGGACAGGTGCATGTACAAGTATGAGATTAGATCATTCCCTAACACCATACACAAAAATAAGCTCAAAATGGATTAAAGACCTAAATGTAAGGCCAGACACTATCAAACTCTTAGAGGAAAACATAGACAGAACACTCTATGACATAAATCACAGCAAGATCCTTTTGGACCCACCTCCTAGAGAAATGGAAATAAAAACAAAGGTAAACAAATGGGACCTAATGAAACTTCAAAGCTTTTGCACAGCAAAGGAAACCATAAACAAGACCAAAAGACAACCCTCAGAATGGGAGAAAATATTTGCAAATGAAGCAACTGACAAAGGATTAATCTCCAAAATTTATAAACAGCTCATGCAGCTCAATAGCAAAAAAACAAACAACCCAATCCAAAAATGGGCAGAAGACTTAAACAGGCATTTCTCCAAAGAAGATATACAGACTGCCAACAAACACATGAAAGAATGCTCAACATCAGTAATCATTAGAGAAATGCAAATCAAAACTACAATGAGATATCATCTCACACCAGTCAGAATAGCCATCATCAAAAAATCTAGAAACAATAAATGCTGGAGAGGGTGTGGAGAAAAGGGAACACTCTTGCACCGCTGGTGGGAATGTGAATTGGTACAGCCACTATGGAGAACAGTATGGAGGTTCCATAAAAAACTACAAATAGAACTACCATATGACCCAGCAATCCCACTACTAGGCATATACCCTGAGAAAACCATAATTCAAAAAGAGACATGTACCAAAATGCTCATTGCAGCTCTATTCACAATAGCCCAGAGATGGAAACAACCTAAGTGTCCATCATCGGATGAATGGATAAAGAAGATGTGGCACATACATACAATGGAATATTACTCAGCCATAAAAAGAAACGAAACTGAGCTATTTGTAATGAGGTGGATAGACCTAGAGTCTGTCATACGGAGTGAAGTAAGTCAGAAAGAGAAAGACAAATACCATATGCTAACACATATATATGGAATTTAAGAAAAAAAATGTCATGAAGAACCTAGGGGTAAAACAGGAATAAAGACACAGACCTACTTGAGAATGGACTTGAGGATATGGGGAAGGGGAAGTGTAAGCTGTGACAAAGCACGAAAGAGGCATGGACATATATAAAGTACCAAACGTACGGTAGATAGATAGTGGGAAGCAGCGGCATAGCACAGGGAGATCAGCTCGGTGCTTTGTGACCGCCTGGAGGGGTGGGATAGGGAGGGTGGGAGGGAGGGAGACGCAAGAGGGAAGGGATGTGGGAACAGATGTATATGTATGACTGATTCACTTTGTTATAAAGCAGAAACTAATAAAAAAAAAAACTGTGAGCACATAAAAAAAAAAAACCTGCATTCTGTAACCACAGTGAAATAAAGTTAAAAATTAACAATAATAGCAACAACTAAATATGTTAACCATTTTTGAATTAAGGAGAAAAAGAATCTTATAAAAAGGTTGGAAATTACCAAAATGTGAACACACTTTGTAATGCCTATGAAATGTGATTTCAAGTATATTTTATTATTTAGAAAACAATTTTATTACATAAAAGCATTTAAAATAAATACAAAGTTTAAGAAATAGAAAAATGAAAATAGTGTTAAACTGAAAAAGGAGGTAATTGATAACAATGACAGCTAAACTCCATAAATTAAAATTAAAAATAGAATTGATAGTAAAACTAAATGCTAACTCTTTGAAAATAAAATAGTTTTGGGTTTGGTGATGACTTTTTAGATACAACATCAAATGTGTGATCCAGGAAAGAAAAACTTATAAGCTCGATTTCATTAAAATTAAAAAACAAATTCTGCAATGCAAAAGACATTGCTAATACAATGAAAGACAAGCCACAGACTGGGAGAAAATATTTGCAAAAGATACATCAGATAAGAGACTATTTTACAAAGCACAAAAATGACTCTTAAAATTCAAAGATAGGAAGACAGACAACTCTATTAAAAAATGGGACAAAGACCTTAGCAGACATCTTACCAAAGAAGAGAAACAGACAGCAAACAAGCATATGAAAATAGGCAACACATCATATGTCATCAGAGAAAAGCAAATTAAAAACACAATGAGGTAACACTACACATCTATGAGAATGGCCAAAATCCAGAACATTGCCTGCAACAAATGTTGGTGAGGATGTGGAACCGCAGGAACTCTTATTAATGGCTGAGGTGAATGCAAAATGGTGCAGCCACTTTGGAGGACAGTTTGGCAGTTTCTTATAAAACGAAACATACTCTTACCATACAATCCGGCAATCACACTTTTTGGTATTTATCCAAAGAAGTTGATAACTTATATCTTTACAAATACCTACACACAGATGTTTATAGCAGCTCTATTCATAATTTCCAAAACTTTGAACCAACCAAGATGTCCTCCAACAGGTGAATGGATATATAAACTTTGGTACATCCAGACAATGGAATAGTTTTCAGTACTGAAAAGAAATGGACTATCAAGCCATGAAAAGACATAGAGGAACATTAAATGCATATCATTAAGTGAAAGAGGCCGGTCTGAAAAGACTACATACTTTATGATTTCAACTAGATGGCATTGTAGAAAAGCAAAATTATTGAGACAGTAAAAAGATAATGGTTGCCAGGGTTGGGGTAGGGGGTTAAGGGATGAAGAGATGGAGCACAGAGGAGATTTAAGGCAGTAAAATTACTCTGTATCATACTATAATGGTGGAAACATGTCATTATACTTTGTCCAAACCTATTGAATATACAAGAATGATATAAACAAAATCCAGAATCTTAAATTTTAATAGAAAATGATATAGCATGATCATTAATTTTAGCTCTTGGTTATTTGGATAAGCCAATTTTACCTTCTGTTTGTTTCATTTTGTTTTGTGTGAGAAGCCTCCCCTTCGAGTTTGTAACAGGTGCTCTCAGGGTCACCCACAAAAACATTTTTCAAAAATAGCACATCATTGCATTTTCAGTTTTTGCAGGCAAATGTTAACGGCACCAAAATATCCTAAGTAAACTTTTCATTAAAAAAGATTGAAAAGGAAAACTAAGCGTCCTACTAATTTCTCACTGTGTGGAGTTGGGTTCAGGCTATTCGTGGTTTCCAGAATCTTAAAAGTCCTTAACCCTTGGTCTTTCTATGGATAGTTCTAACTTAAAGCCTTTCATGATTCTGTAAATTCAGAAAAGTTCACTTTCTACAATTCCTGAGCCCAAAGACTTTTCGTTGTTAAGAGCTCAGCAAATGCTGATGATTCAGATTTGTGGGCACAGAGTGGGAGAAGGTGTCGATTTATTTATAGAAGCTGTTGAATGAACATTTCTAGTACCCTATTACACGGTTTCTGACCGGAACTATTAAAATTATACAGGGAACCAAATATAATGGCCAGTCTGAGAAAGTAAAATTTTCTCCCCTCTTTCAGTCTGAAATTCAATTGTATTCTGGCTTCGTCTTGAGGTCTTTAATACCAGCTGAAGTGGGAGCAGGATATTAGTGGTTTCCATTGCCTCAAAGTACCTCACCATTGCTCTGGCTGTTTCTGGGATCAAGCCTTTGGGACACCCCATGCAGAAGAGAGGTGGAGCCCCTCTGAAATAGTCAGAGCTTACATTAGTCTCTTCCTGTTACATAGGCTTCTCCTTATTTTCAGAGGAGTCCTGGTACCAACAGATAAGGTTGGAGATCTCCCGAAGCGAGAATCTCCTGGACCTACCTCACCTCCTTCCTAGATTTGACTCAGGAAAGTCCAAGAATTAGAATGCTTATTACTGATGAAGTGCTGATTCATTGGCCACCAAGCTTTGCTCATTTTTTCATGGCAATTCATAATGATAGATATAGACTTTGTTACATTCTTAAGGCAAGTTAATTTACAGGTTTGGGGCTACTTAAGGATTCCTATAAATTAATTAGAAATGTAGACTCTTTTAATCATGTTGTAAGTATAGCATGGATAAATATCTTGTTGATCAACACTTAGCTCCCCTCACAGGTTATATGAGTACCGTGCCTCTGAACATTTCTTTGATATTTTAGGTAATATAAGGTATACCTTTTTAAAGCACAAGAGTATATTTCTTGCAATATGTACTGAAACCACTACACTTAATGTCACATCCAATAACTAAAGTATTGAAGTAGTAACACATGAAGACAAAGTCTATAGAAAGGTTTGTCCATTTTGATTTAATAGAAAGTAAAGTACAGGAAACAAGGGACAAATTCCTTCAAAGAACAATTTACCTTTGTTTCATTCTTTTTTTTTTATTTGACTGAACTAATTGCTTTAACTCTGGGCTTTATACTTTAGAGGCCCTGTCAATATCAAAATAACAAAATACAAGTCACTAACTTTCTTTTAAGTTTATTGGAGGGACAACTGTAAAGGTCTTTTGTTCACACACATTGATGTAACAATGAAAATAAGTCTTTTGTTTGCTACTTTCTTTGTGGTGAGTTTACATAGCATTTACCAATAGAGTGACTTTACTTGTGGAGCCGTTTCTTTGGCAATCAAACCAATGTAATTAAATACTCCTCCAAGGAATTCTGTCAGTCTTTATTACTAAGTAATTAGCCTACAATGTAATATTAAATATTTTTATAATAGGCCACATTATTTCATGTATAGAACTTAAGTTAAAAATAATAATACACAGAAGGAAATGTGTGAAGATAACAGTCACAGTCCTAAATTAAATTCTGTTATGAGGTTTTATTTTCTTAAGCAAAGAGTAAATTTTGCATTTATTGCAAAAGAAAATATGTATTGTTCACTAAGAATAGTATATAACTTCTGTGAGTGCCATTTATAAAATCTAATAAACTCCTCTGTAGTACCTGTAAATCAGCATAAACTTGACATTACTCCAAGAGACTGATATGATTTTGCATAACTTGAAGAATATTTAGATCAATCCCTGGGCATTATTTGTTGTAATTTGTGCAGTTTCTGTAGATATGTGGTATTCAAATCAGTAATCAACTTGAAAAAAATTCATCTCTCTGGAATGAAGGAATATGAATTGTCTATTTATTTAACAGTAAAAATTTATCCAGCATACTACTTCAAAAGGAAAATCATCTTAATTCATTTTTGTATTTTAATTATAATTATTTATAATATGTATGGTTTTATCAATTATTTTGTAATATGAAGCTGAAGCTGATATTTACTGTCAGCTCAGAAAATTTCCAAATTTCTAAATCTAATATTGATGTCCTTCAATGGGTTTTAACTTCGGTTTGGGCTTTGTATGATGTCAAAGAACAAGGAAGATTTCTTTAACTGAACATGCAAACAAAGTCTTATTCACAGTCTAAACAAAAAGTAATAATTTTATTATAAGCAGATAATTTATTTGGCCCCATTACATCATATTAGCAACTTGTGTTACTAACACTCAGTCCTTCAAATGGCCCCATTTCCCCTCTTCTCTTTCCTCTAAATCAGGGGGAAAATGGAAAAACTACCAGCCCTCTGAGGACCAAGGTGGAGCAACTGACTCTTTGCCCAAAGAAAGGGCACAGCTAGAAGTGGGAGAGGAGCACAGGTTTGGAGGCCAGTTCAGGCACAAGGGGGAAATGAGGCGCAAGGTTTAAGGAGATGGAAAAATCCAGCCAAGTTCAACTAGGACTCGCTTTGGTTGTTTGCTAGCCAGTGGTGTGTCAGTGGACAGACCCAAGATAAAGGAACTACTCAGAACCTAACTAACCAACTGTACAGACTTTGGACTGAAATGGCTTAATGACGTATACTCTTGACACCTGTGAAATAACTTGACTATCCTTCCACCCAGATAATGATTGGTTTGGTAGCCAGGCCATCACAGCATCCCTCAAAAATGCTTCTGTGGTGTGTGTAGGGATGGTTTATACTTTTGTAAAGAGGAAGTGGACGTGAGCTTGACTTGGGAGAGAGAGTCTTATCCAAGGATGTGTTTGTCAGAGCCAGTAATGTTCAGATTTCTGCTAATGATTGAGAGGCTTCACTAAGAAGCTTGCAGAAAGGTAGAAGTGAGGTTTCCTATTCACCAGTGAGACTGCTGGCGATTGGGCGTCTGCCCACAGTGACCTTCTTCGCCATCAACCCATACGAACAAAGATGTCACAAAACCACCACAAGCACCTCCCTGTATCAGAATCAATGCACAACCCTGGCCTCTAACTTCTATAAATCTACCCCTTACTAGCAGATCCCAGAAATATAAATGTGGGAATCAGAGAGTTCTGGAAAACCCACCCATAAAATAGGAGTGATTTATAAGAAATAAAATCAGCCTTCCCAGAGTCTCAGTGATACATTTTCCCATCACTATAGTCCATGATCTCTGCAGCTTTGGGTTTAATAGAGATGCGTTTCTCCCTTGTAAAGCTGAGAATCTGCAGATCTCCTCACACTCTCCACATTTTGGAGTAGGACAGGTCTCTCTAACCAACTTGCAGTGATTAAGTCCCAGCTCTACTGGTTACTTGCTATCTGTCTTTAGTTAATTCGTTTGTGTCTCAACTCAGCTTTAAAATGGATATCAGGTTACTTTCCTAATTACTATGTTATGAGGATTAAATTTGATAATATTCTCAAGCCTTAGAAAAGCACTTGACATTTAGTAAGACCTAAAAAAAAAAAAAAACCCAATATGTATTATCCTGCCAATACTGTGTCCCTTTTCAGTTAAGAAAGAATGGCAATGGCTTACATAGCTCTTGTCTGGGGGACAGAAGATGCTCTGTAGGATGGAAATGGGCAGTTGATATTCTTACTTTCAATCCCTTGATGCCAGACAGATGTCAGCTCTAGCACCTAGGAAATATTCTGGAAATGTCAACTCTGCAACATTTCTGTGTTGTTACCCATATTAGTCCAGTACTAAGCTCATCACAAGGATTTTCTTCAACTACTTCAGTCATTTGGGGAGAAAAAGCCACCCATCTTCTACTATTTCCCATCCCCCTCCTCCAGAAAAAAACCTCTTGGTAATGGAGAAACTGTAATTAAATTAGAATTTTATATGACTATTTTTGCTAGTTACTATATTCATTAATCAAACTAAATGTGAGGGGGAAGAGAGGAAATCAGGGATAAATGTTTGAACCAAAGATGAATGGGAGGTGGTGTAGCTGATGACAGGAAATTCAATCCAGGCATTATTAGGGGTGATGCAGGTCCGATAATCTAGAAGCGGCAAAGACAAAGAGTCTTAGTGGTAGAAAAGCTGTTTCAGAAAATAATGATAATAAATTTAAAAAAACTTATACCTAAGATTATTGATGGAGAAACTGTATTTTCAAGAGAAATACAGATTTTGGTTAAAATTAGAAAGTTAAGGGAATGTTCATATAAATGGAATCACACACTATGTGGTCCTTTGGGACTGGCTTCTTTCACTCAGCATAACATTTTCAAAGTTCTTCTATGTTGTATGTATCAGTACTTTCATCTATCTATTCCTCAGTTGATGGACATGGAGCTGTTTCTACTTACTGGCTATTAGGAGTAAACCTACTATGAATACTTGTGTATGGGTTGTTGTCTGGGCATATATTTTTGTTTTGTCTTGAGTATGCACCCAGAAGTGAACTTGCTAAGTCATAATGGTAAGTCTATGATCATCATTTTAAGGAACTTCTATTTTCCAAAGTTGCTGTACCATTTTGGATTCCCACTGGCAATGTACGTGAGGATCCAACTTCTCAAAATCTTCAACACTTTTTATTATCTGTCTTTTTGGGTCTTCAAATCTGCCCTGGTCTCAGTTGCAGTTTGTTGCCACCTGATGGCATTTGAAGGCTCCAAGTCAAATATGGATAGCAGAGATTACAGGTCTCCTCATTGTCTGGGACTTCGGAACAGTAGCAGTGATCCCAAGAATCTTCTTAGATGGTAACAATTTGCCTGATTGAGTGAGTTGGGCTGGGAGAGTAAACGGGACTTAAAAACCATGGCTGGCCAGAGGACACGAGCAAAGGCGAATCCTGTTTGATCCAAACTGCCATTTTTTTCTACTTATATATTTTTGTTTTCCTCCACTAGAAAGTAATCTCTATGAAGACAAAGATTTTGTCTATTTTGTTCATTGCTGACTCCTGCTTCTAGATTAGTCTCTAGCCCCTAGTAGGTACTCAATAAAATACTTAGTGAGTGAATGTATGGTTGATATTTTCTATAGCAACACACAATTCCAGAGGAAAGGAATAATACTGTGGGAAATTTTTGGAGTAAAAGAAGTAGTATCTGAGAATTTTAATTCTAAGCCAAAAATCTATATTTACATATATGAATCAAAAACTATAAGCATGTCTTAGGTGAAACAAAGGAAAAGTTAAAAAAGTCTACTAAACATTCTAAATAGGGTCAATAATAAAGAAATAAAAAATAATTCAGAAGTGCAGAAGGTGTGGAACAAAACTGGCGAGAATTATTGAATTTATTTACATACATAACAAAAACTAAATAATTTCAGAAATCATTGCCACACGACATAATATAAAGGCCACAAACTGAAAAGGTAAAACTACTACAAGTAAACTCGAGATAGGAAGAGAAATCAGCATGCTAATTTTCGTTCATAGCATTTAATATGGTACACAGTAAATATAGTAAAAACTATGCATAATTAAAAAATAAAAGCACATGATCAAACTTTCATAAACACATTTCTGATTGTTTTCTAAAATTTAGAGGAATAAGATTTAATTATTTTTAAGATGATGAAACACATGGGAGAAATTCAGCAACTCTTTCAATTATACCCTAATTTCTTTTTTAAATTAGCTTTATGAAATTATTTAATTTGAATCGAAATGCAGTTAATTAAGGTGACCTTTATTACTTTATGTGTGGTGACACTGTTGGCTGCCTGTATCAATTTAATCCATCAGTTTATCTAATGACCATCAGTATAGTTAGCTACCATTACTCAATCCTGCAATGTGTCCTTCCTTTTATCTTTATATAAGCATGAAGTCATATTTGGGAAGGCGTAACCTAAATGTTCGGAGTAGGGAGACTTGTATTTTTTCTCTTTCTGCTTTTACTTTTGGTATTTCCTGAAATTTTTTTACAATGAACATGGATCAGTTGTATAGTAAATGTGAAGGACTTTCTTTCTTTAAAAATTAAAAAGAAAAAGGTAGACAAATAAAGGAATGTAATATTGGAAAGAAACATCAGCCAAAAATATAAATGCTTTTACAATATGAGGAGAGATTACTTAACACAAGCAGGTTAAACTCAACTACACTGCTTGACAGTCGTGTCTGTAAATACCACACTGATGAGTCGCCCAGGTTCATCTCAGGCACTCTGTCTGATCTACTGAATAATACTCTGGCAACATCAGTATTTTATCATCAGTCTTTCAGAACTGATCATTTTAATGTTTGGATGGTCCAGCTCTTAATCACATGCTTCTTTTTTTTTTTTTTTTTTTTAGTACTTTGAATGCTGGAATAGTTTTTTTGAATGTCGAAATATCTACTTATATTTTTACTTGTGAAATATTAAAGAAAATATAAGCTGGGTGTGTTGGAGTCTCAGCAAATACTGTTTCTCTGCTGCATGTCTGAACATTGACACATAATTGGCAAGAAACCAACCAAAGCTAGTTCCAGGTGATGCCTGGCTGGCCCTTCCCTACCTGTGCCTCTGTGGACAGACCCAAGGACCTGTGCTCATCTCACGGTTCCAGCTGTGCTCTTTTTGGCATAGATTCAGCTTCTCCTTGGTGCTCAGAGGGTTGGGTAAAATTTCTTCACACATCTTCTGGTTCCAATCCATCTGCTATGTGATTCTAAGCTCCACTTAAAACCACAGATCTATAATTATCTAAAAACTCATCAAGTTGTACACAGTAAATATGCACAGCTTTTGTATGTCAATCACACCTCAATAAAGAGATTAAAACATCATGCAGGCCACTTTACTAGACAGTAGGGAATTAACACACCATCTGAAATGCCCGTTATCAGGATCCCCTGGGATTCATTGTCATCATTCTCATTCTTTTTTTAAAATTATTTTTTGCGGTACACAGGCCTCTCACTGCCGTGGCCTCTCCCGCTGTGGAGCACAGGCTCTGGACGCGCAGGCTCAGCGGCCATGGCTCATGGGCCCAGCTGCTCCGCGGCACGTGGGATCTTCCCGGACTGGGGCACGAACCCGCATCCCCTGCATCAGCAGGCGGACTCTCAACCACTGCACCACCAGGGAAGCCCTCATCATTCTCATTCTTGATCTCATCAGTTCCTCATAGATTCTGACATTGTTCACTCAGCCTTAATCCATCCCTGTTTTCAGGTGGTAACCCAGACAGAGCTGGTTGGCTTTGTTTGTGTCCTGGTATGACTTATTGATCAAACGCACAAGCACTCTTTGTAAGAGAATCTCTTAATCCCCACAGACAGCAGATTTTAGATTCATATTAATAAATAGAAATAGTTTCCCAATGGCAAGTTAACCCATGGAAAAAAGAAACTTCTTAAGTTCCTCACAAGAACTAATTACCAATTATTTTGACTCCTCAATTATTACTATTAATTATTACTATTAATTTTTAAAATCATTTTTATAAACACACGAATAATGTCCAGGACTGAGATCTCATAAGATTTATTTGGATTCAATCCTATGTCAAAAGTTCAAGATTAACAGCTAGTTTTGGTGGTTTTGTCATATCAATTGTTAGTAGTAAACGGACTTTTGTTTCCACTCCCACCACACACAAACTTACACATTTATACTGTCACTATTATTACTGCTACACATATATACATACATACTTCATATGTACTTAAGTCCTCTGAAAAAAGACAGCTGTTCTAATTAACATAGAACACTGTATTTCATATGTATACACATTAAAATATTAATTATTATAAGCTTAGTTTAAAAGAATGGTTTGGTACTGTAAAGAGATACACCTACAATTAAAGAAAAATGACATTCCACCAAAAATAATGCTGACTTGGTTTATTGTCAAGAAGTCAAAAATGACTCAACTGCACAGGGAAGTGATATTATGTTGTTCATATATCAGCATTATTTATCAATATTTCTAATTCATGTCTTCAAATTATAATGATTACAGAGACACACTCTTTCTCTTCAAAATATTTTTTTCAGGTCCCTGATAACATGTTTATTTGGTGTCACACTTGAAATGAACATTTTATAATGGAATATTCTGGACAGAAAAATCTCAACAATTCTAGTTGTAATTGGCAGATGAGTCATTCAGTGGATTCATTAGAACTGAATGAAACTTAAGAATTTGAGACATTTCCTAATATAATTAACAAAATTCTTTACATTAGATGATCTTGTAAAAATATGAAAATATAAAACTGTATCAAAATCTTATAGAAATAAATAATTTGAGTGCAAATTGGTTTTGATATTTTCCTAAAATCACATTTACTTTCCTTTCCATTGTGAGTTAGTAACCCAAGGTGAACTTTACACCGAGGATATAGGACTCATCAGAAGGGGAGTCAGTAATGTGCTTCTGCAGTTGATTAGTAGTTGTTTTGGGGGCTTGTTTTCCTGCCCCAGGAGAATCAGTTCTGTGGTTGTCATTTCAGGATATAATCGCTCTCCTTGTAAGCAATACTCGCTGACTGTATTAATAAGGTGTGTTATTGATAGATACGCAGTGGGCCTACAATGGCTGTCACTTTCCACTGCAACCTCAAACCCCAGTACTTTATTAGTGCTATTATTTCCCAGCTATTGATTTAGCCTCAGATAACTCCAGTTTGGGCAGAACCACTACATATTACTTTGATTTTGAGTACTACTAGATGTCCGATATTACTGAGTACATGTAACACAGAACCCATCTGTAAGAGCCATGCTGGATTTGGGCAAAAGTGGAAAATTCCAAAATGCTTGCATTACTTAAAAATGATGTATCGTTACTGAAGTTTTGAGTGTGATATCTCCAGTTAACTGAATCATGGAGCAATGAATTCTAGTTCTGCAGAGGACTTTTCATGAGTGCCTGCTACATTCCAGCCTCTCTCCTTATGTCAACTCAACTGGACCTCCCAACAATCCTATGAGCTTGCAATTTCTAGATGGCTTAATGCTCGAAGAAACTTGCCTTAAAGAGAGATCGTGGGTGGTGGATTTGGATTTGAAGTCTAGTCTGCTTCCCAACTCTCTGATTCAGTCCTACCACTCTTCCCCCGCCAACCTTCTATTGATAATTATCAATATCATCATCATAACCACTATTTGAGTATACATTATATTTCAGCTTTCTGCATATAATGTTTTGCATATACTGTCTATTTCAACAATCACACAAGGCTACATATATGCCAGCTATTTCAATCTTCTGCACAATTCCAGAGGGAAATTTTCACTCAAAAAATAATGCTACATCTTAGGTGGTGCCAGTTTTTACCTTCTGGAAACCAAGCCCCAGTGATTTATAGTAATGTGCCTGTCTTCATTTTGCAGAAAGGCCAACAGATATGCAGAACGTTTAATTAATTGCTTGTTTCACACACCTAGTAAATGGTGACCCTGAATTTTAAGGGCTGGATTCTTAACTTGAATGCCACTTGTAGACAACTGTTTTGTATTAATTTCCCTTTACTGCTGTAACAAATTACTCTAAATATAGTGGCTTAAAATGAATTATCATACATTTCTGGAGGTCAGAAGTCTAAAATGGGAGAGCTGGGCTGCATTACTTCTGGAGTCTTTAGGGGAGAGTCTGTTTCCTTGCCTTTTCCAGCTCCTAGATGTCTAATGGCTCCACGTCCTTCTAACCTCTGCCTCTGTGCTCACATCCTCCTCTTTGACTCCGATTCTCCAATTTCCCTCTTTCGCTTATAAGGATCTTTGTGATCCATTGGGCCCACTCTGACCATAAGCTTAATCTCGCCATTTCAAGGCCAGTTGATTAGCAGCCTTAATTCCATCTGCAACTTTAATTCCTCTTTGCCATGGAACATACCATTTTCACATGTTCAGGTAGGCATCTTGATGGGGCCATTTTTCTGCATACCACAGATTCCTAGTTACATTGAGATGTACTTGATTTCATGATTAGTTCACAAATTAATGGAGCCAGACTGGTTGGGGTTGAATTCTAGCTCTACCATTTCCTAGTTGTGCACCCCTAAACATATTAGTGAACCCCTCTGTTCCTCAGTTCTCTCTTCTGTGAAATAGAGATAACACCCCCATCTTCCTCTCAGACTGATGAGGAATATAGTGATTATTTGTAAAACATTTAAAATATTATCTGGTACTTAGTAAGTGCCGTATAATTCTTAGTTAAAAAAATAAGAATAATTCCTCTATTGATGAGTTGTAAATGCAAGGCATCAATATTACTTAAGCCACATAAATATTTGATTGTATTGATCTGAGACAGATACATATAATTATAAGTTTAGGTAATGGTTAAACTATGTACGACTTTTCAATTCCTGATTTAAATCTAACAATAAAAAACAATGCCTACCTGCAAGGAGGAACTATCGTTATTCAATTTAGGAAGATATACAGGTTGTCACGAAGACCAAGAAGAATGGGAGACCTAATAAGATTTTCTGCCTGAGGCAAGACTTCTGTCCTAGAAACCAGGAACCATGCCCCTGAGAGCAGAAAGCAGCTCTAGGAGATGATTCATTTGACTGCCTATCCCATAACAATAAGCAAGCAAGTTTCCATCCTCCCAGAAACCAGACCAGCTTCCCTCTTCACACAGAAGGGGATATTGCTGGGGGCAGGGCAGTGTGTGTGGGAGTCCCATGTCACCTTCCTCACTGGCACCAAATACACACACACACACACACACACACACAAACACACACTTACTCCGCACAGGTCTCTATGCATGGTGGAAGGAGGAGAGCAGGAAACCTGGGGGTATCAGAATTGCTGGGGAGACTCTATACTTCTCCAAATTATCAGAAATTGAATTAGGAAGACCACCTCTCTTGCAGGAGAATGATCCCTTGATGACTCTGTTCCACCCGTAGTGGAATTGGACATCTGACCCACTTCTTTCCCTCCTTTAGATGTTCCAGAGACTCGCTCTGTAAGCTCTCTGGTGTATCCGAATTAGTGAGTAGATTTAAAATCATATAGCTTCCTGCTCCCTACCTCAAACCCACTTTCTAGACATCTGTTGAGAACTGCAGCAATAGAAAGGATCATTCAGTAATTTGTTTTCTTAAATAGAAGGGTGATGGAGAGGAAAAGACATTGGAGGTGGAATAAGCCTGGGTTGTGAACTCAACTGTCATATTCTAACAAGGTGACCTTGGGTAGGATACGTGATTCAAAACCTTGAGTCTGAATTTCCTATGTGTCTAGAGGAGAAGACAATACCCAGCATGCAGATTTATTATGGATTTAGAGCTCATCTATATAAAATGCCTATAACAGGGTCAGGGGTATAAACACGCAAAATACGTCATCTACTATTAAAAGAGTGGAAAAGAAATCCTTGAGTGAAAGTAGTCATTGACCTATCTTTCACAATGATAACTGGCCCAGTGTGTGTGATATGTGTAATTCCACGCACATATATATATGTATATAATTAGATATATGTTATCAGTCTAATGAATATGATAATAGTTTCTAATAGATGGGTTCTAGATATTCTTTTAAATAATGAACAATACACACAAGAGGACCAAGGTACTTTATCTTGGTTTTTATGATTCCACAACATTCCATATATGTAGTGAACCCTACATGTGTTATGCAAGATTCTATCTGTATATGAATTTTCTAGGAAAGCATCTATAGCATTTATTAAATTATCAGTGATAGGGCTTCCCTGGTGGTGCAGTGGTTGAGAGTCCGCCTGCTGATGCAGGGGACACGGGTTTGTGCCCCGGTCCGGGAGGATCCCACGTGCCGCGGAGCGGCTGGGCCCGTGGGCCATGGCCGCTGGGCCTGCGCGTCTGGAGCCTGTGCTCCACAGTGGGAGAGGCCACAACGGTGGGAGGCCCACGTACCCCCCCCAAAAAAATTATCAGTGATAACTTTTACATGCTGACCAACTTCTAAGACTTCTAACACTGGCCTAGATCCTTTTATATAGCAAATAGACATTTTAGAAATAGGTATAGAAGAACATTCAAAAACAAATTTGGTCTTGAGTCAAAATTAGCCTTAAAATAAAATTCCAGAATGACATTATATTAGAGTTAAAAGGAACCACTGAAGAAGTAAATCCGGAGAAGTAAATGGACTGATCTAAGTGGCCAGCTAGTGATCAGCATAGCTAATGTCAGAATTCAGGTTGTCAGAATCCTGGTCCCAAAGTTTTCTACTTCTTTTTGGTGTATATCTCCAAAGATGGACCCAGATACCTGTGAAAAATGACTATGGTCTCAGAAAAAAGTGTGAATACATTCTTTTAACAGTACCTATAAAAACAGCTGCTATCATGCAGCAGGCATAAGGAAGATTGTGGACATCTAGCAAATTAACACTTGACAATCCAAAGTGCCAACCAGTGCTAATTTCATTTACTGTAGTACTGTAAATGGTGTAGGTATTTGGCAGGCTAGGACTTAATACCATCTGGCCTGAGAAATTTATGATTAATTTACACAGCTAGACTTTTTTAAAGTTTTATGTTGTTTTTGGTTAGAGAACGCACTTGACGGCTGGTTGGAAGGGCAGTGACGTGAGGCTTTGCAAATTGAATCATCACACTTTTATATATGGCAACTGGAGGTTTTTGGCTGGGAGTATAGGTGACTATCATAATTTTTGGTGAGCACTAATATTTGCAACAGGGATAAGCTACGAAAATATTCAATATTAATCTGTTGACTTCTGGTTTTCCTTTTCTCTATCATGTTTTCCTTCAACTCTCCACTCTGGCTAAATCATGAAACTTATTGTCACAGGGAATGAGAGAAACATTCCATTTGGGCCAGAGATGCTGTTTATGAACCCTGAGTATCACTTCTGACTCGTGTTTAAATAAGAGAAGAGTCTCTCTTTGGGCTGAGAGGAATTTCTCAACAATCATGTTTTCCCTTTAGTGGTAGATATGGAGGTTTGGATAACAGAGTGCAAGTGTAGGTCACATTAGTCTTGAAAATTTAGGATGAAAACTGTAGGAAGTGGAAAGTCACTTCTTGCAGCTTTAGACTGTTTTAGACTAAAATGAGTGGACCCAAGGAATTTAAAGGGGTGAAACTAAGAAGCCCATCCATGAGATCACATAAGCTCTTACCCTTCCTTTTATAGACCCAGACACCATATTGGAAGGGAGCACAATGCATTTGAGGTGGCTGAAGGCTTGGACCTGGACATGTATGGAATATAAATTAAATACCTAAAGAAACTTATATATACATTTAAAT
This sequence comes from Mesoplodon densirostris, assembly GCF_025265405.1. Classification (NCBI taxonomy): domain Eukaryota; kingdom Metazoa; phylum Chordata; class Mammalia; order Artiodactyla; family Ziphiidae; genus Mesoplodon; species Mesoplodon densirostris. The sequence goes on along the minus strand of NC_082675.1, from coordinate 84,767,266 downwards.
ACTTCAAATTATTGACTAGGAACAAGATTACTGGGTTAGACTAACTACACATAGACAAAGGTAGGTATAGATAGATAGTATATAGATTTGCCCCTCACCCTAGGGAGACAGAAAGATAATTAGGATGATTAAATTGTACAAAGAAAAATAGGGCCCATTGTTTTTATACAACTAAGAATAGCTCAAATAAATATTCAAAACCACAAAATAGCTATCCTTTATTGAGGAATTATTGGGAAGGATGGTTTGTACTAGGTATCTTGTATACATTATTTCACTTGATATCCACAATTACTCAATGAGATTAATATTATCATGTGTTAAAGCTGACTTCAAATATCTATAAAAAATGCCAAGATCTAGTACGCAGAATGTGCCCTTGGTAAAAAAAATGTGACATTTATTTGCCTTTAGTGACCTTCCCCTTGTGACATCACTAGTCATTGACTTTGAACTCATTCGGACAGGAGAGCAGAAAGTATCCCCAGATTAGCCAGAAATACTAGATGCCATTTTGTCTTTTTTTTCTGATTGATGTCAAATGTTTCTATCTTCAATAACTTTCCCTGAGAATGCTGCACTTAGATTTGAAAAATAAATTTAAAAAAATATTACTTACACCCGATAATATATTTCTTTTATCACAGTTTTCCTGAATTAATCATTCAAACAGAATTGAACACAATAGTAGGAATCTCAGCAGAGGAGGAAATGTTTGTACAAGGGGGATTTCCTGGCACACTTCAAAATACTCCAACTCAGTCTTGCCTGCCTGACTACTTTCAGTTTAACCTTAGACTAGTTCATACTTCTCAGAACTTGGGATGCAGTTTATGATATAATAGAGAGACAACTTTATTTTCTAGGAAATCTCTTAGACAAAAGCTCTATAAAATGCTCATTGCAAACTCTCCACTTATCATCATAATATGTGTGCTCAATTATTTATAGAACAGAACATTTCTCCTCAACCTCTTTCCATTTAATCCATCATGAAACAATTTTAAGATGATCTTTTGGTCCAGTTGGCTGGAGCACACATGTGTGACTAGTTCCCCATTAAGGGATGATCAAGATTTTACCCAGGGAAGAAAATTTTCATGAAGTGAATTCCAAGATTAAGAACAAAAGAGAGCATTATAAATTAATAACAAGTTCTATGTTTTGATACTTAGTTAAAGGATAAAAATGTGTATGTAAGAACAATCTGTGAATATAAATATACAAACATGTATGGAGATGCATACATTTTGGTAGCTTCCTCTTCACCCTGTTGGGGAAGGAGGGATTCCTGCCGTAGGCTTATGGGAACCATCAGACACATGACAATGACCCTGGACAGCTGAGACTGAAGGTAGTTTATTAGTTACATATATACATAGCCCAGGAGAGCAGGGCACTACATGGTTTGTAGGATCACACAGGGGTTGTACTCAGGAACAGAGTGGACAAGCAGAAATGGTGGCAGGTAGACTCTGTAGTAACAATAGGGTGAGGTGGTCCCTGGTTCCCGGAGGACAAGATTGCCTTGTCTGAATAATTCTGTGGGCTGTCAGGGAATTGAACCCACTACTTAGAGATAAGCAGGCACTATAATTGGTTTCCATGGCAAGGATTGGCTAGGAGACCTTTCCTGTGAGTAGAGAGGGAAGTGGAACTTGTGGTTGGGCCATTTCAAGCCCACCCCCAGCCGAGTTTTCCCCAGATATCAAAGCACACATCTTATCAGGCCTTGATTTCAAGCCTCATACCATAGCACAGTATAGGTACACACAGACACACACAGGCACAAACAGGCTTTGTTGCCTTACTCATGGTCTTGCTTATTTGTTTCTCTTTCCACCTATGGCAACCAAAAATCACACCAAATTTTGTTAAACTTGGTTGCAAAATAATTACTTATGTATGGGTGCTTCTAAATCATAGACAGCATATATTTTCATGTTATTCTAATTTTTACACACTTTGTTACATCGTAAACATTTAGTTAACATTGTTTACAGAAACAGCAGAAAGTTCCAGGAAAAAAATATCTTTATCATTTAATTTCATTATTTGACATAATTTTGCAGTAAAATTTGATCTGAGGGAATATCTCAAGAGCGTTATAACTAGATCATATGATTTTGTATGTAACACTCTTTTATTCTCAAAAGAACATTTTTGGAGGATGTGTCCAAATGCCGATCACACATTTAGCCTCTGCTATACCACAAAGGTAAGGGGCTCTATTTTCTAGCAAAGTGCATGACTCCAGGGCCAGTGCAGTCATGTCCAGCTCCAAAAAGCAAGGGATTTTCAACAGGCACACATGGAAGCTTAAAAAAGAAGTGAGATAGGACCAGCCCCTTGGTTAATTCTAGAAAATATCAAATCAGGAGTGTGGTGGACTGAACGTAGAGCTTACAAAATCTAAAAGCATACCTGTTTGGAAAGATAAATCTCATGCTATCACTTATATGTGGAATCTAAAAATATGGCACAGAATAACTTATTTACAAAACAGAACTAGAGTCACAGATGTAAAAAACAAACTTATGGTTACTGGGGGGAAAAGGGGTGGGGAGGCATAAACTGGGAGACTGGGATTTACACACACTACTGGATATGAAATAGATAATTAATAGGACCTACTGCAGGAAACTCCCCTCAATACTCTGTAATGACCTATATGGGAAAAGAATCTAAAAAAGAGTGGATATGTGTATATGTATAACTAATTCACTTTGCTGTACAGCAGAAATTAACACAACATTGTAAATCAACTATACTCGAATTAAAAAAAAATAAAAGAGTTCCTGGTCACCAAACTCACTAGCAGCACATATAGTGTTAAAAAAAACTATTTCAGAAATAATATAAAGCCATTCTGAATCTTGACACATGGGAGCGTTGAGACAGAGGAAGGAGGTTAGATGAGTACCCAGAGGGATTTTCTTAACTAGAGCTGCAAGGAAGCCTTGCAGAAAAGATTCCATTTCTCTCCAGCCCCCAGAAAGCTGTAAGAGGAATACCTCATCATAATTTTATGAAGATGAAGATTATTTTTCTTTGTTTTAAAAAATGCAGAGTCAAGCTCTTTTCTTTAGCTATAGCCCTGTCGTGGAGATTTAGATCCTAGTGATGGCATCTAAGTGAATGTGTATAGCTGCGATCCTAATTAATGGCTATCCTATTTAATTTACCCTACAGCACTAGGGTAAAAACCTGATTAAAAGGGGTGCCCTGAAGGCTATGAGGTTGGTTCACTGTTGGACCAGGAGAGAACATTTCAAAAGTACAACTCTAGTTGGAAACTTTTCTAGTGTCTCATAATTGAAATATGGAAATTGATTGCATAGGGGACAGAGAAATTATATTTGACTACTAAGTGCAGCAGCGTTTCCATAAGAGAAAATCCATAAAATCTTCTGGACCAGAGGTGCTCTGGTGCCAGTATGACCTGCCAAGATTTGAGTACTTCTGAAGGTTCGTGGACCATAATCTATATATACACCGGGTCCAGAAAAGTCTCTGCTAACATGAGTCTTTCAGAATTATCTTCTTCAGAACCAATTTTACTCTAAGAAACTCTCAGGCAGATAAGGCAAGTGAGGTCTCTGTGACGTTTGCTTGACATCACTTTCTAGGGCTTCCTCAGAAACCCAGGCTTGGATACAGCTCTACAGGACATTTTCTGTTCCTAACTAACTAACTATGAAAGAAGGAGCATTTGAGCACCCAGTGGCATGTACACGGAGAAAAGTGGGTTGAAATTAAGAAGATACTGTAATAGCAGTTGACAGTGGAAGATGGCAAGGACCACCGGGGACCTTGGAGTAGAGAGACTGCCATTGATTAGGTTTGGAGGACTATCTGGATATCAAAATATTGGATTTTTATTCATTTGTTATTCTTTCGATAATGCCCTGGTAAGCCCTTACTATGTCAATGGACTTGTTGATGTAGTTCAAAAGTATCTTTGCAATAAAAGTTTGATCTGCACATTTCTTGACTGTGGTGCATCACCACAGGTGTATGCCTATGTCCAATCTCATCAAATTGCATAGAGTAAATATATGCAGATTTTGTGTATCAATTATACCTCAATAAGGCTATAATATAAATAAAAGATTCCATGCATTTTGCAAAAGGAATGGTTTATTGTAGAATAAATAATTATTCTGTTTTCTATTCTGACTCAGGCAGACACATAAAGATTACTAACTTAAATTTTATATTTTGGAATAAAAGGTGAGAGAAAAAGATAAACCCTTGTGTGATCAAGTAAAGGACTGAGAGTATGATATATGCTAAAACACTTATTTTCCAGAACAACAATGATTATGTCTTCAATGACTAAGATTTTTTGTTATTTTTGTTTGGTTTTTTAGGGTTTTTTTGTCCGTGCCACACGGCTTGCGGGATCTTACTTCCCCCACCAGCGATTGAACCCGTGCCCCCTGCAGTGGAAGCACAGAATCCTAACCACTAGACTGCCAGGGAATTCCCTCAATGACTAAGATTTTGTTTCTATGATGAAGAAATAACATCTGTCCTACTCACCCTATGAGAAGGTGGTAATGCGACTTTAAATTAGATGATTTTTGTTAAAAGCGTTTTGAAATTATAAATGGTAATATTCATAAAATATATTATCATTACATATTATTAAAATTGGAAAAATGGTTTTCCTTAAATCTTATCAAAGCTTCTATTTTATTGACTTGTTTCCATCATTTTCCAGTCTATCCCCTGATATCACCACAAAGATGGATCAGAAAGAAAAATGAAGCAAAGACTATGGAGAAAAATGGAAAACAGATAAAAGACAGAGAATAAAGAGAAGATGAGGAGGATTTAGTACAACCTATTCAGCTGCTTGTGGGAATTATGCAAGGAGCATTTCTGTTTCAAAAAAAAAACATTTGTAAGATTGCTAGTGTAAATCTTTGAAGATGATGGTAGCAATTTTGAGAGCAGTTAAAGTGCATGCGAAGAAACATGCTGTATTTTCTTTTAAGAGGTGAGTGATACATACAGCCTTCACCAACTACAGAGTGTTCAGAAGGTGTTCCTGTGTCAGAATTCCATTTTTAACTTTTAGTTGTTGGAGGTCGTTCTGTCCTTCATTACTTGTAACCCCAGTGTTGGAAGCACATGAAATAGTTTTAATCTTGCTTCCAGAGTATGACATCGGCTCTTCCTTCTCTCCATTCTTTACTTCCTTCTTTGCTGCCATGAGTTTTAAAAGTTCTTAAGTGCCTGGTATCTAAATGTTACACGTCTTGATTCTTATTCTGTTTCCTGTGCCACAAAATAAAGCATTGCTACAACTTATGGGTCATCCCTCAAATGGTGCCCCTCTGGATATTGTGAGAAATAGGAACTAACATAACTTTTCAATGTTCACTATGAATTTTAGAGGCTTTTTACGGATGGGGGAAAAAGGCTGATACTGGCTTTCACTTCTGGAGGTAATCATATATGTTCTCTCTGGATCACTAAAAAACATCATTCATTTTTTTGCTCAATCATTTATTCAGGATAGTCATTGAAATCTTCCTATATGCTGAGGTCAAGGAGCTGAGCACGAGACAAAGTCCTTGAGATGGCCACAGGAAACAAATACACAAATACAAAACCTGGAGTTTTCTTTCATGACAGATGAAGAAAATGAGGCAGAATAAGGTCATAGATGTTATAGGGGTAGAGGCAGGAGTTGTTATTTAAATAAGGAGATTATGAGAGCCTTTCTGAGCAGAGACCCAAATTGTGTGAACTTGCAAACCATCTAAAATTGATCCAGAGATGTTCAGGCAGAAGGCACAGCAACTATGAAGTTCCTGAGATAAGGTCAAGTTTGAAGGTACAGAAAATGGGGCAAAGTGGTAAGGGGTGAGGTCAGAGAAGTAGGAGGGGCTCCAATGATTTTATTCAGATGTATGATTTGAATACACAGGAGCACTGGAGCCTGGAAGTGATATAATACGACTTAGGTTTTATCAGATCAATCTGACTGATCCATGCGCTATAAAGTAATAGGGTGAAAAGCAGCAACAGCGGAGGCAGGGAGACAGCTTAGGAGGAAGTAGGAGAGTTGAGGCTGGAGTGGTGACATCAGGGTGTTTTTTTTTATGTTTTATTTTTATTCTTATATTGTTTTATTTTTTAATTTTTAATTTTTTTCCTGTTGTGGATCCTTTTTTAAAAATTTTTTATTGGAGTATAGTTGTTTTACAAGGTTGTGTTAGTTTCTACTGTACAGTGAAGTGAATCAGCCATATGTACACATATATTCCCTCTTTTCTGGATTTCCTTCCCATTTAGGTCACCACAGAGCAGTGAGTAGAGTTCCCTGTGCTCTACAGCAGGTTCTCATTAGTTATCTATTTTATACATAGTAGTGTATATATGTCAATCCCAATCTCCCAATTCATCCCACCCTTTCTTTCCCCCCTTGGTGTCCATGTTTGTTCTCTATGTCTGTGTCTCTATTTACACCTTGTAAGCAGGTTCATCTGTACCATTTTTCTAGATTCCACATATATGCATCAATATACAATATTTGTTTTCTCTTTTTGACTTCACTCTGTATGACAGTCTCTAGATCCATCCACGTCTCTACAAAGGATGCAATTTTGTTCCTTTTTATGGCTGAATAATATACCATTGTATACATGTACCATTTTTTTATCCATTCATCTGTCAGTGGGCATTTACATTGCTTCCATGACCTGGTTATTGTAAAGAGTGCTGCAACAAACATTGGGGTGCATGTGTCTTTTATTTATTTATTTTTATTTATTTATTTATTTATTTATTTATTTGTTGAAATGTTGAAACGTCTTTTATTAAGGCATTGTAAGATTATAAATTCCTCCCAAAGTTACTTGAGAATTGAAACAGTTGCTGCAATGATTAGAGTAATAAATTTTATATGTACAAATGAATATACTTTAAGTATATAAAATGAATATATAACAAAAAGCGCTAACATCCTCTCTTTTACATTCCTGTTAGTTAAATAATTTCAAGTAGTTCAAAGATAAATTGAGCTACATGAAAACAAAATATATGGAACCACCATAGAAAGAAACCACATCACAATACAGTCATCAAAACATTTTTTAAAACATGGTAATGTTTATTACAATACAGTTATCAAAAATACTTTGATAACTGTACTACAATACAATTTATTTTCATGGTAATTCCACACACCCTGCCCTCATGCAGCCCAATTTATATAGTTTTTTCTTTTGACCCTCTTGATTTGTTGTTCTAATTTTTTTTAACATTTTTATTGGAGTATAATTGCTTTACAACGTTGTGTTAGTTTCTGCTGTATAATAAACTGAATCAGCTATATGTATACATATACTCCATATCCCCTACCTCTTGGTCTCTCTCCCACCCTCCCTATCTCACCCCTCTAGGTGGTCACAAAGCACCAAGCTAATCTCCCCGTGTGATGCAGCTGCTTCCCACTAGCTATGTATTTTATATTTGGTAGTGTATATATGTCAGTGCTACTCACTCACTTCGTCCCAGCTTACCGGAGGAGAGTGAGATCCTTCAAATTATCCACCAGTGTTTGTCCAAACATTCTCTGCTGCTTCAAAACTAATTTTCCATAGGTTGTCCCTCATTAGATTGATAGACTGCCTTTTCCAGACTCCCATTGCCCCTCCTCCCCCCAGCATGAGGTTGAATTAAGAGAACTATGGATGTTCCCCAAAACAGTGGCTTATGAGAAAGAAACTGTGAGTCAACAAGAATGATAAAAGTCAATATATGTATATGTATAACTGATTCAGTTTGCTGTACAGCAGAAAGTAACGGAATATTGTAAATCAACTATACTCCAATAAAAATTATTTTTTAAATGAAAATAAAAAATAAGGCAACAAAAGCCAATATAAATAAGCATCTACTGTGTTTTAGGCTGTGATGGAAGTAGTCAAAATAATGGTTTTATCTCATGTTGTTGTAGAAATTCTTCTAGTACCCAAGGCTGGGCCCTGCAGAGTTGTCCCTTTTGGCACCTGGACTCTGGCTATTGGCTTGGAGGGAAAAGTCAAGTATGCATATCTCAAGCCATGATCAGCCTGTTAGCCTTGCCGAGTGAAAACTACACCAGATAAAGTTAAATACGTAAAGGAGATTTTCCCTAGAACAATAGGGGAGAGAGATTAATCCCACCTCCTCTGAAACAAAAGTCTCTAAGAAAGAGGAGGTAAGGGACACATATAAGGAAGAAACTTGTCTAAAGATTAGTCAAGCTGAAGGGAACATTAAGGCGATCTGGTCAGCCTTGTGGTCTTGAATAATGGAAACCTGCAGGGGGCCTTGATAGTATGTAGTGTGGCTGGAAAACTCAACAGATTATATAAAAAGACAATTGAGAGAGCTTGTCATTCATCATTTGTCACAATACAGCATCCCCTACATTATTTCTCTCTACAAAGTAGCCCTCCTGCCCATGCTAGCATCAGTACCAACTCTAGGAGCCATGGAAGTAGACCTTATACTAAGCCTTAATATTAAACCAATAGATTGGCTGAGTAAATCATCTTCAGCATGCATATATGTTTTCCAAGTCTTTCCAAACACGCCAAATGTTGGATGGGCCCCTTTGAGGGCATTATCACAGCCCTGACCCCCCTCAGCACTGAGTGGATCAGCTTCAGGTCAGAGCACTCAGGGCATTTTATACTCATCTTTATCAGCATTCTGCTCTGGTGCTTTTAGAGGCTATGTTCTGGATGACAGAGGCCATGTCTAGTGCATACATGTCTGAAGCCCCCAGTGCAGTGTGGGGTGTGGAACACCAGTAAGCACTCAGTTCCTTTGTGAGGGCCTGTGCAGCGTGGGAAGGATACCACTCTTGTGGACTGAGTTGCATCCCTCCCGCACCCTCACCCCCAATTTATTTATATGTTGAAACCCTATCCCCCAATGTGATTCTATATGGAGACAGGGCCTTTAAAGAGGTAATTAAGGTTAAATTAAACCATAAAGGTGGGGCCCTGATCCAATATGACTGGTGTCCTTATAAGAAGAGAAAAAGACCCCGGGGATGTGCACACAGAGAAGTGCCATCTGAGGACAGAGCAACTAAGTGTCCTACAGCCAGCCAAGGAGAGAATCCTCAGGTGAAACCAGCTACCTCTGCCAACACCTTGATCTTGCATTTCCAGTCCCCAGAACTGTGAGAAAATAAATGTCTGTTGTTTAAGCTGCCCAGTCTGTGATCTGTTATGGCAGTCTAAGCAAACAGGTACAACCACCTTTGTTATTAGAGAGACCTGGATTTCAGTACTAGTTCTGTCGATGACTAGCTGTACCTAGTTTAACCTCTCTAAGCTCTGATGTCCTGTGTTTTCAAACAGCAATATTTCCTCTCCTGGAAGAATGTGGAGAGGATGAAATTAAAATATTAATATTTTATCAAAATATTAATAAACAATACTTATTTTAATAAATATTTATTATTTATAAAATTTAAATAAAATAACATAAATAATATTTATTTTAATATTTTAATATTATTTAATAATATTATATGTTCATAATTTTTAACATAATAAGTGCTCTGAACACTGAGATTATTTTATTCATCAAAATTGTTTTGCCAGATGAATGAGAACAAGACCATGATCAAGACATTTTATATATATATATGTATATATATATATATATATATATACACACACACACACACACACATACACACGCACACATACACATACACACTGCTCGTTTTTCTCCCTAGTAAATGTACTTTTATTATGCCAAATAAAGTTTTTTCTTTGCTTGAGAGATTTTTTTCTCTAAGTTGGTTTACCACATTTCAAAAACCATAAGGTAAATTTACAAATAGGTGCCTGCTTCCATGAGACACTCTCAGTGGTAATTTGGGAAGGAAAATGCTGGCTAAAATGACAATGATCCTGATGCATGATGGCAGGTCTAAAAGACCAGGACCACAAATTGATTCAGGTATGGCTTCCACGTTAATGGCTGTTCATTTGCTCAGGTCATAGACAATAAATTCAATGGTGTGATTGGTGACCTCACAGTAGATGCCTTGACCAGTCTGTAGCTGATGTTTTATTCATGTTTAAGTCAAGTGCTTTTTAAAAATGAAAAAATAGCAGAAAATTTGCTTGAAATTATCCATCATTTAAATCTAAGCCCTTTTAATGTTTTCTATTTTTGAAGTGATTTTGCTATTCAAAGAATGATAGGGAATTACAGTCATGCAGCTTATTTGTTGTCAATTAATTCTAAGCAGGTTATTTTTCATAGTTATGGGTGAGATGTATAACTGGGTTATGTATGCAAGCTGTTGCTTAATTTACCTGCTAAAGGGCGGCTTAAAATTCTCCTCACTGGATCTGTTTGAAAAATGTGATTCACAATTAATTTAATAGTTAAATACAACTAGTAACTCAAAATAAAATGCAATTTAGCATGATGCTATTCTAGTCAGATTTAACCACAGAAGATCAGATAAAAGAAAAACTGATCAGCTTGGGTTTAGTAGCATAATAAACAGTTAATCACTTTATCCTTCTGCTACCTGTGCCCGTGCAAGGCAGCAGAAGATAGAGAGATAAGTATAATTTGAACTATTAAAAAGTATTAAATGCCTTTGAGTGTAGGAAAGACAAAAACATTAATAAGAGGTAATAATGGGTTTCTTGATTTTGTTTCCTATTTTTGCATCTAAAATTTTCTTAGTAATATTTATGCAGTATTGAAAAACCATTTGTTGACAGTTTAGCTTTCAGTAAAGAAAAACACTAACATCAAAGAGAATTATGGGATGATTTCATGTAGGTTTGCCAATAATCCAGTTTATTCTGGGGTCTCTAGACTCAGAGGAAGACATAGACACTCACTGAAGCAAATAGCTCGATTCCCTGGCAATTGAGCGACAAGTAATAGATTACAGAACTCTTTGCAATGATCAGAATACAGGTCCCAACGAACATGGTAAAAATGGAGTATGTCTTGTTTTATACTTCACACTTACATATTTTAATGTTTCTTTGAAAGGTAACCAGTTCATTTGCAACTGTACATGGGTATCACAGAACACAGGAATGCAACTGCTTTGTTATTTTTACTGAATCCAAACATTTAAACTAAGCTGATGCTTAAATTTTTGCCCTCCTGGACATTTTGCTCAATTTAAATGCTGTGAATTGAGGATTTTTCTTACTGTGATAAAATAAACTGTGTATGGCACATTATATGAGGACATTGTTAGTAGTAGTGTAGCATCAGCATAATTTTGTTCATATGTCCACCACAAAGCATGGCAAAGGCAAATAGAACCATGTTAGAAAACTTAAAAAAAAAGTAAAATGTATCAGAGTTAATTAGTTGTATTTCTAAAATAAGGTTATGATGATATGATGCATGTTGATTTGCAGGTTTGTTTAGCACAGAACATAAACTTGCTTTCAGAAAGGAAGTAGCTTAACATTGACATATTGTGTCCTCAAAATCAATATATCACTGACCAAGTTTTCTTGGGGAAAAAGCTGCATAAGGCTTTTTTTCTTTGGAAGTTTACAATATTGACAAATTGAAGAGCAAGGGACTACGATGTAAAGAGTTATATTTTATGCTCCTATGAAAAGCTAATAAAACTCTTTCAAATAACCCTGTCTGATAATAGACCTTGAATGTTGGTTGTAGAGCTACTTATTTCTAGTTGGGCTCTTCCAGCTTTTATGCAAATTCCTTTAGTCTCCTAGGTTCTCCCATGATAATGTTTTGAGTTAAGATCTAAATAATATCACATATATTATCCACATAATGGCTCCATTTGGTAGTGCTTGATCTCATTAGCTTGGTGCCATCTTTTTTTTTTTAAAGTATAATTGCTATATAACATTAAGCTTGGTGCCATCTTAAGGACTTATTTATAATGGTATTTCCCCTTCTACATATAATACTTTCTTCAGAAATATTGCTGTCATTATATCTGTTCAGACAGAATATTGTTAAAATAAAATTGGAGTGGTAAGAAATGAAACAAAGAGGTCCAATTTTGTGAAAATAAACTTTCAAGTGAAGTGATAATGCCAATTATTTTATTAGGAAGCAACTTTTCTGAAGAAAATGATGAGGTGCCACCCATGACCCTCTACTACTCAACAAAATACAGGAACAATGTCATTGGAAAATCCACCATGTTGAGGGATATGGTGGGGACAGAGATGTAGCAGAGAGAATGCCGGTCTTCAAGAAATGTAAAATCTGATAATTAATATATAGTAGCAACAATAGCTACATGAAGACAAAATACCAATATTTAAAATAATAAGGCATACTTGACAGAGAAAGACAAATATCATATGCTATCACTTATATGTGGAATTTAAAAAATGATGTAAATGAACTTATTTACAAAACAGAAAGAGACTCACAGACATAGAAAACAAACTTATGGTTATCAAAGGGGGAAAAGGGAAGAGGGATAAATTAAGACTTTGGAATTAACAGATACACACTACTATATATAAAATAGATAAACAAGGACCTACTGTATGGCACAGGGAACTATATTTAATATCTTATAATAACCTATAATGGAAAAGAATCTGAAAAATAATGTATACACGTATATGTATGTATACATACATAGCTGAATCACTTTGCTATACACTTGAAACTAACACAGCATTGTAAATCAACTATACTCTAATAAAAAAAAAACACATACTACCTACAGAAAATTTCACAAAATTAATGAGTATCTAACATCATTATTTTACAGACAACATTTCACAGATTTGAAAATGTCACTTCAAGCTATGTGGAAGAGAGATGACTTCTGGGGAATGTGGGTTAATTATTAGTGTTTCTTCATAACTGAGATTGACCTTAGTGCAGAGAACAGAATGGACAAGGCAGGTAGAATGGTTCTGAGAGGGAAGTGAGCAGTACAAATAGAGAATGAACATCTCTTTGACATGAGGGGGGCTCAGGTGGAGGAGATATGTCTGGGCAGGTAGATTGGGACCCACCATGAAAGAAAGACAACATGCATCCATCCAACAAGTACACAATCTCATCCTGCAGAAAACAGGGAACTACTGACTGTGTCATAGTAGAGCTTCATAAACTGTGGGCATCTGTCTACACAGGGTTGTAGCACGATGAATGCTATTTGAGTCACAGGAGGTAGGAGGATAATTTAGAAGACCATTACACTCTATTAAAAGTTACAACACTGTCTTGACATTTTTATTTTCTAATTATGTTTATCTTTATAGTAAAGTGCAATAGTTTGTTTTACCTTTTTACATATAGTAAAATTTAAGCACTCTCTTCAAAAATGGTTACAGAGAAATTCATGATATGATACTCTTATTTTCATACTGCGCTGAAAAAGCTCTGCATGAAATGACGAAAAAATAGCAAAAACAGTCTATTTTAACTTGTGAACTGCATTAAACAGTGACACTGAAATTTATCATTTATGTGTGATGTCTTTGGCCATGGGCACAAAGCAGGTCACAGTTTCAAGACCTGCTGTGAATTGTATTAAAATATTTACCAAATACAATGGCCATACAAGGCATGTCCTGGGAGAGAATAAACTACCTTTACAGATTATTCATTTTAGAGTGACTGATGTAAAACATCTATTAAAAGGTGAATATTCTCATAAAATCCCTGGATATTTGGTGTGGTAGGCAGAATAATAGCCCTGGAAGACGTCCACATCCTAATTCCCAGAACCTGTGAATGCTCTATGTTGCTTGGGGAGGGGGAATTGAGGTTGCAGATGGAATAAAAGTTACTAACTAGCTGACTTTAAAATAGGAAGATTGGCTGGGATTATTCAGGGGGGCCCAGTGTAATCACAGGAGCTTTTAAATTTGGAAAAATGTGACAGGAGAGTGGAACCTCAGAGAGAAATATGACATCAGAAAAAGGTGAGATGCTAGCTTAAGATGGAGGAAGAGGACCACAGGTCAAGGCATGTGGTCAGTCCCTAAAAGCTGGAAAGGGGAAGGGAAGAAATTCTCCCCTTGAACCTGCATAAGAAAGGAATGTAGCCCTGCAGAACCTGGGTGTTAGCGCAATAGACCCATGTCTGATTCTGAACTATACACTGTAAGATGATAAAAGTGTGTAGTTTAATCCACTAGATTTATCGTAATTGGCTATGGCAGTAATAGAAAACTGATATAGTTGGTAAATATTTTTATTGGGACATATTTTAAAATCCAAAACACTCCCCTCTGGAACTGTTGAATTTTCCAAGATATTTCTTGGAGTGACGGGAACAATTTTCCAACATTCTAGTAACATGACTTCTTGGAATTAAAAATGGATCCTTTCAAGAACAACTAAATAAACAATTCCTAGTTATGAGATCAGATTAAATTTTTTTATTTTGAAAAATAATTTTCAATTCATTGTTATAGCTGTGGACAACTCTGTTTTAAAATCTGTGTAAAAACATAAACCACTTAGGGCTTCCCTGGTGGCGCAGTGGTTGAGAGTCCGCCTGCTGATGCAGGGGACACGGGTTCGTGCCCCGGTCCAGGAAGATCCCACATGCCGCGGAGCGGCTGGGCCCGTGAGCCATGGCCGCTGAGCCTGCACATCCGGAGCCTGTGCTCTGCAACGGGAGAGGCCACAACAGTGAGAGGCCCGTGTACCGCAAAAAAAAAAAAAAAAAAAAAAAAAAGAAAAAAAACATAAACCACTTAAACATTTAAGTAACAAAGAGGCATCTGAGAGAAGATTTTAGCTGGCCTTCACAGTGCAGAGAACTAAGAAATATAAAGTTTTGCCTTCTGTCTCTTGGAAATATACTTACATCTGGCCATGCTTCACACCACTGTTACTACATATAAAGTTAATACCATCCCTATTCTTTCAAATAAGAGTGGTACCTTGTATGAATTCATTAAAGTCTCCATTTCCCATTGGCTTTGAGACTTTAAAAAATTTCTAGTTTAAACAATACTGGTAACTAACTATAACATCCACGTAGGAATAATGAAGACAGAAGCTATTTATCTCTTTCTTTTGATAAACACAGAAGTCTTCGCCAATGTGTTGCTAGTAACCATTGCAGAGGCTGCCTCATTAGACTGTTGACTATCTTACAGCCCCGTTTGGTTCTGTGAGATCTTTTATGTTCTTGAAACGTACCCACTAAAAAATTACCCGCACTAAGATATATACCAGATGCAGAAGGGCACCTTGGCATCACAGACCAGAATTCATTGCAGCCTGAAAGTGTCTTTATTTTGCTCACCTGCTCATGCGGAGCACACCTGTGGCTCTCTGGCCTCCGTGTGCAAGCTGTTTGGGAGACTTCCAAGATTAAAGCTGCTGTTAGATATTTCTTCTTTCAGATAAGCCTTTTGATTTTTTTCCTGTCACTATTAGAGTCTGGATCCTAATCTCAATTCCTTGTACTGTTTTTCTATCTTTCTTTCAAAAAAAATCTGCTGCAGGTCTCCAAAGAGAAGACCAACCACTGCAACTTAAATATCCTTTTTTCTAAGAGGATCAGTGTGAAAATAACATTGCTGTGCTTTCCTCCACTCTGGACACTTTCACGCAAGGATCCTGAAGCACTTGGACTGGCTTTCCCAATATTGCTTCAGAGGAAATGAGGACTTAAAAAGGAATCCATTGAAATCATGCTGAAGTGTGATCCTTTCTGCGGAGAGCGGTCTCGGAAACACAATAGCAGTTTACAGATATTTTTTTGTGTCCAGAGTATTTTAGAATTGAGATTTTTTTTAAAGGATTAATGCATTCATCCCCCAAATATTTGTATCCCTATTTTTATCCCTAGAGAGCCTATTCTAGGCTCTCTACCAGGGAATAGGTACAATCACTGTCCTTACACATCATACAGTGTAAAGCTCTGGGTGTCAAACTTGATATGCATCAGACTCCCCTGGAGGGCTTGTTAACAGGACAGACTACTGGGTCTGACTCACAGCGTTTCTGAGGCAGTAGGTCTGGAACAGGACTGGGAAGATGTCAGTGGTCTTGGAGAACCACTGGATGGATAATTGTATATTCTACAGTGATTGTACATTTCAGTATGTGGCCAGATCAAATGCAAATGCTCTCTTAAGGAAGGAAGGAGGGGAAAGAAAGAAGAGCATGTGAGCGAGGTCACATTTGAGCCTGTTTGTTTTCAAAAGTATCTTGGAAGATTGAAACCGAGTGTGGAAAACCATCAGATTCACCAAGGCAACAAAATTCAAGAGGATGGAAAAGGATTGAAAATTAAAATCAGGTTGGGATAGTGCTGGCTATTGGACTTTAGGGGAGGCTAAGAGAAAATTTAGAGTAAATAATCAAGGGCAGGGGCTTCCCTGGTGGCATGGTGGTTAAGAACCCACCTGCCAATGCAGGGAACAGGGGTTCGAGCCCTGATCTGGGAAGATCCCACATGTCACGGAGCAACAAAGCCCATGTGCCGCAACTACTGAGCCTGTGATCTAGAGCCCACGAGCCACAACTACTGAGCCCACATGCCTAGAGCCCCTGCTCTGCAACAAGAGAAGCCACCGCAATGAGAAGCCCGTGCACCACAACAAACAGTAACCCCTGCTCGCTGCAACTAGAGAAAGCCCACGCAGCAATGAAGACCCAACGCAGCCAAAAATAGATAAATAAAAAATAATAATAATCAAGGGCAGTTTATTGCTATTATTTGGATTTAAAAATTAATTTAAGGTCAATTAAATCTACAGATACTTGTTTTGCATTTCTTTTGTATATACATTTCTTTTGTATATGTAATCAAACAGACTAACATCTTATTGGAAAAATAAAGTAGAATCTGCAATTTAGTATAAGTCTGTTAGCTTTGTTGTTATTAATTATTTTAGTTTCAAAGAGCTTTCAGCATATTAGTCTCCCTAATTTCAGGCACCTTTTCTGGAAAATAGGAGCTTGGACAGGTACAAGTTTGAATTATGGAAAAACATTATTTCTAGAGAACATTTTTTTAGGTATAAAGTAATATCCATTAAACTCAATTTGATAGATTTACCTAAATTTATGTGAATTCCCTGGTGGTCCAATGGTTAGGACTCTGTGCTTTCACTGCTGGGGCCTGGGTTCAATCCCTAGTGGGGGAACTAAGATCCCACAAGCTGCATGGCATGGCCAAAAAAAAAAAAGGATTTACCTAAATTTATTTATTTCCATTTCCAGCAGAGTGTATAACAGAAACAAGTACTTCAGTACAGAATTCATAGTAGCTGTTCTACCTAATTAGTTCTACCGAATTACGTTCATTGGGTTCCCAAATATTTATATATTAACTTGAAATGTGAATGAGAAACATCCCATTATAACTAGAAAAGCTGACCAACAAACACACAAATACACATTCCCCATAGAACTCAGACAGAATTAACTGTTTCTTTCTCTTTTTAGTCTGAAGTTCACAAAGGATTCTCATATCTTGAAATTTGCATTTTGGAAGAAATGCTTTCAAAATTCAGATATTTATACATATATCATATCATTAGTCATGTAGCTGGTTTGTTTTTTAAGTAATGGGAGAGTATGGCTTATTTAGACATAAGAATGTATGAACATTCAAGCAATAATTGTCACTACCTACCTTTATAGCCATTTTTTTTTTTTAGCGATTACTTACAAAGAATTTGGCCTAGCAGAAAACGTGTTTTAAATTACTGGCATTTTTCAGTTTGAATGTAATAACTTTCTAGCAAACACTATAGATGTAATGCTTTATTCAACTGTCATAGGAATATATCTACTGTGTGTACATTTAAAACATAAGCAAGGGGCTTCCCTGGTGGCACAGTGGTTGAGAATCTGCCTGCCAATGCAGGGGACACGGGTTTGAGCCCTGGTCTGGGAAGATCCCACATGACGTGGAGCTACTAGGCCCGTGAGCCACAACTACTGAGCCTGCGCGTCTGGAGCCTGTGCCCCGCAACAAGAGAGGCCACGACAGTGAAAATCCCGCGCACCGCGATGAAGAGGGACCCCCCGCTTGCCGCAGCTAGAGAAAGCCCTTGCACAGAAAAAAACGAAGACCCAACACAGCCAAAAAAATAAAAAAATTAAATTAAAAACAAAACAAAACAACATAAGCAGTATGTAAACTATATAAACAGAAAAAAATATGTTTTTAGCCCTAGTATTAAATACTTTTGCAGTCTAACCCAGTAAACAATTGTGATTTTTCGACTCCGAAAAAAATTATAAAAAATCTAAGTACCATAGTTTCATGTTCTACTTTATATTTCCTCTTAATCATGGCCAACAGTCATTTGATTTACATATACATACATGGGGAAGGGCTAACATTTATTTTAATAATGACTATTCACATAAGATATGTGGATATAACTGTCCTAAAGGAGAAGTTGTTAAACCTGAGAAAGTGATTTACAACAGTCATTAAACCATAGACTAGATTAGCGACGAATGCCAAGTGGACTTTTTCTTGTGATATTTCAAAGTAGAATTGTTGCCACAGAATTTGGCTGGATAAACATTTATCTTTCTAAGAAACTGAGGCTTGATCAGAAAATTTCTTAAGGCTATTTTCAATATAAGCAATCCATTAATACTAGCTCAAATTATTTTTCAGCTCTTGAGAAAGCTGCCCTTTACATTTTAATTGAATCCAGTTTATTAAACTCTACAAGTTTAAAACTTGAATGTCTACTTGCTATTGACATAGGCCTCCATTTCTGTTTCATATGGATTCCATATGCTTTTGCCAACAATCACTAGAGGTGTTCTTCGAAAATATTGTTGATGCTTAACTGCACCCCTGGCTAATTCACATCTTCTCTTCTGCCTGCATTGTGTGGCTCCTCCTTTTGTCCCAAAAGGGCAGTGAGACCTGTAGTTCCTTAGCTGGAGTTAGGTACAGAGCTGCACTAAGCTCACAGGCACATCTCCACCCACTTCTCTGTCACAGAACACAGTCAATGCCTCACAGGTGCTATTGTTTTGTTGTCCCTAAGCTGATAATCATTTACATGGATGTTACTTCAGGGAACCCCCAAAACTTATAAAATAGTTATCAGTGATGGTAAGTGGAAGTGGATACATGCCTACTACAGTGGTCCCTCCATATCTGAGGGCTCTGCGTCTACGGGTTCAACCAACTGCGTATCAAAAATATTCAGGGGAGAAAAAGTTTCAGAAAGTTCCAAAAAGCAAAACTTGAATTTGCCCCTCCTGACAGCTATTTACATAGCATTTATTTTGTACTTACAACTATTTACTATTTACATTATATTAGGTACCACAAGTAATCTAGAGATTACTTAAAGTATACAGGAAGATGGGAGTAGGTTATATTGAGTGAAAAAAATGCACAATCTAAAAGTTGAGAATTATGTTTTATTTGGCAGATAAAACTGAGGATGTAAGCTCTGAGGGATGGCTCCAAAGTGGCAAGGGAGAAGCCAGGATATACAGGGGGTTTTGCAACAAAGACCAGGTAGTTGGAACGTCAAAAGATTACTGTTAATTAAGGAAAGCCAGACATCTCAATTTAAGGAATTTAGCACTTTTCTATGTATGGAAGATGCAAGAGTCTGGGTTCATTGAACTCATTCCTTTGATGTGCACCTCAGCATCTAGGGCTAGTATCGGGTGCTTTCCCATCCTGTGTTCCCTCAGGGCTCACCTTCAGGGGAGGCTTGATGGCTGCAACATCCTTTGTTTACTGCTATGGCAGGCATGAGTTTTCATTCACAGTTGTATGCAAATTTTATGCCATAAGGGACTTGAGTATCCACAAATTTTGGCATCTGCAGGGGTCCTGGAGTCAAGACCCAGTGGGTACTGAGGGATGACTGTATTTTCAACTTCGAAGAAAATATTTTTACTTTGAAATTGTTTTAAAAGTTTAAAAGGAATGACACTACAGTTTTGCTCTCCTGTAGTGAATTGATAAGGGTGATTGCTAACTTAAGTTAAATAAAAATCTTGAGAGTCCTATGGGAATCATTTTTTTTTAAATCTCTAATGGTATTTTAAGAGTGGTTAAAATATTCATTTATGTTTCAGTAAAGGTATATAGTGGCAGGTATAACGTTTTTCTTTACAAATGCGAAGCCTGGTGTTGATAATATAAAACATCTTAACCCAGTGATGAGTTGGTAAACCAACCACCCCTTGGAGTGGGAAATGGAGCCCTGATGTGTAGCATTTGTTGATTGCCATGGTGCAAATACTTCCACTATGACTAATTTGAAGCTACTGACATGCCAATTAGAATTCACTAGGTACAGAGTTGTGAAAAAAAGCACAGCACCGAGGAATTCTACAGCACTTCTATCTCACAGATACACAGACATAAATACCTTCAGAAGTATAGTTATTTAATAGTAAGATGTGTTTAGTGATGATTTTTGCATATTAACTTTGTTTTAGTAAAATTTATTTAATTGTAAGTTTATGTAATTTAATTTTCAAAATATCTGTGTTTAATAACTGGTTCACAAGATTCCTGAAATTTTAATAATCAGCCCTCATAACTAGTACAAGCCACCCAGCAAACAGGTTCTAACCACCCCATGGAGCTTCTTTGGAGAGATTCTGAAAACAGTGAAGCATAATTCTGAGAGGTTAATTCAGGAAATTGTGTGTCTGTAAACATATACCCAGTGATCTGGCGGGTGGCACACACGGAGGAGAATGTTTTATCTCATCCCTGGAGATTGTGTATGTGTGGAAATTGTATAGAGCAGTTTAAAACCAACAGCCATAGCTCCTAAAAGAACACAATAGAAAAAACTATCCAAAGGCATGTCTTTCAGAGATGACCATTTCTTTCTTGCCTTTAACATTTAAGGAGCCATCCCTCTGGGCTTGTTTTTGTCGGTTTATGTCAAACTGCTTTTCCCCAAACTTTTGTGTTCACCACTGCACTCTTATAATACCTCCCTATACTGACTGGCGGTGGTTATTACCTTTTATACGAAAGCGCTGTGTTGAAAGACAGTTATGAATTTCTGTCCCAGTGGATCATATGATGAAGTTGAAGCAGACTGTCATCCAAAGCTGTATAATAGCCTCAGACAGGGAATACAAAAGTGCCATGGTTTATTGATAGAGTCATAGCTGCGGTTCTGCTGACAAATTTGATGTCTTTTTTGCTAGGTTTCTAATATTTTAAGAAATCTTTCTGGAAGCATGTCATCCCATTAAGTCATTTGGAATGGAGATGATGACTTAGATTTCTAGTTGTTTATTCTGATAATTCTGATAATATGCACAGAATCTAAATGTTATAGTAAAACCAAACAATTAGACAGAAATGTAGGTCCACATTAAATCTACAGAATATACCAGTAGCAAAAACCTAGCTGTGTCGAAATCATCATTAATAATTTTAATAGAAAGGATTTTTCCAGTTAAAAATTTCATTGTCTGAATAGTGCATGTATTCTCAAAAGTCAGCAATCATTTCATAAGTTCCTGAGGCAGAAATCAAGAGACAAGGAGTTAAAAGAATACATTTTGTTTTGTTTTGTTTTGCTTTCTGCTGACAAGTAGATTGATGCATTGCCACACCTAAGTGACATAGTTACTATTCAAAAGTATTTTTTAGCTTGGCATACATTTTTGTTTGTTAGTGCCACTCCATAGCAAAACTTGTGTGGAAGAAACTCTTTTTGACATTATAATGCTATTTTAAATAGTGCTGGTGTCTCCCAGGAAACTGAAAAATCATTCCATTTAGCACTTCCTTATGCACTATTTTTATTCATTCTTTAAATTGTCATTATATCTTATTATAAGATTAGAAATTATTGTGATACCAAAAAGAAAGACTCAAGCTTCACAGAGGAAGTAAGACAAATATGAGGTTAACAGTATGGCCAAGATTGACTATGGCTGATGACCGTGTAGGAGATTTAGTGGTTTTACATTCTTTTTTTCCCCTTCATTGTGTGAAGGCGACCAGCCAGCGACTGGAAAAAAGAGGATTGAAATATGATAGAAAACATTTTTTTTTCTCAGAAAGCACAGTTCTTTTGCTGATGTTACATATGCTTCATTTGTCTCCTCCTTTTTTTTTCTTTTTATACAGTACTATTTCAGTACCTGTTTTTTTTTTAATTTTTATTTAATTTTTATTTAATTTTTGGCTGCGTTGGGTCTTCGTTGCTGTGTGTGGGCTTTTTCTCTAGTTGCGGTGAGCAGGGGCTAGCTACTCTTTATTATGGTGCACAGGCTTCTCATTGCGGTGGCTTCTCTTGTTGCAGAGCACGTGCTCTAGGTGCGTGGGCTTCAGTAGTTGTGGCTCGTGGGCTCTAGGGTGCAGGCTCAGTAGTTATGGCGCACGGGTTTAGTTGCTCCACGGCATGTGGGATCTTCCTGGACCAGGGCTCAAACCCGTGTCCCCTGCATTGGCAGACGTATTCCCAACCACTGTGCCACCAGGGAAGTCCCTCCTCCTCTCTTTTAACCCAACCAAATTATAGTTCTTTTTTTTTTTTTTTTTTTTTTTTGCGGTACGCGGGTCTCTCACTGTTGTGGCCTCTCCCGTTGCGGAGCACAGGCTCCGGACGCGCAGGCTCAGTGACCATGGCTCACGGGCCCAGCTGCTCCACTGCATGTGGGGTCTTCCCGGACCAGGGCATGAACCCATGTCCCCTGCATTGGCAGGCGACTCTCAACCACTGCACCACCAGGGAAGCCCAAATTATAGTTCTTACACCCAGTTATGGTTAGAAACAAAACTGATGGTATGGAAAAAAAAAATACACTTGATTTGCTTAATTTATGTGTACTCACAAATTTCTTGGCATTGTCTGTTTATGCTTCTAGGAGTTCATACCTCAGTGCCATGAAATAATTTTTAAATCAATGAAGGTTTCTTATTAATATATTCTATTTTGTGGTCAGAATTGAAGACTTGGCAGTGATGGAAAGTTAAGTTTCTTCACTGGTAACCAATTCCCCAGTTATATTTGACCCCAATACAAAAGGTTGTTCTCAGTGAAAGTTATTTAAAAGCAGGTAAAAATAAACCCAGTTTAAAACTTAGGGAAAATGGAGATAATAAAAATATCATGCTTCCTACAGTTTAAATTTGATTTCATTTTAAAAATAAAATTTATTGGAACATTCTAAAGAAAAGTGGCACAGCATACACGGCGCTGTATCAAACAGGCAAGGTTTGGGTTGAGTTCATTTTGTAAACTTTGTAAATTAGAAGGGAAGAGGGGAGTGTTTTATAAAACGATTCTTACATTATTACTTTTTATTTATTTTGTTATTGCCATGGTTTTATGCTAGGCAAGAATTCTGCATCACTGAAGTACATATAATAACGCAACTAAATGATAAAGGTGCTTTGCTGGTAACAACCTAGGAGGATGAGATAATAAATTCTCAAAGAGTGACACACAGTCTGTATATAATTTATATTCTGTCTACTTCCAGAATATTGACGTTGCCTTCACACAAGTAAAGAAAATGTAAAATCAGAAATTTCAAGATAAAAACAGAATAGATAGCAAGCTTATTAAATGAAGAATTTTTCCTGTAGTTTTGACAGTTAATGCAAAAATCAGTGAATTCAATTCAGTACATTTATTGAACCGGGTATGTAAAAAGAATAATGATAGGCATTTCAAATGGCACAAAGGTGAGTAATGTAGAGTCATTTTTATTATCTGAAACTGAAGGCGGGTTTACCTGTACAGTAAAACTTTTCTAAAACCTTAATGTCGGTGCCTTGGTATATAGGATACTGGGCGTTTGCCAATCACTTCTACTATAGCCGGGTAAAAAGGCACAACTATTTTGAAATTTATTATTGCTTGTACAGTTGTTTCTTAATAACATCTGTTGAATAAGTTGGTGAATAGGTAAGTGCTTGGATGATTCATGTAATAGTGTATGTATATACGTATACATATAATATCTTCATTAAATTTGATGACAAAATATTGAGTTGATGTTCTATGGAAGCTCAGATAATATATTAAAATATTTTGTAAACTTAACAATATATAAATAATTCTTATAGAAATGTGGAAAAATAAATATTTTACCTGCCCATTAAATTGCTTCTCTGAAATATGGCGTAGGCAAGCCTTAGTAGGCATTAACTGAAAATATATTAATGACTGAAGTATGGATCTATGTCAGTCAGATGTGGTTAAGCTGTGTTGATAAATTTTAGTACCTCACACAAATAAAGTTATGATATATGCATGTTCACATAGATTGAAGGTTGGCTATGGTTTTGCCCTGGGTCCTTCTAAAGGTGAAGATGGAGCACCTGTCTGGAACACTCCATGTCATTTCAGAAGAGAAGAGATCAAATGGAACCCAGGCTCTGCCTAAGAGTGCCAGCCATTCCACATACACCTCAGTTGGACTTAAAACATACCTGGGCAACTTTAGATGACTAAGCCTGTGGTGATTGATGTGTCAGGGAGTTTTCAAAATAGCGAAATAGTGTTTCCATAAAGACATACACACGAGCAGCACTAGGATGTAGGTTTGTATTGGAGGGTGCAATAAATGTGTCCAGAAAAGGATGGCAGAAACCAGAACATAAGTATATGCATGTGTGTCATGAAAATATTTGGTCTTCGCTTTAATGTAATGGCAGGCCACGGAAAAGCTGTAACAAGGGGATAATTAACAATGTTTTATAGTTTAGAAATAACAGTCTTTTATCATGTATAAAGATTGATTGAAGAGGAGAAGGCTATAGACACAAAGATGACTTCAAGTTTCCTGCCAACCCAGAAGTTCTCTTCCTTATATGCTTTACAATTTGGCTCAGGTATCTACTGGGAACCAGAAAGTGATTTTTCTTCTCAAGTGTATTGTGCATATCTTCAGTTTAGTGGCCATTGCAATCATATATTGCTCTTTCAATTCCTATCCTGGAGAGCTGCTCAGATCAATAGAATTTCAAAGGTAATAAGTAACAAGTGCTGAATGCATAAACAAAATTAAGAGGGGTAGTTTTGCCTTGCTGCTGGCCAACATCAGAATTGGAAGATGCCCTTAAGGTAACCGAAAAGAGAAGAGAGTTTTTCAGATGATGTCAGTTTAAATCAAATGCACATGAAATAAAAGAAGAAACCCATGCAAGTTTTGTGAGCAGTAGAATGATTTAAATGCTGGTTACTTGGATTCTTATTTTTTCTGTTCTCGTTTTTCCCATGGTCATAACAAAAATTAAAAATTAATGTGCAAACTTATCTTTGGCAAATGATTTTCAGTTTTTTAGTATATTGGAAAGATAGTAACAGAAATAATGTGATCAAATTTTGATGTGTATATATTTTTAATTTAGAAATTCTTTTGTCAACTGTCCATGATTTTATGCTTGGATGTCTAAAGGTTCGCATCAAGAGTGCATTAAGCATTGTGAATCACATTTAATTTTTATCTTCTATCATGCTACATAATGAAAGCAGAAAAATAATCAGAATATACATTGCTTACATTACCATTCTGTCTACATGGTTTTGAAATTTCACCTTGGCAATGAGGCCACTCACCACTGAATGCCAGAAGAAAAATGAAGTTAATGTTGTTCCTAACTTGTAATTTCTGAGTAGAGTTCTAAATCACTATCTCATAGAGCTATAAATTCATAGCTCATACACATATGTGGGACAGTGTTTTAAATATCTTGGATCTGTATACTGTAAATTCGAATTACATATTGCAAATCAAGCTACTTAAGGTTATTAAGAAGTGAAGGAAAGCAGGTTTGTCTTGAGTTTACAGGGGTTAACGGATTGGTCTCACAAATTACAGGGAGCACAATGTCTATTTACCTGTAAAGACTGTAAATCTTTCCTTGCGTGATTTGATTTGTAGATATTCTTGACAAATAAGATATTCTTGATCATTTCGTTATTCAAACTAAACAAAGTTACATAAAATGTGTATAGAATAGGGCACATATAAGTGTATTTCCTTCACATATATGTACATCAATACAGATATTACTTTAATGAAAAAGTTTTAAAATAATGATTTTTTTTTCTTTTTTTTTTGCGGTACACAGGCCTCTCACTGTTGTGGCCTCTCCCGTTGTGGAGCACAGGCTCCAGACGCACAGGTTCCACAGCCATGGCTCACGGGCCCAGCTGCTCCGTGGCATGTGGGATTTTCCCGGCCCGGGGCACGAACCCATGTCCCCTGCATCGGCAGGTGGACTCTCAACCACTGTGCCACCAGGGAAGCCCTAAAATAATGATTTTTAATTTGTATTTCTTATTGATTTCCCATTACGTCATGCTTTTTTCCTATTTATTTCTCTAGTACCTTTCTTATATATTTTTTTCCTCTGCTTTCTTTTCACTTTCTCAGTCTTAGTCTACTGTAATATAGTAGAGCATTAAAAAAGCAGGATAAGTACATTTACAGCTTTCTTACTGCTGCCCTCAGGGTGCTATAAATGCACAAACTGGATATAATTGAGGCACATATTAACTTACCTTCTGTTGTACAGGAAGAACAGAAGCAGGCTGTTAATATGCGCTCTATTGAAACTCTTAACTTAGAGGATGAGAATTAGCTTGCAGTAGTAATTTGGTAAGCACCTGGGAAAATTGCAAGCTTCATTTCTTGCAACGTGGAATATGATTAAAAAGAGAATATATTATTATCATGGGCACCATTAAAAAATGTGTAGACAGCATTCTACGATGTTAAAATGGAAATTGGAAGTTGTGCTCAAATGTTGGAGATGCTGCATGTTAATTACCCTCTACCACAGTGCACAGCAAGTACAATTCAATTATTTGCTTTGTCAAGCAATATTTTGATTAACCTGAATTTTAATTTGGTGCATCGAGTGTTTTTCATATTGTGATAAAACAGTGGAATGGTATGTCACCCTGCCAAGAGCTCTCTGAAACCACCGGAAATGTATTCCCTACCATAGGAATCCACATTTAAACCTAGATATCAAACATTTCTCAAATTTAGGGAAATTCTTTTTACATAGCATATAGGGAGTTAGTTTTTTTAAATCTATTCAGCACTGTAGTGTTATGCTAGGTGCTTATAATAACTTTTCTTCTTTCCAGCAAATTTTTGAAGTAGGCATCACTGTGCCTGTGTTTGATTTGAAGAAACTAGCTGAGAGAGGATGAAGGATGTACACAGGTGATCCAGTTCTTAGTGAAGTCAAAGATTAAACTGAGGCTTCCCTTTGTCCAAAACCCAAGCTCTGGGAGACACTACCTCCCTGGATTTTAAATCTTATTTGCTAACTTTGTGATTTTGGAGGAAGAGCCTGGATATCTCCTGTTTAAGTTTACAGTATTTCCCCACAACCTCGGACAATATAAGTAATATATTGCAAAAGCAGCACTCATTTGCAATCTGGGCCTCACGTTTGGGTAATCATTTTAATGGTTAGTGAATAAATGACCTTTTATTTGCCAACTACTCAGTTTTATTTAAAGTCAGCAGCCACATCTGACAAAACATTTGATTGCTTGGCTTCTGGTCCAAATTAGCTGCATGAAAATGGTAATGAGCTGTCCTGTCTTTAGTTTGGTCCATTAATTCTGTTATAGAAAATACACAAGCAAGTACTTTTAAATTTAACTGGGATATTCAAAATGATGCGCAAGACAAATTTTCTAGTCATTCTTTCAACAAAACTGGTTTTGAGCATCTACCAATTAACTCCCAAACTGTGCTTGGCTATAGAGATAAAATGATGGACATAATTTTTTTTAACAGAAGTCAATGGTTTAGTTGTGTAAACAGATGTACAAACGGTCCATAATGTAAAAGTACTATTAAGGGTATAAGAAAAGACAGAACAAAACACTAATTGACCACAGAGGAGAGACTCAGTAATTCCACCTGAGGGAGTGCAGGAAACTGAAGGGAAGAATGGGGTCAGACAGTGGAGTAGGGGTTTTGTGCAGACAGAAGGTTCAGGAAGTTAGGGAGCAGCTGCTAGATGGCAAAATGGCTTATTTCATGTGGGGAGGGGCAGGGCACTTCGAGAAGGACATAGTACATACACCTACACCAAATACCTAAACTACTCATGCCTACATGCATACACACATATCAATAACACGTGTCTTGGTTTTCTCCATTTGTCTCTCTAGATATGTTACTTTTTATACATACAACGAACCCCAAAAATGTGTGTGTGCACACACGACAACACGTACGTTTACTTAAAATCACTGATAGTACAGATTATTTAAAATTAAGCATAAAAAATTTAATTAAATATAATATCTTAATTCTGCATTTCTTAACGGGATCCTAGGTATGTAATTTTTTTAGGGGAATGTAAACCTAGAATCAATTGTTTTTCCATTAGTAAACTTCAAACTGGCAAAGTTTTAATGCAAAAGCATAATTTTTTTAAATTTTTATTTATTTTTTTATACAGCAGGCTCTTATTAGTCATCAATTTTATACACATCAGTGTATACATGTCAATCCCAATCACCCAATCCAGCACACCACCACCCACACCCCCTGCCGCTTTCCCCCCTTGGTGTCCATATGTTTGTTCTCTACATCTGTGTCTCAACTTCTGCCCTGCAAACTTGTTCATCTGTACCATTTTTCTAGGTTCCACATACATGTGTTAATATACGATATTTGTTTTTCTCTTTCTGACTTACTTCACTCTTTATGACAGTCTCTAGATCCATCCACGTCTCTACAAATAACCCAATTTCATTCCTTTTTATGGCTGAGTAATATTCCATTGTATATATGTGCCACATCTTCTTTATCCATTCATCTGATGATGGACACAAATCGTAAATGAAGAAGTAAAGCTCTCACTGTTTGCCAATTACATGATACTATACATAGAAAATCCTAAAGATGCTACCAGAAAACTACTAGAGCTAATCAATGAATTTGGTAAAGTAGTAAGATACAGAATTAGTGCACAGAAATCTCTTTCATTCCTATATACTAATGATGAAATATCTGAAAGAAAAATAAGGAAACACTCCCATTTACCATTGCAACAAAAAGAATAAAATACCTAGGAATAAACCTACCTAAGGAGACAAAAGGCCTGTATGCAGAAAAGTTAAGACAGTGATGAAAGAAATTAAAGATGATACAAACAGTTGGAGAGATATACCATGTTCTTGGATTGGAAGAATCAACATTGTGAAAATGACTATACTACCCAGTGCAAACTACAGATTCTGTGCAATCTCTATCAAACTAGCAATGACATTTTTCACAAAACTAGAACAAAATGTTACACAATTTGTATGGAAACACAAAAGACCCCAAATAATGAAAGCAATCTTGAGAAAGAAAATCACAGCTGGAGGAATCAGGCTCCTGAACTTCAGACTATACTAGAAAGCTACAGTAATCAAGACAGTATGGTACTGGCACAAAAACAGAAATATAGATCAATGAAACAGGATAGAAAGCCCAGAGATAAACCCATGCACATATGGTCACCTTATCTTTGATAAAGGAGGCAAGAATACACAATGGAGAAAAGACACCCTCTTCAATAGGTGATGCTGGGAAAACTGGACAGCTACATGTAAAAGAGTGAAATTAGAACGCTCCCTAACACCATGCACAAAAATAAACTCAAAATGGATTAAAGACCTAAACGTAAGGCCAGACACTGTAGAACTCTTAGAGGAAAACACAGGCAGAACACTCTATGACATAAATCACAGCAAGATCCTTTTGGACCCACCTCCTAGAGAAAAGGAAATAAAAACAAAAATAAACAAATGGAACCTAATGAAACTTGAAAGCTTTTGCACACCAAAGGAAAATTTAAACAAGACGAAAAGACAACCCTCAGAATGGGAGAAAATATTTGCAAATGAAGCAACTGACAAAGGATTAATCTCCAAAATTTACAAGCAGCTCATGCAGCTCAATATCAATAAAACAAACAACCCAATCCAAAAACAGGCAGAAGACCTAAATAGATACTTCTCCGAAGAAGATATACAGATTGCCAACAAACACATGAAAGGATGCTCAATACCACTAATCATTAGAGAAAGGCAAATCAAAACTACAATGAGGGCTTCCCTGGTGGCGCAGTGGTTGAGGGTCCGCCTGCCGATGCAGGGGACACAGGTTCATGCCCTGGTCCGGGAAGATCCCACACGCCACGGAGCGGCTAGGCCCGTGAGCCATGGCCGCTAAGCCTGCACGTCCGGAACCTGTGCTCCGCAATGGTAGAGGCCACAACAGTCAGAGGCCCACATACCGCAAAAAAAAAAAAGAAAACAGAAAAACAAAAAAAACTACAATGAGGTATCACCTCACGCCAGTCAGAACGGCCATCATCAAAAAATCTACAAACAATTAATGCTGGAGAGGGTATGGAGGAAAGGGAACCCTCTTGCACTGTTGGTGGGAATGTGATGCAGCCACTATGGAGAACAGTATGGAGGTTCCTTAAAAAACTTAAAATAGAACTACCCTATAACCCAGCAAACCTACTTCTGGGCATATACCCTGAGAAAACCATAATTCAAAAAGGGTCATGTACCACAATGTTCATTGCAGCTCTATTTACAATAGCCAGGACATGGAGGCCACCTAAGTGTCCATCGAGAGATGAATGGATAAAGAAGATGTGGCACATATATATAATGGAATATTACTTGCCATGAAAAGAAATGAAATTGAGTTATTTGTAGTGAGATGGATGGACCTAGTGTCTGTCATACAGAGTGAAGTAAGTCAGAAAGGGAAAAACAAACACCGTATGCTAACACATATATACGGAATAAAAAAAAAAGAAAAGGTCTTGAAGAACCCATGGGCAGGACAGGAATAAAGACGCAGATGTAGGGAATGGACTTGAGGACACAGGGAGGGGGAGGGTAGGCTGGGACGAAGTGAGATAGTGGCATGGACATATATACACTACCAAACGTAAAATAGATAGCTGGTAGAAAGCAGCTGCATAGCATAGGGAGATAAGCTCGGTGCTTTGTGACCACCTAGAGGGGTGGGATATGGAGGGTGGGAGGGAGACACAAGAGGGAGGGGATATGAGGATATATGTATACATATAGCTGATTCACTTCATTATACAACAGAAACTAACACACCATTGTAAAGCAATTATACTCCAATAAATGTTAAATAAAATAAAATAAAATAAAATAAATGTAGGAGCTGTATCCTGATACTAGCCCATGTTTTGGCATATAAATATATATGCCAGATGTATAATACTTATGATTACAGAATAGGCATTCAAATTAAAGTAAACTAAATTGCAAATAATATTTTTCTTTTTACCCTATGTATATATGTATTTAGATAGTGAACCAGAGATAATTATTAGAAAGTATTTTAACATATACATATGTACAGGGCCTGTCAAATATTCTGTGAATGCACCATTTTCCAAATAAGTTATTCTGTATATAATAATGAAGTCATATTTTTATTTCTAATAATAACTTTATATTTCTAACACTCTACTCAAGGAAAGCTGGAGAGTTGTCATATTTTCTTCCTATGCTATTAATTCTCAGTCTTTATGAAAATGAATAAATTTACCCGTCAAACTGACCTGAATGCGTAGTCTAAGCATGTTTGCTCTTTTTCTCATTAAATTTGCTGTCTGTCTATCTTATAATGACCCCAGGTTCGGAGACGTAATTAAGTGATTTGGTTTAATAAAAGATCTTCCTTTTTAGTTTCTGCTAACCAGATCTAGCTGAGCAGCTCTCATGGGTTTATAAAATGTTAAGAAATGATCTCACATTTGCAATGGAAATAAATTAAATCATGCAGCTGAAAGGCATTTCCCATGATGGCTCCCTTTACATTCATCAATAGAAAGTGTTAAGTTAATATATTTATTTATTTATTTACTTATTTATTCATAAATACCATGTCTCCTCAACTATGCATGCACAGGGACTGTACATCTATCCTCTCTTTATCACCAAGTATCTACATGTGATACATGATGATGTACTGATGATTAGTGTTTGATTAATGATTATCAATCGTGGGCTTTGTCATAAAAAGCTATGATGCCTTAGACTGAGGACAGTTGTAAAATATTAGCAGGAGAAAGGCATTAAAGCAGGACCTTCAAAATAGGATGAATTTTTCTGTCTCTTCTCATTAAAATTCTCTATAATTTCTCTGTCCATCACCTCACGGTTTGGAGGTTGATCTAATTCTTAGTATAACAATACTTATTCTCATCTCAGAAAGTGTTGATTAGGTAAGAAAAAATAATTTTCAAATTTTATTAATTTTGACTCACACGAGCACACACACGTGCATATACACACATATCACAAAGTTCCATGCGCGATAATTCACAAATATAGCACCGTTGGTCTCATTTTTCTATTTTTCTTCCATTAGCCACGAAAGCATTTATTTCGTTTTAAAAACTATTAGAATTTAGTAACACTGCATTTATTTCTTTCTTTCAGGTTTGGGTAAAATATTAGTGAACATGCTTTTAGAACTTGAGTTTTTTAACTCAGTGAGCGATGACCACTCTCATCTATTGGTGAAAGGGAAAGAGTTCACTTGCCTATCACTGCTTCTGCCACGTGTGTTCCCAGCACATTGCCCTCTTAGGATCAAAGTTCCACGGGAACTTACTACAGTCAAATACTGAAGATTTCCCATCCATAGTTGGGCACCTTGGGCTGGAGGTTCTGCACCTCAGCATAGTTACAGTCACATGGTTTTATCCCATTTCCTAAATAGCAGCAGTGATCTGTAGATGGTCCCCGATATATGATTCAACTTAGGATTTTTGAACTTTACATTGGGGCAAAAGGATACACATTTAGTGGAAACTATACTTCTAATTTTGAGTTTTGATCTTTTCCTAGGTTAACAATATGCTGTCTGAGCTTCTCCCGTGATGCTGGGCAGGGCATCCAGCTGCAGCCCATGTCAGCCATGAGGCTGGTCATCAGGATAAACAACTGATACAGTTACAGCCATCCTGTACCCAAATAACAGCCATTCTGTGTTTCATTTTCAGTAAAGTACTCAATAAATTACACGACATCATCAGCAGTTTATTATAAAAATGACTTTGTGTCAGATGATTTCACCCAACTACAGCCTGATGCAGCTTAATGTAAGTGTTCTGAGAGCGTTTAAGGTGAGCTAGGCTAAGCTAAGATGTTTGGTAGGTTAGGTGTAATAAATGCATTTTGGACTTACAGTATTTTCAACCTACTATGGGTTCATTGGGATGTAACCCCATCATGTTGAGAAAGATCTGTTTCTTAATTGTATGGAATCCACATCCCTATTTTCTAGTAAATATTCTTAGTAGATACTTTTCCCCTTTGAAGTTCCTAACTATTTTTTATGCACTGGTTTTGCCAGTGTAGTTAAGGACAAATATACATTACACAGAGCCCACGCAGCAAAAATATTTTGCTGATTCTCTGTGATTTTTGTCCTTTCGATAGTTTGATTTATTTTCAGTACTTTTATTAGTTCTGTCTAGAACATTTTTTCCCAAGGACATACAAATATTATGAAGCTGTGAAATTTTATTTGAGGGATATTTTTATTTCTAAAAATACATCAGGACTTCAATCATTCAAATTTCCTACTATCGGTAAGACGTGTAATTCGTGTCTCTGTCAGGAAGTCAGGCAAGATGCTGGTTGTGAAGGGGTGTTTTGGAGATTCTTTCCTTCACCATAAAAAATCAAATGACTACTCTTAATTGGATAACGTTTGATTTGATTTCCTGCTTCCTGATATCAATTTAAAAATATTCAGCATGCTTATATGTTCCATTATTCGCAACCCAACTCCAACATGACTTTAGATCTTATCCTTTTGATTTCATACTCTTAATGATAATGTGCATGTCTTATTTAAAGCCACATAGAAATGATCACGGTTGGTGTTTCTCTTTGAAATGAATAGGAAATTCTCACTTAGATCTGACCTATTGGGATTGATGGAAAATGAGACCTATGGCCAAAGTATCTGCATTAATTGCTTCCATGATGTTTTCAAAAAGTCACTTGACGTTTTAGGCCCATAATGTTTAAAAAAAAAGCCAAAACAATATCCTTAGATGGAATTTGCAGAGGATAAATGATTTCACTTTTATTATACTTTTTCTGCATGGATCTTACATATTAGCTAATGTATATCAAAGCTATCTTTTGATATTAAGCAGCAGATTGAGTAGAATTTTTTTATGGGAATTGAAATCAATGGAAAATAGAGAGACCCTTGGTTCATAGTGTAGAACTCTTTATTTTGTTTGTTCTGTTTGTTTTCATTATTCAAACTTGAAGGAAAAGGCATGAGAGTAAATAATAAATATAGTGGGACAGAAATTCCTCTTCAGTCCTTTACAGACAGCAGAAACAGAGCCGATGCTGGGGCTAGGGTGACATTTAGACACCATCACATTGCTCCAGGTCGATGTACCACCCTGGCTACCACAGCTAATGGTACAGCGTGAACTATTCCCTCTTGTGGCTGTGAAATGAGAAGACTGATCTCCAGGATTTCAGAGGACACTTACATTCTCTTCATCTGTGTTCCTGGCATGTGTGCTCACTTGTTTAGCATTTCCTGCTTGTATGTGTTCTATCCACATGTTCCTGTGACCTCAGCCCATTTGTTTTCTGGTCAATATATTGATTCAGATTCACTTTTCCAGGGTATTGACACTATTATGGCACCATCAAGAGGGAATTTTTCTTTCCGTCTATAAATATCAACACTGTATTTTCCTTTTCTATTGATGGGTAACAAACAGTGGCTTAAAACAACACAAATATATTTTCTTATAGGTTCCATGGGTCAGGGGCTCTTAAGTCTTAAATGAAGGTATTGACCAAAGGTGTACTTTTCTAGAGGCTCAAATTAGAGAAAAATCTGCAACCAAGCTCCCTCAGGCTGTCAGCAGAATTCACTTCCTTGTGGTTGTTGGATTGATGTCCTGTGTTCTTGCTGGCTGCCAGCTGGCAACTCTTATCAGTTTCTAGAGGCTGCATTCAGGTCCCCCTCACGAGGTCCCCTCACAACATGGCACCTTAGTTCTTCAAGGCCCTCAGAAAAACACCACCCCTTAGTCTGCTGAGACAGAGACATGTACAGTGTAACATTATTATGGGAGTGAATATTGCATCATATTCACAGGTTTTACCCACACTCAGGGAGATGGGATTTTATAGACATGTATACCAAGGAATCTTGAAAGTCATCTCAGAATTCTGCCCACCAAAGACTCCTCCAGGCATAGAATAAATGCCTTGCTAGTTATGATTCTCTGTCTCTGGTTGTTCAATTCATTCACTCAGCATGTATTTATTAAGTACTTACTTTGAGCCAAGTTCTCTACAAAGAACATATATACATCAGTGAAATAAACAGACAAATATCATAGCTCTAAAAGTTTGAGGCGTTAACAAGAAATGTTTATAATAGTGAAATTCAATGGACAATTTAGGCCATATTCTATGCATATTTATTGGCAAATTGGAGAAATTGAGCATTGGCGTTTGAATTAAAATTCTGTGTAAATGAAAATATTTTCAGTCTGGTACCAAGCACTTCAGGTTTCAGAGGGAAGTCTGTTCTTGACGTTGGAAATGCAGATTTCCCAAACAAAATGTTGGTGCAAAATGATTTAGCTAGTGATCAATTAATGCCACATTTAATTTTTAATAAGATGAAGAACATTAGCTAATCATTCAAATTTTGTTGATTTTAATACTAATTTTAACTTATTTACAACATTTTACCTCATCACCTATTATCCTCTGGTAAATTAAAAATTAGTACTTTTGGGCCTCCCTGGTGGCGCAGTGGTTGAGAGTCCGCCTGCCGATGCAGGGGATACGGGTTCGTGCCCCGGTCTGGGAGGATCCCATATGCCGCGGAGCGGCTGGGCCCGTGAGCCATGGCCGCTGGGCATGCGCATCCGGAGCCTGTGCTCCACAACGGGAGAGGCCACAGCAGTGAGAGGCCCACATACCGAAAAAAAAAAAAAAAAAAAAAAATTAGTACTTTTGAAGATATATTTGTAATAATCAGGCTTCAAGTGTGTTACTGAAAGTAGTATTTTAAAATCTTTTCTCTTTGAAATGTTCTAATCGTATTATTCTATTCCCATTAGGAAATGTTTACTGACATGACTATTCCCCACTGTGGTTATATTATATTCAAGCAGTGTGAAAATTGATATGAGGAACTTATCCCAATGTGTTCTGTTCCAGAAGTAATGTATTTAGATTTTTGCAGAAATTGTTCATTTTCTGATTGTTTTCTTGAGAAACAGATCCATGCTGGGTACCTTCTTGAGCAATCTTCATGCAGTGGCTTATGTGAAAGCAAGATTCTTTAAAACTGCAACTCACATGCTTGTTAAACACAGGGTTATTTGATTTTCAATATTCAGAGACATTTTTAAAATGAGGCTGAAAAACAGATGGAATTTTTCTCAACAGTTTACAAAATGCATTAAGAGTGAGGTACAGGGGGCTTCCCTGGTGGCGCAGTGGTTGAGAGTCCGCCTGCCAATGCAGGGGACGCGGGTTCGTGACCCGGTCCAGGAGGATCCCACATGCCACGGAGCGGCTGGGTCCGTGAGCCATGGCCGCTGAGCCTGCGCGTCCGGAGCCTGTGCTCCGCAACGGGAGAGGCCACAACAGTGAGAGGCCCGCGTACCGCAAAAAAAAAAAAAAAAAAAAAAAAAAGAGTGAGGTACAAATCTTTGATTTTACAGTGAACATTTTTGACAAAATTGGCAAGTAGGCTAAACATTGGCTGATAAAAGCACAGGTTTATATATTTCATATAGTCTTCCCAGTAAGTTTCTGAGCCCATTTATAATCTTTATTAGTTTGCAAACTAAGGCCAATAGAGTTTAGAATGAGAGTTACGTGACGGTGACACTGGTAGATGATTCTGGTTAATTCATTGCTAAATAGGATCCTGCCATATAGAATATGTGGAAAGCTTTGTGGTGCATTAAAAAGAAAAGGTCAAGGCTATTGTTATTTTTGTGTGACATATATGTGAAATTTTAAAGCTTCTTTTTCAAGACTAAATAAAATGAAATTATATTTTAAAATCTTGCTTTTAACAGATGTTAACAGTCTGTGCCGTATGTGATTAGTGAGAACCAAATCAAAGAGCAGGTTATGAAAAGAATATAAGCACTGTGTGATTTGTATCAGAGATAATAACTTTCTGCTTGCTTTATTAGAAAATACAGATATAAGTGACATCAACATGGTGGAATAACAGTGGATTGGCCAAAAAGCTCGTTCGGGTTTTTCCACAACATCTTATGGAAAACGCCAAACGAACTGTTTGGCCAACCCAATAGTTTTCTATCATCTTCTCCCACAAAGAATATTGATTTAGACAATCAGCCACAGGCTAGAGAGCTTTTGTGGAAGTCTGGGAGTCCTGTGGAGAAGTGCTAGCACGCAGCTAGAGCAGAAACGGTCCAAGATTGGGTACTGAAGAGGGTGAGTACAGCTGCAATTTACCTGCATCACACCTCCCTCAAGGCAGCACAGGGCTCTTGTAGGTCATCAAAGGAAAGAAGATCCTGCTAAACACGCCACAGCCTCATCAGGAAGCCTGTCAATGAACTGCTGGGACACGTTGCCTGTGGGTCTCCCAACTGGCCCATGGGCACCCCCGATGCTCTGTGCACCTCACTCCCACCTTGTGACCATGGCCCTGCATACTCTGGTGACAGTGGCAAGAGTGAGACTTTGCAGACGGCTAATGAGCATGTGCAGAAAACTGGCCCAATTCTCTGCAA
The DNA here is from genome assembly GCF_025265405.1 of Mesoplodon densirostris. Lineage (NCBI taxonomy): Eukaryota > Metazoa > Chordata > Mammalia > Artiodactyla > Ziphiidae > Mesoplodon > Mesoplodon densirostris. The sequence goes on along the minus strand of NC_082675.1, from coordinate 84,729,474 downwards.
GACTGGGAAAAAGTACATGAACTTGGGCATTCAGCACCGTCTTAGGGCAAGGATGTGGGAGGTTGCCAATACCTGACCTAGCTTTGCAGGATCGAGGGAAGGCACACAATTGTAAGAATTTCGACCCAAGCGGGAACAAGAAGTGTGGAGCAGGTGTACCCGTCGGTGGGATGAGAAAGTCTCCAACTTCCTAGAAGGGGTGATAGAAGGTATTTCCATCCCAGAGTCAGTCAAGAATGGTGGAGGTGACGGCTTCTTCAAATGCAAAGATAGCAACGCGAGACTTCAAGGAATATGAAACATCAAGGAAACGTGACATTACCAAAGGAACATAATAATCTTCCAGTAACCAACTCTTTAAAAATGGAGATCTGCAATTTTCTTGATGAAGAATTCAAAATACACTCGACCCTTGAACAATGCAGGGGTGAGGGGCACAGACCTTCCATGCAGGAGAAAATCCATGTGTAACTTTACAGTCAGAAGTTCTGTGTCCACAGAGCTGTCCAACCGTGGATCATGTAGGACTGAAATATGTATTTATGTATGTGAGGGGACCTGCTCAGCTCAAACCTGTGTTGTTTAAGGGCCAACTGTAGTTGCTTTAGGGAAACTCAGGGAGCTACAAAAATAAAGCCAGAAAGACAATTCAATGAAATAGGGACAACAACACACGAACAAAACAAGAAGTTTAACAGAGACATAGAAATCATGAAAACGTAGAAATTCTAAGGCTGAAGAATACCATGAATGAAATGAAAATGCACTAGAGAACATTAACTTAGAAAAAATAGCCTGTGAGGTAGGAGACAGGTCATTTGAAGTTACCAAGTCAGAGGAGAGCAAAGAAAAAAGAAAGAAAAATACTGAGGAAAGCCTCTGTGGACCATGGGATACCCTTTAAAGAGACAATCTGGGTATTATTGGAGTCCCAGAAGGAGAAGAGAGGGAGAAAGTGGCAAAAACTATTTAAAGGAATGATGACTGAAAACTTCCTAAATCTGGGGAGAGATCTGGACATCCAAGTTCATGAAGCTCAACTGGTCTCCAAACAAGTTCAACTTAAAAAGATCTTTTGCCAAACACATTATAATAAAACCGTCTAAAATCAAAGAGAAAATTCTTAAAACAGCAAGAGAAAATAATTGGTCACATACAATGGAACCCCCATAAGGCTGTAAATGGATGTCGCAGCAGAAACCTTGCGGCTGGGAGAGAGTGGGCTCAGGTACATAAGGGTCTGGTGGGCAGGTCTGTCTGATGGCTGTGAGTCAGGCAAGCTTTTACAGTGGGTTTACAGACAAAATTGGCAGGGTGCTTGAATTGAATGTGAAGTGTTCACTTCATCATATGGGTTTGCCATCCACAAAGTTAATGTGTGACCGCTGCCAGCACTGAGTGTCTGTCTGCCAGCAAAGACACTAGGCTGAGAGCCTGATAGGCTCCACTCCCTGAACCTGGCTACTGGTTGGCCGGTTGATTATGTTAGACCTTTTCCAGCATGGGGACACTGTGGTTCTTCCTCACTGGAGCGGACATGTCTTCTGGATATGGGTTTACCTAGCCTGTCCATTGTTTTTCATTAGATAATTAATTAGTAGATTGCCTTTTAAAGGAAGCCTGCGTTGAATATAACTTTCCTACTGGCAAGGTCATGTACTTTGTAATCCACTCTACTTCTGTCCATCCCAGTGCTTGGCCCATTAGTAGAAGATCAATACATATTTGTTGAAATAACAGATACATAAAATGCATTAGGGTGTCCTAGAATAGAAGTAGGTGGGAAAGAGAAGAGGGCTACAATGTCAGGGACTCATGAAATGGATCCCAAAATGGGACTAATACAAAAATCAATTCTTAAGAACCTTTCACATTTGCTGTGAGTGGGCCACAAAGCTGGCCTCCAGCTTTCTAGAAGCCAATACGGAGAAGGAAGTGGTGTCCATTACACAGGTCACGGTGTCCATAACTCAGGAGTTCTGTAGTTACTCCTGATTTGGAAACATCTGATTCTACAGCATTCCTTAATAGAAGCCTATTTCCATCATAAGACAAGATAGCATTTCTTTTAAGGATCCTCATAAATTATACAATGTTTAGTGAAATTAAACATCTGTTTTTAGAGCCTGTCTCCATATAGGTTTATGAAATAAGTTCAAGGGATACAAATGTTTCTGCAGCCATCCTTTTGCCTCTCTGATTTAATCAAGAGAGAAATTTTAAAAATGGTGTTTTTTAAACTTTTGCATTTTTACTAAAAGAATATTTTTTCTAATAAAATTTATTTCAATATATTAATCTAATAAAAAATATACTGCATGGGTTAAAGTGGATGTAGCAGGACTTCCTAGTCATTTTCTTTGCTTTTCTGGTCAAGGTCCTTGAATTACCTCCATTGCACATTTCAAAGAATAAATAAGAAAAAGTATTTTAAGCAATCTTCCAATTATTGCTTTTTCTCTTTTTACACCTTTATTGGAGTATAATTGCTTTACAATGGTGTGTTACTTTCTGCTTTATAACAAACTGAATCAGTTATACATATACATATATCCCCATATCTCCTCCCTCTTGCATCTCCCTCCCACCCTCCCTATCCTGCCCCTCTAGGTGGTCACAAAGCACTGAGCTGATCTCCCTGTGCTGTGCGGCTGCTTCCCACTAGCTATCTATTTTACGTGTGGTAGTGTATATATGTCTATGCCACTCTCTCACTTTGTCACAGCTTATCCTTCCCCCTCCCCATATCCTCAAGTCCATTCTCTAGTAGGTCTGTGTCTTTATTCCCATCTTACCCCTAGGTTCTTCATAACCTTTTTTGTTTTTCTTAGATTCCATATATGTGTTAGCATACAGTATTTGTTTTTCTCTTTCTGACTTACTTCACTCTGTATGACAGACTCTAGGTCCATCCACCTCACTACAAATAATTCAATTTCATTTCATTTTATGGCTGAGTAATACTCCATTGTATATATGTGCCACATCTTTATCCATTCATCCTATGATAGACACAAATCGGAAAAGAAGAAGTAAAGCTGTCACTGTTTGCAGATGACATGATACTATACATAGAGAATCCTAAAGATGCTCCCAGAAAACTACTAGAGCAATCAATGAATTTGGTAAAGTAGCAGGATACAAAATTAATACACAGAAATCTCTGGCATTCCTATACACTAATGATGAAAAATCTGAAAGTGAAATTAAGAACAAACTCCCATTTACCACTGCAACAAAAATAATAAAATATCTAGGAATAAACCTACCTAAGGAGACAAAAGACCTGTATGCAGAAAATTATAAGACACTAGTGAAAGAAATTAAAGATGATACAAATAGGTGGAGAGATATACCATGTTCTTGGATTGGAAGAATCAACATTGTGAAAATGACTCTACTACCCAAAGCAATCTACAGATTCAATGCAATTTCTGTCAAACTACCACTGGCATTTTTCACAGAACTAGAACAAAAAATTTCACAATTTGTATGGAAACACAAAAGACCCCGAATAGCCAAAGCAATCTTGAGAATGAAAAATGGAGCTGGAGGAATCAGGCTCCCTGACTTCAGACTATACTACAAAGCTACAGTAATCAAGACAGTGTGGTACTGGCACAAAAACAGAAAGACAGATCAATGGAACAGGATAGAAAGCCCAGAGATAAACCCACACACATATGGTCTCCTTATCTTTGATAAAGGAGGCAGGAATGTACAGTGGAAAAAGGACAGCCTCTTCAATAAGTGGTGCTGGGAAAACTGGACAGGTACATGTAAAAGTATGAGATTAGAACACTCCCTAACACCATACACAAAAGTAAGCTCAAAATGGATTAAAGACCTAAATGTAAGGCCAGAAACTATCAAACACTCAGAGGAAAACATAGGCAGAACACTCTATGACATAAATCACAGCAAGATCCTTTTTGACCCGCCTCCTAGAGAAATGGAAATAAAAACAAAAATAAACAAATGGGACCTAATGAAACTTCAAAGCTTTTGCACAGCAAAGGAAACCATAAACAAGACCAAAAGACAACCCTCAGAATGGGAGAAAATATTTGCAAATGAAGCAATTGACAAAGGATTAATCTCCAAAATTTATAAGCAGCTTATGCAGCTCAATAACAGAAAACCAAACAACCCAATCCAAAAATGGGCAGAAGACCTAAATAGACATTTCTCCAAAGAAGATATACAGACTGCCAACAAACACATGAAAGAATGCTCAACATCAGTAATCATTAGAGAAATGCAAATCAAAACTACAATGAGATATCATCTCACACTGGTCAGAATGGCCATCATCAAAAAATCTAGAAACAATAAATGCTGGAGAGGGTGTGGAGAAAAGGGAACACTCTTGCACTGCTGGTGGGAATGTGAATTGGTACAGCCACTATGGAGAACAGTATGGAGGTTCCTTAAAAAACTACAAATAGAACTACCATATGACCCAGCAATCCCACTACTGGGCATATACCCTGAGAAAACCATAATTCAAAAAGAGTCATGTATGGAAATTTTCATTGCAGCTCTATTTATAATAGCCAGGAGATGGAAACAACCTAAGTGTCCATCATCGGATGAATGGATAAAGAAGATGTGGCACATATATACAATGGAATATTACTCAGCCATAAAAAGAAACGAAATTGAGTTATTTGTAGTGAGGTGGTTGGATCTAGAGTCTGTCATACAGAGTGAAGCAAGTCAGAAAGAGAAAGACAAATATCGTATGCTAACACATATATATGGAATTTAAGGAAAAAAAAAACGGTCATGAAGAACCTAGGGGTAAGACGGGAATAAAGACACAGACCTACTAGAGAATGGACTTGAGGATATGGGGAGGGGGAAGGGTAAGCTGTGACAAAGTGAGAGAGTGGCATGGACATATATACACTACCAAATGTAAAATAGCTAGTGGGAAGCAGCCGCATAACACAGGGAGGTCAGCTCGGTGCTTTGTGACCACTTGGGGCGGGGATAGGGAGGGTGGGAGGGAGGGAGATGCAAGAGGGAAGAGGTATGGGAACATATGTATATGTATAACTGATTCAGTTTGTTATAAAGCAGAAAGTGACACACCATTGTCAAGCAATTATACTCCAATAAAGATGTTAAAAAAATAATGAAAGCCACTGAGCAGGAATAGATACGCAGACGTAGAGAACGGACTTGTGCAGGGGGTGGGGAGAAGGGAGGGTGGGATGAGTTGCGAGATTGGGATTGACATATATACACTACCACGTGTAAAACAGATAGCTAGTGCGACCTGCTGTATAGCACAGGGAGCTCAGCTCGGTGCTCCATGGTGACCTAGATGGGAGGGATGGGACGGGTGGGGTGGGAGGGAGTTCCAAGAGGGAGGGGATATATGTATACATATCGCTGATTCACTTCCTTGTACAGCAACTATATCCCAATAAAAATAAATAAATAAATTGCATGTGAGGACTAGGGAAGAAAAAAAAAAAAAAAAAACAAGCAAGCCACTGAGATGTTTCTTGAGGTGAATGAAATGCCCTGTTCTTTAAAATACAGTTTTTGTTGTTGTTGCTTGTTTCTCCACGTGAAAAGTGTAAATGAGGGCTATGGAGATAAACAGAAGTCTAAAATCAGTTGCTCAAGGGCAGAAGGCCCCATTCTGGCACCTAGATCAGGAGGCAGACTTTCTTCTGTGATGGGCCAGATAGTAAATAGTTCAGACTTTGCAGGTGGTAGGTTTCTATCACAATGAACACAGCTCTACCACCACGGCGGGGAAGCAGCCATAGGCAGCAGGTACATGAATGAACGCAACTGTGTTCCAATAAAACTTTATTTATGGACACTGGGATCTGACCTTCCTATGATTTTCACATGTAATGAATTATTATTTTTCTTTTGATTTTCAGAAACAATTTAAACATAAAAAAGCATTCGTTGATAGCAGGCCATATAAGAAACAGGCAGTGGCACCGATTTGGCCCGAGGGCTGCAGTTTGCCAACCTCTGCTCTAGACAATCACTTCGAGGAGACTTAGGATCCCAGAGACCCCAGCAATGTCACACAGAAGTCTGTGATTTCTCATCCTCCAAGAGAAATCCTCGAATCCTCCAACCTCACCTGGACAGGTGTTGAATTTCTTACATAGTGTATTCCACGAAGGAGAAAAGCAGCCCAATTTACCTCTCAGTTTTGGATGTGGGAGATAATTAGCCAGGGAGATAATCTTTCAAGCAGCAGAACCCGGGACAGACAAATTGGTTACAAAAGAGACCCCTTGAGTGCCTACTATGGCTTCCAGTCCCTGTTATCACTTTCTGGCAGATTTCGGCTACATAATGTGTAATTTCTTCTGTTTACCTTTCCTAACTGGCAGTTGTCATTGCAGTTATTTTATTTTCTATCCATTATATGATACTAGGTATTTTTGAAGTAGTTATATTCATTCTTTAGCCACAGATTTTCAGATCACAAGAAGCCAGTTTTGAAACTAAGAGAAATGTGCATCCTCCAGTAATCTCATCTCTGGAATGGGATAAAATAGCTATTATGTCAGGTCACTACGTTATTTGATGACGGACACTGTTAACAAGAGGAGGTTGTGTTGATTGCTGGGCAGTCAAGGAGCAGATCTTGCCATACTTGCCTTTCTTGGTTCGTCTAGTATTTTTCCCTATTGAGATTCTTCCTTCCTCCTTGTGAGCAAAAGAAAGATGGCTGGACAAATTTCCTATTCTTCTGAACTCAAGTAATAATATTATTGTCCTATTTTAACCTCTTTCACGTGTCTAACTGTAGTGACTAATACTTCCTTCAGTTTGCCTCAAACATTATCACTTACCAATAGCTGATGAGATCTAAGAGGGGTTCAGGAACGAGGAGCCTGACTTCTCTAAACTTGAGCATGGAAATGATCTCAGATGTTAAAATTATGAAAAGACATTCAATAAAGATGCAGACCTACTAGAGAATGGACTTGAGGACACGGGGAGGGGGGAAGGGTAAACTGGGACGAAGTGAGAGAGGGGCCTGGACATATATACACTAACAAACGTAAAATAGATAGCTAGTGGGAAGCAGCCGCACAGCACAGGGAGATCAGCTCGGTGCTTTGTGACCACCTAGAAGGGTGGAATGGGGAGGGTGGGAGGGAGACGCAAGAGGGAGGGGATATGGGGATGTATGTATATGTATAACGGATTCACTTTGTTATAAAGCAGAAACTAACACACCATTGTAAAGCAATTATACTCCAATAAAGATGTTAAAAAAAAAAGAATCCATCATAGACTTGACTTGCAGAAAAATTTCCGTTTCTTTAAGATACCACGTTTCCGGGCCTCCCTGGTGGCGCAGTGGTTGGGAGTCCGCCTGCCGATGCAGGGGACGCGGGTTCGTGCCCCGATCCCGGAGGATCCCACGTGCCGCGGAGCGGCTGGGCCCGCGAGCCATGGCCGCGGGGCCTGTGTGTCCGGAGCCTGTGCTCCGCAACGGGAGAGGCCACAGCAGTGAGAGGCCCGCGTACAGCAAAAAAAAAAAAAAAAAAAAAAAAAAAGATACCACGTTTCCCTAATACGCATAAGGAAAAAGAATAGTTTGCTTTGGTCCAACAAGTTAGGAATCTATACTGAGATTTAAAATCAGGCAGCCTAAAACAATACAAAATAGTTTTGATTTGGAAACAGATTCCCTGCTGTGCTCTTTTCTGTAATCAGATTGCATTGCCAATTTCTCACTTCCTTATGTTTTCCTTCTTGGAGACATATATCTTGATATGTTGTCTATTGGTATATTTATGTGATTTTTTTATAACTTAGATTCACTGTAATAGTTTACTGATTCACTGCTAAAATGTCAGGTCTTAAAATAAGAGTGTTCCCTTTTTTTTCAGCAACATTTCCGTCACTGAAGTATCTGAAGATTAGATGGGTATAAATTTGATTTCTACAAGTTTTGTTTGACAATATAAGGAAATATTTAAGAAGCTAAATCTTAGGTGCCAGTGTTTCTGATCAGGCTCCAACCCAACAATATCTATTATGCTTGCCATTATTTTTAGTATGATTAATGCTGAGGAAATGCTTTATTCATAATTTATTCATTTATCATTCAATGGAAAACTGATATTTAGTACTCAAGAAAAAAAACTTAGAAATAATAAGGGAAAGCCAAGCATCAGATGATATTTGGATTTAGTGACTTAAAAGTTCAATTCAAACACTGAAATTCTATGATTTTATGCTAGAATGATAACATTTCAGTTCCACGGGCTGCTGTTAACTGAAGGAGGAAATGAAATGCACACCGTTTCAAAAGGGCTCTAACATTGTTTAATCTTAGGAAAGACCTTGTGATGGCATTTGGATAATTGACACATAAAGGAAATTAATATTTGGAGAACACAATAAACAATGCTTCTCTAAATTTTTTTCTTTAATACTCCAATTCAGGCCCCCCAAAGATGGGTGGTGGTCTCTTTTTTCCATACGAAATTTGAAAAGAGACATAGTAGTTGAAACTTTGCTAGATTAGAGAGAAGTTTTCTTCCTCACTGTCCTCCGGGGCCACCCTTAGTAGGGCTATCACACTGCAGCAAAATATCCTGTGATTCAGACTTGTCTTGAAGAACCATCTGTAAATCAGGCTCACTTTTTCCTTCAGGCAACTGTTTAGGGGGGAGCTCCTATAAATGAGTTGAGAACTATCTGACAGTAAATAAGGAGCAGTGTTGTGAAAGTCAGGACCACTGGCTCATAGAACTGACTTGTGATTTCAGGGCCAGCTTGGGCTAATTCTCCTGGCTGGTGTTGATGATGGATTGCCATGTGCATTCCCAATGTTAGGTCACACACCTACCTAATACAGATAGAAAGGTTTTATTAACTATTCGAATTCTAGTAATTCATTACTATTTTGTGACCCCACTTGCCACAAAGTTTCATGCACGTTTTCATAATAAAATCATTAGCAAAACAATAACAATGAAACTTGTAGATTTGGGGGAGAGGAAAGAAACAATGTTTCAGATGACACCTTCCTTTTTTCCTTTGAGGAAGTAAATTGATAGTAAGTCCACCGAAACAGGCAAGTCTGGAGGTGAAGTTATGTGGAGGAAAGACCATTAGTTCTGCGTGGTAAATGTTGAAAGCAAGTTGTCTTTGAGAAAGCTAGTGAGAATTGTCAAGAGACAGCTGGAGAGAAACACCTGGATTTTACAGAGGAGATCTGGGCTTCAGATATAAATGAGGAAGAAATAAAATTATGGAAACGGCAGATCCAGATAGAGTGTCATTCACTCAACACCTTCAGTGATTTCGATGTATAAAACGATCATCAGATTCTGGGGAATAAAAATCAGTGGAAGGTATTCACTCCTTAATTTCTACTGGAAAGAAAAAAGAAAAAAACAAAACCAGCACTTTGCAACCCTGAGAGACTAAGCAATGTAACAACACTTTAAGGGACACGCTATATTCAATAACTTTGCCATCAACCACAAAGTTCAATGTATCCGAGGGCTAGTTTATTTATTTATTTATTTTTATTTTTTTATGATGAGGGCTAGTTTATAACCCCATCTAACTTGAATTAGCACTTCTGTTAAGTTTGATGTGTTCCAGATCCCTCCCTAAGTGCTTTTGATGCTGTAACTAACTTAATCCTTACAGCAGCTCTGTGAGATGTTATTCTATTACTCACATTTTGCAAAAGAAAAACCCAAGCCACAGACAGGACCTTCCCCAAACACACAGTTGGTAAGTGTCAGGGCTGGAATGTAAACCCAGCATAAGCATCTAGGCCTGTATTAGAATCTGTATTACAGACCCTACAAAATAATGGCTTTGAATTCACAAATACCTTCACAAAAACCTACGGGGAATCAGAAAAGTAGAAAAAAAAGTAACGCTATGGATTTTACCTTAGCTTTTTTAGTGTTTGTTTTTTAGGCAAATCCATTTGAAGGGATTAAAACCATTTTTATTTTTAAGTAAGATTATGGGAGAAATACATGAAGAGAATTTCAGTGGGGTTAAGAAAGGTGAGCAAACCTGTCAGTCCTGCTTCTCTTCAGAGAGTTTGTCAAAGACTGAGGCTGGATCACCTTTTTCAGGGGCCTCTGAATGGCTGGAGAATCACACACCATCATAGCAAATGCTGGCGGAGGACACAGAGGCAACAACATGAGGGTCGGCCAGGTGGAGAGGAAAGGCATGATGGATTCCTACCCAAGAAGCCCTCTGGCCTTCAGAAAAGTTGTCATTGCATGAAATGCTGAGTGTGTTTGGATTTCCTGGAAAACGTAGTGAAGACACAGACATAAATTCAAGATTTTGTCCAGAAGAAATAACTCCATAGGATTTCAAAATGTGGAGCCAGAGAAATGCAAGAACTCCATGAAACGTGTAAGACACCTCCTACAGCAATTCATGCGATTAGAAACAATTCAAGTTTACCCACATCTCTGTGGCGTCAGAGATGCTTAGCAAATATCTGTATCACAGATAGATAAACTAACAGTGATAAAGTGATTTAAAATTGTGGCCAAGTCACTCAGAAATCTAATGCCTGGGCTATAGCCGGAAGATCACGTTCCTGAAAAATAGTGCAAAACTATTTGTTATGTCACTCTTCAGGCATTAGATGAACTTGCTATTAAATATCATTTAAAATGAGTTGTGTTAATGAACTGAAATAATAACTTCCTTTAAAAAATGTGCTATGAAATTAAATATATTCCTGAATAGCTTCTTGAATTATTTGATAAAAAGTAACAGAAATGGCTAAATTCACTTCTGATTCATTCAAGATAGATTCTGTTAATATTTTTAAGAAGATGTATATGCCCCAGTCAAATAGTTTGATTGCAGTAATTATCAAAACAAGATAAATATTAAGTACCCAAGAAAGTTAAATAATTTAAAAAATAATTTTATGTGGAATGTGAACGAGGAAAGAGGACATCTAGACCAGGAATTTGGGAAAATGCATAACTGTTTCTGCGTCAGCATGCTTGCTTGTGCTGCTGAGGACTCAGTTTCTAGTCTTCTAAGAGTGAAGAATGATAGGAAATCTGCACTGCTTTCAGCTCTGTTTAACATCATTTTCTTGGCATCTCCCGATTACTCAGAAGTCAGACCTGCTGTGATAGCGATTCCAGTATTAAAAGCTGTTGTCACCATATTTTATTAATGTTCCCCAAGATATTCAGTGATGTCTACACTCCCTTGAAATTGTAAAAATAAGCTACCTAAACTAACACACTTCTCAGAGAAAAAAATATCAAGTCATTTATTAGCTCCACAAGTCTAGAAAAAATCATTACCTTGCCATTCACAGCCTATAAATTCTTAGTTTAGTGTAGAAGTGAGTATTTATTGTTGAAAGCTATTCTTTGTGAAATGCTTTTCTGATAGGTTAAACCACTGTGTGATATTTTGATTTCACTAAAAATGTTAAGTTAATCCACAATATTTTATGAATACCCTAGGGTCACAGGATAATACAGTTTGGGGATGGTTATTGAACTACATGGTGTTAAATATAAAGTGCTTAAATAAATAGGAAAATTCCTCTTAATTCCTTCAACGTGTTGTGGGTTTACATTATGAAAATTTATCTCTCTATCTATCCTTGTATCTATCACCTATTCATCTAATCTGCTCATTTTCTTCCTGGACCAGAGACCCTCTGCTGGATGTTAATACATTGCACTATCACTATGTTATCTCTATGTTCTAATCAGCCTGGTTTTACAGTGCCTTTTCAACATGGATGAGGGTTTTTTGAATTTTGACAAGTGACATAAGCTCCCTCAGTCTCAATTTCTCCAACACAGACAAAATTTTCAAAGAAATATTGAAAGAATACTACCAAATATATAAAAGAAAACTGCCAACACCTGGCCCTATTTGTACTCTCTGTCACGCACATACACACGCAGAGCACACAGGTGATGCACACTTGAAAACACAATGCAGAAGTCATGCAGCTTCACATCTAAATACATTGGCATTCATCTTGGGAAGAAAAAGGCCAATTACCACCTTTTAATGAAGGTTACCTGACGGAATTAATATTTCCTGCAGGAATTATTTGCAACACACAGTTGCAAAACTCAGGGTTTTCACCATTCCTTCTACCTTAATTAGCAGTTTTCTTGAAAGAAGATCTTCATCTTTTTCCTCCCATTTTATCTCTTATTTTGCTATAATACTACAGATTCTCAGATTTTTAATTATTTTAAATGGCCATCAATAGCACTGCATTTATCAAACTTAAAAAATAAAAATAATTTTAATGTCATCTAGTATGGAGTCCACATTCAAATTTACCCAATTATTCTAAGAATATTTTTATTTTATAATTTTTAAAAATTTATTTATTTATTTATTAAAATCTACCATTTTAACAATTTTATTTTTTTAAACATCTTGTGAGAATTTATTTTAATTAATTAATTTATTTGGTTGTATCAGGTCTTAGTTGCAGCAGGCAGGCTCCTTAGCTGTGGCACGTGGGTTCCTTAGTTGCAGCACGTGGGTTGCTTAGTTGCATCAGGCGGGCTCATTAGTTGCAGCATGTATGTGGGATCTAGTTCCCTGACCAGGGATCGAAACTGGGCCCCCTACATTGGGGGTCACTGAGCCACCAGGGAAGTCCCTTTTATGCTTTTTAAAATCCAATTCAAGATACAATCTAGTTTCAACCTTTGCAGTTGATTATGACTTTAATCCCTTAGTCTAGAAAAGTCTATGACAATGACTTTTTAAAGACTCATGGACAGTTAATTTTCTTGTAGGCTCTTTCTGACTCCCAATTTGTTTGATTCCTGCTGGTGTTTAATTCCACTCTCCATCCCTGCATTTCCTAGAAACTGGAAAGAAATATGGAGGCTTGATTATATTTCCATTACAATATTGAGGATTTTATGGATGATTTTGTGTGTGACCTACTGCATCCCATCAGGAGCTATCATATCAGATTTCCCATTATTAATGATGCTCAGTTTCATCAATCGGCTAAAGTGGTAACGTACAGATCTCTCCAAGGATTCTTTAAGTGAGTATCACGTGTCTGCAAATTAGTTGCTCTTGTTCTCTATGCTTCAGTGACCATCTGAATCCTTTAAACTGGTGATTTCTTGTTTTATTTGGCTTTCTTCTTATTCTTGTTGGGACTTTGGTTTGCTGCATGCTTCTCTGTCTAACCCAGATCCACAGTCTTCTTACTTTTGGTACGCCCCTTTAATTTTTGAGCACTTCTCTGATTTCTGGCATGACGAGGTGTCCCTGGCTGGTCTTCGCTCTTCCTTCCGTGACTTGCAATCAGTCATTTCTCTTGGAATTCCTGTTTCCTTTTCACGAGGAACGGTATATAGAAGCCAAGCAGTGGTGTTCTCATCGCAAATAAGATGTTATTGCGTCTAGTCTTTTAGATGGTTATTATCTCTCACATTACTGATGCTACCCATCCCTGCTTGCATTGCCTTGAATATCTCTCCTCTGCTCTGCGCATCACACTGGCTCTCACTGTGTTCTCCCAGTCCTTCCTCACACAGACCCAGGATTGCATCTTCAAGAGGAAAACCCCACATTAGGAAAATGGGTAACATGGCCATCAGACCCCTTGTTTTGTGTCTCCTGCCTGCGTTTCAACTCTCATCTTGTCTCATTTCCTCCTCAAGCCTTAGACTCTAGCCCGAGGTTCATTCATTTCCTCTCAGGCATGATGATGTCACTGCTAAAGGAGCTCTAAACAAGTCTTTCTTCCCAATGAAAATGCACTGTTTCTCCCCACACCCAACCTTTTCTTTCTGGATATAGGACATATAACAAACAAAAGCATATATGATGTATTTGCACAATTTGAGGAATAATTAAAAATGTTTACCAGGATATAGGAAGGGGGCAGGGTAAGCTAAGCTGGGATGAAGTGAGAGAGAGGCATGGACATATATACACTACCAAGTGTAAAATAGATAGCTAGTGGGAAGCAGCTGCACAGCGCAGGGAGATCAGCTCGGTGCTTTGTGACCACCTAGAGGGGTGGGATAGGGAGGGTGGGAGGGAGGGAGACACAAGAGGGAGGAGATATAGGAACATATGTATATGCAAAACCGACTCATTTTGTTATAAAGCAGAAACTAACACACCATTGTAAAGCAATTATACTCCAATGAAGATGTAAAAAAAAAAAAATGTTTACCAGGGACTCACCACCTAACTCAGGAGAGTAAACACTGAGCTTCCAACGTGACGCCTCTGAACTACCAGAGGAATCACTACTCTGAAACGTCATGCTAAACATGTTCTTGTTTTATTTAATGTCTTGATCACAAGTGCAAATGTCCTGTAATTACATTATTTATGTATACATAGCTATATTATCTATATAAATGAAATTGTTCTGTTGTATGTATTTGCCTGCAGCTTGCTTTTCCTGCTAAAAATTTCATTTTTAAGATTTTATATTTTGTTGCTGTTTATTTGCATTGTTATGTAGTGCTTTGCTATAAATTATAATTCATTAATCTTTCTTTTGTCAATAGAATTTTGATTCTCTTAAATTTACCTTCCTTCCTTTTTCTTTCTCTCTTTCTTTCATTTTTAGAATAAATGTTTTAAACATATTTATCTCCTGGGGGAACATAGTCATGTTTCTGAAGGGAATATTCCTGTGTGTGAAATTGTTGGATCTTAGAGTATGGAGATCTTTAACTTGGTTAGATAATAAAAAATGTTTTTTTAAATGATTTAAATTACTAGGTTTATCGAGTTTATGATTTTGTTTTTCATTCTCAAGAACAAATGGCATTGTTGGACATTAATATTTGGAAATCTAGTGCTTTTAAAATCATATGCTATTATGTGTTTAATAACATTTTCCTGACTACCAATGATATTATTCAACATTTCATAGTGTTATTTGCCATTCATGTATTTTTTGTGAAATACCCGTTCATGTTTTTTAATTTATTCAAGAGTCATTTGTCATGCTCTTATATTCTCTTTTCTATCTACCTATCTTCTATCTATCTACCTACCTATCTTTTATCTATCTACTATCTATCTATCTATCTATATTATCTATCATCTATCTATCACCAGTGTGGTCTGGATACTGATATTTCACCAGTTATATTACAAATGTTTCCTCTCACTTTGTGAAGTATTTTTCATTTTATTTATCATGTCTGGTGATGAACAAAAGTTCTAAGTTTTTCAGAAATCTAACTTATAAATATTTTCCTTATAGTTTATGTTTTTGCTTATGATTTTAAAGAAGTCTTACACACTCTGAAGTCTTAAAAATATATTTCTAAAATTATTGAAAGTTTGCCTTTTATATTTATATACTCAATCTTTCAGAAATTGATTTCTGTGTGTAATATAAAGCAAGAATCCAATTTATTAACTCATTTTTAACTTGTGGTCAAGCAGTTGTGCCAGCACCATTTATTAAGTGGCCCATGCTTTACCCATGGCTCTGTAATTGATCTTGCATCATATGCCTAATTTCCACATATTTCTGGGCTCTCTGTCCTGTTGTATTGATCTATTTGACTGTCCCTACACATATATGCACTATCTTAATTACCCTAAAGACGTAGTCTTTTGTTTTTCCAAATAAATTTTAGAACAATCTCATAAATTCTCTGGAAAAGAAAAGCCTACTGGAATATGATTGAGATTTCAATAGCTCTATAGTTTATTTGAGTAAATTGATGTTTTTACACTATCTTTTTCTGTGATGGTAACATTTGATATCTTTTATTAAAGGCTTAAATAATTTCCATAAAACCATGTCTATCTTGTCTTAGATTTAGTCTTTATTTTACTTATGCTCCTTGATGAATTTAAGTCACATTTTCTACTTGCTCAAACCTGTTGGATAGAAAGACGATTTGTATATGGACATGACTATACTCAAACTGAATAAAATTTCATTTTGTCTGAAGATTATTTTTGGCTTCTTTCTAGATAATCATATCATTTTTGAACATTTTCAATATTATTTCTTCTTTTCTGATCTTTATGTTTGTTTTCTTTTATTTATTACATTTTTTTTTGTTTTGGATTTTTACTACAGTGTTGAATGTAAATCACTACAGTAATGAGAGCTTAAATGGCATTGCATTCTGCCCTTTCAACAGTCTTAAAGGTAAAGCACAGGCAGCTCTTCATTTGTAAATATCCACTTAACTAATAATATATAATTGTCCCATGTGATATTTCCCTATCTCACTAGGAGCCTCTTCGGGAATGGATTTGTGGTGAAAAATCATAGCACTCATAGACTTCTGTGAGCTCAGAAATGATGGAAACAGTGACTGCCTGGGTTTACAAAACCTGTGGAAAAATTATTAACAAAAGTTCTGCTTAGCGCATGGGTAAGTCTCAACTCTCCAACATAACTTTGTCTACATTGCTGTCTAAGAAGCTTGCCTGAAACTCTGCTCATTATGGAAGGAGTCCTGTTTAAACCACACAGAATTATCTCAGATAGTTAAGTCATTCTAATCTTCGTGTGGAGATCATGTATAATGAAATAACAAAGAAAATAAATGTTGAATTAGAGGTGGGCCCTAATACATAAATTTGGGGGGATGATTAGACATTCTCACTCTCTCAATGCACAAATCAGCTGTGTTATTTAAAGTGCTTCCTTTGGCAGTGAAACTTTAGTGGAAGCCAGAAGAGAAAGACACATGTATGTGCAAGACAGTTAGAGGAATGGGATTTGAAGAACAGAAGGAAAAGCATCTGATGTAATATATGCCAAAGAGGGTTCTTCTGCAAACAAGTGGAGAAGACTTTTTTTTTGGTTGTGTGCCTCAATGTCACAATTGAAGTCTTGCTATTTAATAAAGAAAAAGACCAATAATTCATGCACATTTAAAGAAAAAATCAATTTGAAATGTGACTGTAATGTCAGAATCAATATACAATAAAAGCAAATTTCACAAAAATAATAGTGATATTTAAATCAAGGACAATCATATCAATCAATGGTTTTGTTTTAAGCTGATTAATGTGTTTGAGTTAAAAAACAAATATTTGTGCAACAAAATCAAATACAGAAATTACATCAATATGTTAAAAACATGAGTCCTCTCTTGTTTTAAATTTATCATAGAGAAAGCACACTATATGACTATAATCACAAAATGATCAATTCCTAAAAAATATTCAAGCTGAATTTGTAATTGACAAAGGAAAATAAACTACAATGGTTTACATATTTTTCCCACCATTTCTTTCATTCTTACAAATACATTACTATTTAAAGTTCCAGATCTTTTTTTTTACTGGAAAGATGTCCAAATAATTGTGTACAAAACAACAATCAAAAGAAAAAAATATCAAAGAAAAAATGCTCAGGAAAAATTGAGTAGAGAAATTTTATTTTTTTAAAAAAATTAAGTGATAGACTTTGACATCCTTTAACTTACAAATTAAAAATTAAAATAAATAAATAAATTAATTAATTAATAAACAAGCGAGTTGCTAGAGTTTGAATTTGTCAAGGCTTATGACAGGACTCCCATAGTCATTAGTTGTAAGAGAGCCAGAGGGCAGAGATATACTCCTAACAGACATTTTCATAATCTAACACTCAGATTCAGGGAAATAAGTTGAATTTAGAAAATATATATATATATATATATTAAACAATTATTTATGTCAAGAAATCAACAAAATAAGGAACTGAGAACAGACAACAAAGCAAGGGACATTTGTTAGAAATACACTTTAGGCCTATTTAATTAGAAATAAAAACACAATTTACTCTGTGCTTAAAACATGATGATTGTTTCTGTTTCAACCATTAACCCTCCATTGCATGATCTTAAATAAAACTCTATGATAAATATACTGAAAAGCTAAGTTATTCTAAGAACTAAATACACATTAAAAAAAATAAAGCTGGGTCAGGAAGTTTTGTCATTTTTAAACACTATATTTAGCCCCTACAGAAAAGAGAGAAGGGAGTTAGGGTGACCTCTTGGGGGGGCCCATTAGGGGAAGTGTGTGCTGTGTGTATAATGGCTAAGATTAACCCACATTATGTCTTAAAAGACAACCTAAGGACAGATGAACATAGAATTAAGAGAGATGGGGTAGATTTATAAATGAAATTAGAAAGATTTATGCTACTTACATTAGATAAAAAGAAGACATCCAGCAGATACAATGAAGCAGATATTCTTAAAGTACTATTGTATAAAGGCAATTATAAAAGATACGAGGGATTACAGAGGTGGATGGGAGGAAAAGCTTGTTGGACAGGAGAAGTTCAAGAAACCGGAGGTCTGAGAGCTGGTAGACACATCCATCTGGATTTTGATGTCACCAAGGATAGTGGTGGGAGTAGGGATGGAGAGGAAGCTAAAATAGTCAAAGAATGAGATGGTGATCAGATGACTTTAAAATAATACCATTTTAAAGGTAATAAAAATGAGCTAAGAGTACTTTTGTGGTAGAGGAACCAAGATAGCAGAGTAGAAGGACATGCTCTTGCTCCCTCTTGTGAGAACACAAGAATCACAACTAGCTGCTGGACAATCATCAACAGGAAGAAACTGGAACTCACCGAAAAAGATACTCCACACCCAAAGACAAAGGAGAAGCCACAATGAGACTGGAAGAGGGGTGCAATCACAGTAAAATCAAATCCCATAACTGCTGGGTGGGTGACTCACAGACTGGAGAACACTTATACCACAGAAGTCCATCCACTGGAGTGAAGGTTCTGAGCCCCATGTCAGGCTTCTGAACCTGGGGTTCCAGCAATGGGAGGAGGAATACCTAGAGAATCAGACTTTGAAGCCTAATGGGAATTGACTGCAAGACTTCAACAGGACTGGGGGAAACAGAGACTCCACTCTTGGAGGGCATACACAAAGTAGTGAGTGCATCAGGACCTAGGGGAAGGAGCAGTGACCCTAGGGGAGACTGAACCAGACCTACCTGCTAGTGTTGGAGGGTCTCCTGCAGAGGCGGGGTGTGGCTGTGGCTCACCCTGGGGTCAAGGACACTGGCAGCAGAAGTTCTGGGAAGTACACCTTGGCATGAGCCCTCCCAGAGTCTGTCACTAGCCTCACCAAAGAGCACAGGTAGGCTCCAATGTTGGGTTGCCTCAGGCAAAACAACCAACAGGGAGGGAACCCAGCCCCACCCATCAACAGTCAAGTGGATTAAAGTTTTACTGAGCTCTGCCCACAAGAGCAACACCCAGCTCTACCCACCACCAGTCCCTCCCATCAGGAAACTTACACAAGCCTCTTAGATAGCCTCATCCACTAGAGGGCAGACAGCAGAAGCAAGAAGAACTACAATCTTGCAGCCTGTGGAACAAAAACCACATTCATAGAAAAATAGACAAGATGAAAAGGCAGAGGGCTATGTGAAAAATGAAGGAACAAGATAAAACCCCACAAAACTAACTAAATGAAGTGGAGATAGGCAACCTTCCAGAAAAAGAATTCAGAATAATGATAGTGAAGATGATCCAGGAACTTGGAAAAAGAATGAAGGCAAAGATCCAGAAGATGCAAGAAATGTTTAACAAAGATCTAGAAGAATTAAAGAACAAACAAAAAGAGATGAACAATAAAATGACTGAAATGAAAAATACACTAGAAGGAATCAATAGCAGAACAACTGAGGCAGAAGAACAGATAAGTGACCTGGAAGACAGAATAGTGGAATTCACTGCTGCAGAACAGACTAAAGAAGAAAGAATGAAAAGAAATGAAGACAGCCTAAGAGACCTCTGGGACAACATTAAATGCAACAACATTCGCATTATAGGGGTCCCAGAAGGAGAAGAGAGAGAGAAAGGACCAGAGAAAATATTTGAAGAGATTATAGTTGAAAACTTCCCGAACATGGGAAAGGAAATAGCCACCTAAGACCAGGAAGCACAGTGAGTCCCATACAGGATAAACCCAAGGAGAAACATGCTGAGACACATAGTAATCAAATTGGCAAAAATTAAAGACAAAGAAAAATTATTGAAAGCAGCAAGGGAAAAATGACAAATAACATACAAGGGAACTCCCATAAGGTTAACAGCTGATTTCTCAGCAGAAACTCTACAAGACAGAAGGGGTGGCATGATATACTTAAAGTGATGAAAGGGAAGAACCTACAACCAAGATTACTCTACCCAGCAAGGATCTGATTCAGATTCAATGAAGAAACCAAAAGCTTTACAGACAAGTAAAAGCTAAGAGAATTCACCACCACCAAACCAGCTATACAACAAATGCCAAAGGAACTTCTCTAAGTGGGAAACACAAGAGAAGAAAAGGACCTACAAAAGCAAACCCAAAACAATTAAGAAAATGGTCACAGGAACATACATTTTGATAATTATCTTAAACGTGAATAGATTAAATGCTCCAACCAAAAGACACAGGCTTGCTGAACAGACATAAAAACAAGACCCATATATATGCTGTCTACAAGTGACCCACTTCAGACCTAGGGACACATACAGACTGAAAGTGAGGGGATGGAAAAAGATATTCCATGTCAAGGAAAATCAAAGGAAAGCTGGATTAGCAATACTCATGTCAGATAAAGTAGACTTTAAAATAAAGAATGTTACAAGAGACAAGGAAGGACACATAACAATTATAAATATATACACACCCAACATAGGAGCACCTCAATATATAAGGCAACTGCTAACAGCTATAAAAGAGGAAATCAACAGTAACACAATGATAGTGGGGGAATATAACACCTCATGTACACCAATGGACAGATCATACAAACAGAAAATTAATACGGAAACACAAGCTTTAAATGACACAATAGACCAGATAGATTTAATTGATATTTACAGGACATTCCATCGAAAAACAGCAGATTACACTTTCTTCTCAAGTGCGCATGGAACATTCTCCAGGATAGATCACATCTTCGGTGAAAAATCAAGCCTCATTACATTTAAGAAAATTGAAATCATATCAAGCTTGTTTTCTGACCACAACACTATGAGATTAGAAATGAATTACAGGGGAAAAAAATGTAAAAAACACAAACACACAGAGAATAAACAATATGGAATTAAATAACCAAGAGGTCACTGAAGAAATCAAAGAGGAAATAAAAAAATACCTAGAGACAAGTGACAATGAAAATACGATAATCCAAAACCTATGGGATGCAGCAAAAGCAGTTCTAAGAGGGAAGTTTATAGCTATACAAGCCTACCTCAAGAAACAAGAAAAATCTCAAATAAACAACCTCATCTTACACCTAAAGGAACTAGAGAAAGAAGAACAAACAAAACCCAAAGTTAGCAGAAGGAAAGAAGTCATAAAGATCAGATCAGAAATAAATAAAAAAGAAATGAAGGAAACTATAGTAAAAATCAATAAAACTAAAAGCCGGTTCTTTGAGAAGATAAACAAAATTGATAAACCATTAGCCAGACTCATCAAGAAAAAGACGGAGAGGACTCAAATCAATAAAATTAGAAATGAAAAAGGAGAAGTTATGACAGACACCACAGAAATACAAAGCATCCTAAGAGACTACTACAAGAAACTCTATGCCAATAAAATGGACAACCAGGAAGAAATGGACAAATTCTTAGAAAGGTATAACCTTCCAAGACTGAACCAGGAAGAAATAGAAAATATGAACAGACCCATCACAAGTAATGAAATTAAAACTGTGATTAAAAATCTTCCAACAAACAAAAGTCCAGGACCAGATGGCTTGACAGGTGAATTCTATCAAACATTTAGATAGCTCTAAATGTTAGCTCTTAGAGAAGAGCTAACATCCATCCTTCTCAAACTCTTCCAAAAAAGTTCAGAGGAAGGAACACTCCCAAACTCATTCCATGACACCACCATCACCCTGATACCAAAAGCAGACAAAGATACAACAAAAAAGGAAAATTACAGCCCAATATCACTGATGAATATAAATGCAAAAATCCTCAACAAAATACTAGCAAACAGAATCCAACAACACATTAAAAGGCTCATACACCATGATCAAGTGGGATTTATCCCAGGGATGCAAGGATTTTTCAATATATGCAAATCAATCAATGTGATACACCATATTAACAAATTGAAGAAGAAAAACTGCATGATCATCTCAATAGATGCAGAAAAAGCTTTTGACAAAACTCAACACCCATTTATGATAAAAACTCTCCAGAAGGTGGGTATAGAGGGAACATACCTCAACATAATAAAGGCCACATATGATAAACCCACAGCCAACATCACTCTCAATGGTGAAAAACTGAAAGCATTTCCTCTAAGATCAGGAGCAAGACAAGAATGTCCACTCTCACCACTCTTATTCAACATAGTTTTGGAAGTCCTCGCCACAGCAATCAGAGAAGAAAAAGAAATAAAAGGAATACAAATTGGAAAAGAAGAAGAAGAACTGTCACTGCTTGCAGATGACATAATACTATACATAGAGAATCCTAAAAGTGCCACCAGAAAACTACTAGAGCTAATCAATGAATTTGGTAAAGTTGCAGGATACAAAATTAATGCACAGAAATCTCTTGCATTCCTATACACTAATGATGAAAAATCTGAAAGAGAAATTAAGGAAACACTCGTATTTACCACTGCAACAAAAAGAATAAAATACCTAGGAATAAACCTACCTAGGGAGGTAGGTCTATACAAAAAGACCTGTATGCAGAAAACTATAAGACACTGATGAAAGAAATTAAAGATGATACCAACGGATGGAGAGATATACCATGTTCTTGGATTGGAAGAATCAATATTGTGAAAATGACTATACTACTGAAAGCAATCTACAGATTCAATGCAATCCCTATCAAATTACCAATGGCATTTTTTACAGAACTAGAACAAAAAATCTTAGAATTTGTATGGAGACACAAAAGATCCCAAATAGCCAAAGCAGTCTTGAGGGAAAAAAAACGGAGCTGGAGGAATCAGACTCCCTGACTTCACACTATACTACAAAGCTACAGTAATCAAGACAATATGGTGCTGGCACAAAAACAGAAACATAGATCAATGGAACAAGATAGAAAGCCCAGAGGTAAACCCACGCACCTATGGTCAACTAATCTATGACAATGGAGGCAAGGATATACAATGGAGAAAAGACAGTCTCTTTAATAAGTGGTGCTGGGAAAACTGGACAGCTACATGTAAAAGAATTAAATTAGAACATTCCCTAACACCATACCCAAAAATAAAATCAAAATGGATTCAAGACCTAAATGTAAGACCAGACACTATAAAACTCTTAGAGGAAAATATAGGAAGAACACTCTTTGACATAAATCACAGCAAGATCTTTTTTGATCCACCTTCTAGAGTAATGGAAATAAAAACAAAAATAAACAAATGAGACCTAATAAAACTTCAAAGCTTTTGCACAGCAAAGGAAACCATAAACAGGACGAAAAGACAACCCTCAGAATGGGAGAAAATATTTGCAAACGAAACAACGGACAAAGGATTAATCTTCAAAATATATAAACAGCTCATGTTTATTAAAGAAACCAATCAAATCCAAAAATGGGCAGAAGACCTAAATAGACATTTCTCCAAAGAAGGCCTACAGATGGCCAAGAAGCACAGGAAAAGCTGCACAACACCACTAATTATTCGAGAAATGCAAATCAAAACTACAGTGAGGTATCACCTCACACTAGTTAGAATGGGCATCATCAGAAATTCTACAAACAACAAATGCTGGAGAGGGTGTGGAGAAAAGGGAACCCTATTGCACTGTTGGTGGGTATGTAAATTGATACAGCCACTATGGAGAACAGTATGTATGTTCCTTAAGTAAATAAAAATAGAATTACCATATGATGCAGCAATCCCACTACTGGGCATATACTGAGAGAAAACCATAATTCCAAAAGACACATGCACCCCAATGTTCATTGCAGCACTATTTACAATAGCCTGGTCATGGAAGTAACCTAAATGCCCATCGACAGACGAATGGATAAAGAAGATGTGGTACATATATACAATGGAATATTACTCAGCCATAAAAAGGAACGAAATTGAGTCATTTGTTGAGACGTGGATGGATCTAGAGAGTGGCATACAGAGTGAAGTAAGTCAGAAAGAGAAAAACAAATATCGTATATTAACGCATGTATGTGGAACCTAGAAAAGTGGTACAGATGATCCGTTTTGCAGGGCAGAAGTTGAGACACAGATGTAGAGAACAAACATATGGACACCAGGAGGGGAAGGCCGTGGGGAGGTGGGGATGGTCGTTGATGAATTGGGAGATTGGGATTGACATGTATACACTGATGTGTATAAAATGGATGACTAATTAGAACCTGCTATATAAAAAAGGAAAATAAAATTCAAAAATTAAAAAAGAAAAAAGGCAATGCTATTAATAGCATCATCAACTTTGTGAGTGTGTGTGTGTACGCCAATAAGATCAGTAGATTAATTTACCACGTTTAAATTAATTTTTTCTTTATAATTCCTTAGATGTGAAAAATAGACCTAACTGACTTCGGCACATGGAAAATAAGCTTCAGCAGATAAAAGTCACAATGTAACAGAAGAGAATCCTCTTGCCTACTCCTATTTATCCTGTCTCATAAAGAAATTATAAAGCAATGAACTTAAAATGGGTCAGAAACTAACACAACATTGTAAAGCAATTATACTCCAATAAAGATGTTAAAAAAATAAATAGATAAAATGGGTCAGATGAAAGCCATTTAAACTGTGATATATATAATCAATTCAAGTAAATTAGTGCTACAGGCTTATTGAGACAAATCCTTTTTCAAGATATAATGCACTAATAAGAATAGAATGTGCACTTACTGTAGATAATGTCTTGAAGACAATGTAATTTTACTTTATGACGTTACCATCATCAACAGTTTTCCCTGTGCCCACTGGGCACACACCACTGCAGTAAGAACCCTTGGCAGGGAGGCAGGATCTCTTAAGTGTGGCTCCAACTTCCAAGGGTTTACAATCTAGGGAGATGCAAATCACTTCCTTGAAGTAATAAATAGCATTTCCATATGAATTAGGCCTCCAAATGTAATAAGTCTTCTGAAGATTTTTTCCTTGCAAAATAAAGCAATGGCTTTGGAAAGGGCTTTCTGATCTGATTATACGTTTGTTAGCTTGGTTTTTTTTAAATGTAGATAACAAAAATGCAAAATTCTGAGACACTGTCTATGACATAAGTTAACGTGTCATGAAATGGGACTGGATTGAAGATCTTAGGTAAAGCAATACACAGGCAATTATTATGCAACAGTTTGCTTAAGCTGAGGAGAATTTTGAAAAATTCATGACAGTGAGGATGAGTTTCTGTGACAATTCAGTGTCATAATAGTTGAGTACTCATTCTTTTTTACTAGTATAAAATTAACTCATTAATTTAATTGAAAAGAGAGTGCCTTCTGGACATGTAAATTATATGGTGCTTTTTAGCCACAACTGTCCTATCAGAGTGAATTATTATATCTTTTTCTGTGATGAGAAATAGAACCCTCTTCTGGTCCCTCATGGATACTTACGTCGCTAAAAGGAAGCACACTAAGATTGGCATTTTCTCTTCACTGCAACTCAATATGTTAAATTTTGTCTCAACCCATGATGTGTGATATATGAATTCAAAATATTTACCGAGCACTCTAAGGCAAAAGGCACTTTTCAGATCTTGGGTTATATCAGTGAATAAAATGGGCAACAATTCCTACCCTTTGAAGTAATATGCTAGCAGAGAGACATCGATCAATTAACAATATGCCTAATAAACTATAACTATATAGGTTATATAGTGTGTTGTTTCATGATACCTGCGTGAAATAATGATCAGGTAGAGTTGGGTAAGGAGGACCAGGAAAACCAAGGGAGAGGAGGCGAAGGTTATTGTATTGTCTAGAATGCTTAGGGGGAGCTCATTCAGAAAGTGACATTTGACTGAACTATGGAAGGTGAGGATGTCTAGGCAAAGGTGGTTTCAGGCAGAGGAACAAGCCAGTGCAACCCACCTAAAGGGCAGAATAGCCCTGTGTTTGGGGAATGACCAGAAAGCTGGTGTGGGTGTGGCCAAAGAAAATGAGGGGGTCCTGAGAAGGAAAGAGATCAGAGAAGTTTGGGGCTAGACTGTGGAGCATTGAATAGGTCTTGCCAAGGGTTTAAGTTTGCCCCTGAATTAAAGGGGGAGGCCTAGGAGAGTTTCGAGCAGAGAAGTGATGTGACCAGAGTCCTGCTTTGAAAGGCTCTCTTGGTTCTCAGTGAGGAACAGACAGTGGGCGTAAGAAGAGCAGCAGTGAAGAGGTGATTACAGTGGATCTGGACGACAGGTGAGAGTGGCTCGTGTCAACAGGTCGCAAACCATACAGTTGAGTTTGCTCAGATTCTATGTCAATTCTGAAAACTGTTCTGTACGTCTTTCAAAAGTTCTCCTTTGATGGGTTGAAGGTTGCATAGGAGAAAAGGGGATCAAAGATGGCTTTAACAAGTTAGGCAAACAATGATAAGGACTGAGTTGCCAACAACTGAACTGTGAAAGCCTGGGGTGAAAAATTAAAAGATCAGGAATATAGTTGGGGTCACACTGAATTTGAGATATCTCTGTGTATATGTCAAGGACTGGGTTGGATATATGAGTTTGCAGAGGATGCTACATTCTCTGCAAACTCATATACACCAGGCAGAGGTGTAATTTTGAGACCCTAGCATAGAGTATTTATAACTCATGAACTGGATGAAATACGGAAGGAGTATACACAGAGAGAAAAGAGATATGAAAACTAAGCTCTGGGGCACTACAATATTAAGTATAAAAGAAGAAACCATTACATAAATTGAGGAAGAGAAATCAGGGGGAAGAAAACCCCAAGAAAGTGTCGTATTCTGGCAGCCCAGAGAAGACAGTACATCCAAGAGGAAGAAGTGATCAGCTGTGCCTGTTTCTGTCTTTAGGCCGAAAAAATTGGAACTAAGAACTGGCCATTAATTTTAGCTGCTTTAATATTACTGACGATCTTGGTAAGAATAGTTTTATTGAGTGGTGGGTTTAAAGAGTCTAGGAGAAAGGAAATTGGAAAAAGAATATAGAACACTTTTTAAAAATATTTGCTGCTAGGGGAGCAGTGAAAGAGTGATAGCTGACAAGGAATGGGATTAAGAAAAAATTTTAGTATATTTTGTTTATAAAGAAGAAAACTAAATAAGTAGCATATTTTTATACTGATAAGAATGATTCAATAGAAACAAAATTTGAAGATGTGGGAAAAAGAAATGAAATTGCTGGAACAATGAATCTAAGAAAGGATTCAGGTTTCATATGCAGTGGAGAAATAATCTTTAGAAAGAAACAGGAATATCCCATCTACCTTTGGAGGCACGTAGGGAATGTGTGCAGACAGATGTTGGTAGATAGTTAGATGTGGTGGTGAGAAACTATGGGGTTTCTTTTTTATGGCTTTGATTTTCTCAGTGAAGAAAGAAGCCAGGTCACCAGCTGAGAATGAACACGGGTGAGAAGGTATTGAGGTTTGAAAAAAGTCGAGTAGATTTGAACAACTGTGAAGAAGAAGGAGAACAAATAAAATCAAAACATATAATGTAATTTCTAAGTAGCCTTAAAAGACCATATAGGTCCATGGCCATTAGTTTTAAAGTGAGATCAGGCAGACTGATTCCATGGTTCTCTCCCCACCTTCAGTTTCAATGATACACGTGGGGTCTGAAGATTTTTGCCAAGAGCTTGACTTGAAATTGAAACTAGAATCTTCACCTTCATGGGGATGAAGAACGATGGGAAGATGGCAGGATTAATGAGTGAGACGTCTTGTTGGGGTAGAAGCCTTGTTAGGAGCGAGAATCAAGTGGAAGTTAGCTGGAAAGTAGGTGGTTGGGAGGCAATTAGGCAATGCTTTGCAGGTTACAGGCAACAGCTAATTCTGAGACATGGACTTGGAAGTGAGAGGGAGGGCAAGGTTGATAGAGGAGAAGAGTGCAAAGATGTGAGAGGTCAGAGTGCAGGAAAGACCATCTACATAGAGATGGAAATAACCAAGAAGTAAAGCAGAAGTAATTTTCGAGAAATGGACAGTAAGTCTGGTGCTAGAATTATCCAGAAATGAAAGGCCATGACCCAAGATTTAAAGAGGTGATAGCAACAATAAAAGTAGTTGGTGAAATAATGATGTTGATGATGATAATGATGATGGTGATATTTCAGAGGACTTAGGAGAGTGAGTTTTATGAGAGCCTTCATGAGAAGCTAGGAAACCTCTACCTCACCTCCTGGTCCAGGGAGGCACAAGATCTTGGGAAGAAGAGCAGCCAGAGTTAGGAGACCTCAGGGAAAACAGCATCTGAAGTGCAAAGCCAGGTTATCACTAGAGTGAAAGGAGAAGGGGGCATTCAGGGAATAGGATTAGGATACAGGGCTTTTGCTGACAATGCCCTTGAGTTCCAGAAGATTGTAGAGATTTTCAGAGATTGTAGAGAGATGGAGAAAGAAAGGTCCAAAATAGAGGTATATAAAGCGTTAAGGTGATTATTCATGGGTGATTGGTGGAGACCTGGAAGTCTGAGTTTCCATGATGACTGCCCTGAACTGGCCTAAGGTCTTAATGAATTCTAGACAGTCCATGGTGAGTGATAAGGATGCCAGTTTCAGAGGCAGGGGTTGGTGAGTGCCTGGGCTTTCTTGATGGTGGAGGTGGATGGTTACCAGAAGGCAGAGGCATGGTCTTAGCCTTGGTGCTGTGCTCACTCTTTTGAGGAAAGAACATTCTCCTTGTGAGTAAATGCTCTTCAAATGGATGCTTGCGAAAATTTGGGAAGTTGGGTTCCACCACGTGTTTGAGCCCCCTCTCATCTTAGATGTTGGGGATAAGTGTTTCAGAGCTATCTGAAGTCACACAAGTGTGAAGCGATTCCACAAGAGACTCACAATCTCAAATTTTAGGGAACAAAAATAGTAAAATATAAAAATCATCTAAGTTTTTGTGTAACTGAAATTTTATCTCTAAGTTTTAAATTATAATTTTGTTAGGTCAGGCATAATAATGTTTTAATGAAACATTTTATTCACATTTTAACTGTTATTTTTAAATTTTCTCACTTTTTAGCCAATTTATTTTGTAAGTTGTTAAAACAAACAATTGATTAATTTCACAGAATCTTGAACTCTTAACATAATTCCAAGGATACGAGGCATTTACGCAAGTAGCATACTTCTGAAAATAGAAATAATTTATTTAATATTTCTTGCTTAAAAATTCATTATGTAGGGCCTCCCTGGTGGCGCAAGTGGTTGAGAGTCCGCCTGCCGATGCAGGGGATACGGGTTCGTGCCCCGGTCTGGGAGGATCCCATATGCCGCGGAGCGGCTGGGCCCGTGAGCCATGGCCGCTGAGCCTGCGCGTCCGGAGCCTGTGCTCCGCAACGGGGGAGGCCACGACAGTGAGAGGCCCGCATACCGCAAAAAAAAAAAAAAAAAAAAAAAAATTCATTATGTAATAATTAACTCATTCGGGATGAAATTTTCTACATTAATTGAGAATTAACAATCTATTGTAAAAGAAGGATATGAATAATACATGTGGAGGCATTCCTTACAAGAATTGGTAGGAGTGTAATCTTTTGTATGCCCAGTCACCAAATCTCTTTTTAAAGTTTGGGTAGGGCAGGAAACTATCCCCTACTATGGATATTGAAAAAGCCCCCAAATTGCCTTCCCTATTACTTGTGGCTGGAGCAAAGCGGTGTGATCTATATTTGATCAGGCAAATATCTTACTCTGGAAAAGAAATGTGGAGAAGATAATAATGCAAAAAAGATGGGAGTGGGGAGGGAAGCAGGAAGAGAGCAAAGGAGGAAGAGAGTAGGGGGAGAAAGAGAGTATTTTTAACCTGCATTTGGGTAGAGGTGATAGTCATTCATGCCTGCTCATTTTCTGAGCCAGATTCTCCCTCCTTGCCCTTAATTCAGAGTTACTCAGTATCCTGGAATAGCACAAAATGGAAAAGTAGCTAATTAAGTATCATTTGGCACAAACTACTCATTAAAAGACCAGGGTTTGGGAGAACACACTGGATGCTGCCTTTGCTCCTCCAGGTCCATCCTCCATCCTTCCTCACCTGCTTGGTACCTGGAGGGCTGACCTCCAAGGACTGCATCAGTGCACTCCCTTGCCCTCAAGCTTCTGGTTGCATTGCACACAGGTGGGCACCAGCAGAAGGTTGGACCACAGAAAAGTGGGGTATTTGTTCCTGGCTCCCTCCCTGCCAGGCTACAGGATGTATGACTATGTCCCTACCAAGGCCACAGTTCCCATCAGGGGGACCACTCCCAGATCTATCGCTGCTTCTTTCTCTGATCCTGTGTGTGGTGACTGGTTTCCTGCAGCTGCTGTAACAAAGTGGCACAAAGAGTGGCTGAAAACAACAGAAACGTAGCCTCCCACACTTCCATGGAAAGTCAGAAATCCAGGTGTCAGCAAAGATTTGCTCCTAGGCGTCTCTGAGAAAGAGTCTGTTACATGCATCTCTCAGTTCCTAGTGCGGCCAGCAATCCTTGGTGTTCCTTGGTTTGTGGATTCACCACTGCAATGTCTGCCTCTGTCATCACATGTTCTCTCTGTGGGTTTCTGTCTCTGTCCCTTCTCTTCTTATAAGGACACCAGTCATACAGATTAAGAAGCGACCTACTCCAGCGTGACTTCATCTTAACTTCATTAATTACATCCTCAATGGCCCGATTTACAAATAAGGTCACATCTCGAGACTCTGGGCAGGGTATGGATTTGGTGGAGGAGTGAGGTTGGGTGCTGTCTAACTAGGTCAAGGTTCTAACAGCTTTTCTTCTCTTACTAGCCCTGGGATGGAACAATTAATTCTGCTCCCAAGTTTTAAAATACCCTTAATTAAACTTCCCTTCTTGGCCCCTTTTGAATGTTCTTTTATCTGTTGGGACCCCGACTGATCCAAAGACCCAGTATTAAGGGCTTGGTGAATTCAAGAACTTAGGGTGGAGATTCTGTTCTTAAGGATGGAGATGCCATATTTAACCTAACTAAACAGCTTAGAAAACAAAGAGAATGAAACCCTCAAAATCTTAAATCCCTAGCTTGTGTAATAGAACAAAACCAGGGACCTTTCTGTGACCATTGAAATAATCTCTTATCTCTTTCATCTATGGCAAAGATTCTTATAAAACCAACTCAGATTTTGATTTTGCAGGTAGCCGAGATACAATATCAGTTCAATTCACAGTCTTACAAGGTCTCATAAAAACTTAGTGCATTGAAGATGGACAAGTCAGAGCTTGAAGACTGAAAATGGTGAAATATAGGAAGATGAAAGGATTCAGAGAAATGAAACTCAGTACAGTACTAGACTTCCCATGCCAGTCCAATAGAGGCATTTTAAAGTACTAATATCAATGAGAGGATAATATAAGCATAGAGGGTCTGGATTTAGTAGTGCAAGTACACTTACTAGAGATTCTAGATTCTGTCTAAATTAAGTCATTGGGAGAGTTCTAATTATTTCCATAACACTCAAAATTCTTGTCATAATGAAAAGAACCCAAAGACTTTGGAGCACTGGAACACTAGAATGAATTTCTTACGTGCAGTGAAAACTTCACATCCTAACTAAGACCGTCCCTTTCCCACATCTTTTACAAACACAGTTGCAGAATTGTGAGTTCTTAGAAAACAGTACTATGGCTGATTGCTGTAGGCTGGCAATGCTGGTAATACACTCTGCATTCAATCACTGGGTGTGTGTGGGTCCAGGGTGGGACCACCAGAGGTAAGGCACATACATTTTGGTATTAAACCATACTGCTTGACTGATGATAAGAGTGATTTGATAACTATTAGTTGATGATTGTTTCCCTGGAATAATAATTATTGGGTGACTCACTAGAGTTCTATTATGCTTATATAATTACCCCAAACTCTAGGTCTAAAAAATAGATTAGATGCACCAAAACAGAGAATCATGTCTCCTGATTATTTCACAATTATGATTCAGAAGCCCTGAGCTCCTTGAATGAGCTTAGTAGCCCTAAGGCTGGATCTGGTGAGAACATAGATGGGAATATCAACTGGGGGCCCAATGAATAGCACTCAGTATTTGCTGAAAACTGGAAGCAATTGGAGGATAGATAGGAGCATAGGGGATGGGCAAATAAAATACCACTTTTACTAGTGATAGAGGTGTGGATTTTATCTGTGAGTAATAGGCTTTCTAATGCTGAATTTGGAATTGGAGAGACTTCTTGCCAAGACAGTGTTCCACTGTACACATATCTCAATAGGAGAGTCTTCCTGTGTAAATTTATGATATAGAGGAGCAGAGGGGAACGTATACTTTATGCTTCCTGCTGGCAGATCAACCACTAAAAGAAGTCGGGAGTCAGAGGATGGGGTGAACCTAACATGCTCAAGTTATTCTTCTCAATAATCAGATAAGTTCTTTATGATACTATAATGGTGGATACATATTGATATTATTAGACATAGGTCAAAACCCATAGAATGTAAGTGTGAACCCTAATGTGATAATGTTGTACCATGTGATTCAACAATTGTCATAAATGTAACATGGGGGGGGAGTTGATGGTAGGGGAGGCTATGCATGCCTGGGGGCAGGGGGTGTGCAGGAACTCTGTATTTTCTGTTCAGCCTTGCTGTGAACCCATAACTGCTTTAAAAAATAAAGTCTAAGAACAAGTAAAATCTCCTTGAGTATTACAGTTACTTCCTAGGGTGGCACAGGTTCTCACTTGAGTACTGTTGTGGTCTTACTGGATGCCATCACCCCCTTGCCAAATGCTGCATCTGACACCAGGGTGACACCATGGGTCTCTCCCAACAGTGTAGCTCTCTTGATTCCAAAGCTGCCTGAGAGTTTTTGTTAAAACTTCACTTCCCTTTTCTTTTATGCTCTCTTGGAAAGCCCTAGGAGAGTAATAAATGTGTCATTATTAATGTTTTACACATTTAATTAAACCATTTTCAGTTACCAACTTCTCTCTCTCTGGGACTCAGACATGTGCCTTCAGGAAGATGGAGTTAAGAGATGCTCTGAATGTCAGAACTTTAATGTGTCTATCACCATTGCTTCTGGAAGCTTCTGATTCTATGTGAGATTTTGTTCCTTGTTTAGTGACTCCAGCGGCTGACTTCATGCCTGGAAGTAGCTTTGGCATGTTTCTGAACGGCTGTATATTTTCCCCGGTCATAGTGATTAACTCAGGCTAAGACCTCCCGAGCTGATAGACAGCCGTGAGACTTTTGCAGAGGCTGTGATGCTTTCACACAGATCTGAACCTGGACGGATGTGAGTTGATGCTGCTACAGCTCTCCCATCACCATATGGAATCTGAGAAGCACCAACAGCATCCTGGGAGCTTTCAGAAATTGTGAGCCAATCTTGGAAAGCTAACTTCATCCAAGCTAGACTCATTTCTCATAGCAGGTCATCCATGGTCATTTCAAAGATGATTTCTGTCCTCATTTATTTCATTAATACAGGTATCTATTCATTATGTTTTCTTTGTAATAAAATGCAACATTAAGTTTATGAATGTAGATTTATACATATAAATCTACATATATACATATAAATATACATTTATACATATAAATCTTCATACCTTTTACATATAAAAGGTAAAGAACTTTTCTGTTTTATATTGAAATGTGTCAGAAAGCCAATTTCAAAATAATAGTTTATTAAAAAGTATCTACATTCATCAAAGATTAAAATATCCAGGACATTTAAATACAAAAGGTTGACCCTCCAAAAATCTGTTTTTTTTTTTTTTTGATGGCTCAGAACAAGCTAATGATATATCAATGTGTTCTGCAAAGAGCAGCTACTTTTATTATCACTTATGATTCAAGAATTTTTGCCAAACTAACCATCTGGAAATCAATGAGATATTTTTAGCGAAATGCATCCAAGTTTTCAATTTAACCAAGGGATTTAAAAAATTCTACTATTTTAAAGCTAATAACTGATTCCTGCGTGTCCCGCTCTTAAATTTTATGTATCATTTAACTTAGAGATATTTTTAAAAATATAGTTGGCATAGCTATAATTTTTAGTCTGTAGACTTTTATTTTAAGAAATGGGATTTCTGACTATCCTGACAAAAGCTGTTTAATAATTAAAACTTTCTCTTGAAAATGGGGAGATACCTTTGATTATTTATCTTAATTTTACTTATTTCTCCCCTCAGGACCAATTTTTAAAATTTTCAAAGTCCTATAAAGGAACATATTTTGTTTTGTTTTGGGTTTACTTGAACAGTGTGAATTTTGTATATTAGCTTTTTTTTAAATCATAACTTTATTATAAAAGAAAATGCATATATCTCCCTGTTTTTCTAAGGTTGTCCTTTCCTCAGTACCTTCTGTTGGAAAAACCCTGACATCTTAGCACACCTTTTCCAATTTAAAGCTTATTTATATTTAATTTGTAAAATATAACTTTGTAATTCCAAGGAAAGTCTAAGTCTTACATTTAAGATTTCAAAAGAGTTCTTGAAAATAAATTTCTTGAAAATCTAATAAAACTCTCCCCCAATATTTTGCATGATGGAGGTAGAAACTGAAAAGAATCAGAGTTTCAATTGCTTTGATGTTAAAGATCAAATATAACAATTAAGCAGAAGTATAGTTTTCTGAAGAATTTTGTCTTGATATTCAAAACTTCTACAGTTGTGCTTGGGACTTCCCTGGTGGTCCAGTGTTAAGATCCACGCTTCCAATGCAGGGGGCACGGGTTCGATCCCTGGTCTGGGAACTAAGGTCCTGCATGCTGTGGGGCATGGCCAAAAATTAAATAAAATTAATAAATAATATGGAATAATTTTTTTAAGTTGTACTAATACAGTAGCTAGGAACTCCATGTGGCCAGTTAAATTCTAAGTAATTAAAAAAATGAAATCAATTCAATTTCTCTGCCTCACTGGCTACATTTCAAGTGCTCAATAGTTATAAGTGGCTAATGGTTACATAATATACAGTTCAGTTAGTGAATATTGCATCACATGGAAAATTTTACTGGAAACAATGATCTAAAGTATGATTCATTTGAATTTTTCCAACAATGGTTATCAGAAGGCATTTAGATCATGCTTTCTGAACTCATACTACGTATTGCTGTAATGTCATTAACATTTTAATGACAATTAATGTGAAATCTTAAGAATTCATTAGCACCTTCTGAAAGCACTCAGTGTTTTGTTTTTTTCAAAAGAAATGGATAAAAACCATATCTTAAAATTGAAGTTTCTGTTTATAGCAGTGAATAACAGTGCAATGTGTAAAGTTATCAATTATTCAGGTTTACCACCCTTTGTACTGTGAGTGTGAATCTCTATAATGACATCAGCTTGAGGTTTCAACAATTATGGCATCTCTGGATGTTGCAGTAATATTCTCAGAACCTCTATCTGCCAATAGGGCTTCTGGTGGTTTAATGAAATGTGAGTGAAGACACAGTTTTCATTCATAATCTTGAATCACTCTTACCCAGATTGTATAACTAAACTTAAAATAAGATCTATAGGAAAATCCCTACATATTGACAGCTATGAGATTTAAATAACACTGAAAGATGGATGAGAAAGCCACTTCATTGTCTGGGAATGACGGAGGCTAGAAGAAGAATAAAAGGAGAGATGACCACCATCACGCTATAGTATAAAATTGGAATTGAAAATACTGTGACGTTTATAGTATAAAATTCAACAGTAATGAAATAAAATTCAGTATAGATTGTTGGAGGAACATAGCAGTATGAGAAGATGAGGGAGAAGAATATTCCAGGTCAGAAGGACGAGCTAATGCAAAGATCTTCAGGCAGAAATGAGTTTGCTCTGATGAAGAAATGGGAGGCTAAGCAAATGGCTGGATCTCCATGAGTCAGGAAGGGCCGCGTGAGTAGGGGATGGGGGTGGTGGAAGAGGAGGGTGACGCGCACAAAGATATATAAGTATGTGTATGTACGTATATACCGTTTCCTGGGTGTTGACAAATTGCCAAAAAATGAAAATATTATAATGTATGAGTCAGCCAATGAATACAGAGCCTCCTTATCTCTAACAAGATGCTTTCTTCCTTCTACATCTCTATTCTGTATCCTACCATATATACGTCCCTGTTGATGCTTAGTCTATATCATGTCTATATCTGTATCTATCTATATCCTTGAACTCGTGGTAAAATTCCAGATATTGAGTGTCTAACTGCTTAATTGACAATAGGAAATGAATTTCCAATAGACACCTCAAATTTTTAAAGAACAAACATATTTTATTTTTCCCCCTGCCCAAGAGTCTCTTGTTCAAAATACTTCACTAAAATACTTATATTTAATTTGAGGCATTATTCATGATTTCTTTCTCTCAAACACTTGCATTTAATCCATTAGCAAGTCATGTCGAGTCTATGATGAAAATATGCTTCGAATTTATCAAGTTTCGCTCTTTCCTCTAATAATGCCCTGGTCCACGCCACTCTGATTCTTGTTAGTAAAGCTGTCATTGTCTCCCTAACACCATCCAGTCCAAGTCTCTCTGGCTTTGTGACTTTCTGTAACAGACTTTTACCCGGAGTCCCTGCCTTCATCGTCCCCTGACTCTCAGCCTTCCTCCCCACAGCAGCCTCCATGATTAAACTTTACGACGTCATTCTCTTGCTCACGTGGATTTCACGCAAGAGGTTTTGGCAATCACTTGAATAGGTCAAAACTTCGCAGCTACATACCCATGTTGGTGGAGAAATTCCCAAATGTGGTACAAGGCTCAACCCCACAGTGCCTGAGAGTGCGTGTCAGGAGGGAGAGAAAAGGGTCACGTCTTCAGCAGTGAGCTGTGCGATCCTGAATGTGCAATCTTACTAAGAGACACCTGAGAGAAGCTCAGAATGGGCAGGAAACCTGACTGCTCTTCCCTCCTTCAACCTTCATGGGGTAAGTAACATATACACACTACTATGTATAAGATAAACAACAAGGACCTACTGTATAGCACAAGGAACTATACTCAATATTTTGTAGTAACCTACATGGGAAAATAATCTGAAAACGAATACATATATATGTGTGTATATATATATACCTGTGTGTATATATATATATATTCATATATATATATATATATATATATATATATATATATATCTGAATCTCTTTGCTGTATGCCTGAAACTAACACACATTGTACATCAACTACATTTTGATTTAAAAAATAAATATATATTAAAAAATTAAAAATAAAAACCAAAGGGACAAAAAAAAAGAAAAAAAAATGGTTTTCAACAGAAACTACGTAAGGTCATTATTTAGCTCAGGGGCTTTTCAACAGGCATTGCACATTTGAATCACCTGTGACATTTGTCATTCATAGAGAGGACACCCCAGAAATTCTGACTTAGTGCATTTGTGCGGGATTAAGTATTTGGGGTTTTAAAATTTTGCATTCCCAGTGATTATCATGTTCATATCTATGTTGGGAGTTATTAACTTAAATGATGTTCTTTTCAATTATATCACTGGATATAATTATCTCACATTCCCATTTAACTTGCATCATTACCTGTGTAGGATATTGGATGCTGACGCTCTCCTTTACATAATCTCATTATAATTAGCTGGAAATGAGCTGTCAGGCATTTTTATTAGTTGTGTCTTCAGATCTTTCCCTAAAGAGATAAAGTCAAAGTCTAATATCTGAGGTCACTTAAGGTTTCAGTGTTGGGCTAAGAAGCTCAAATACAGAGTGGATGAAGTTCTAGGTACTGTTCTTCCTGGCTGAAACACCATTCAGTTATCTGGCAGTGATCAATCAGAATGATGTTTTTTTAGCATCTAATATTTATCTGATCAGAGTTTTCATTAGATTTAGATACTGGCCTTTGGGAATACAAAAGCCCCCACTCACCCCAGCATACAAGCAACATAGGAAAATAAAAAGCCAAGAATTTGGTGTGGATGTTCTACATTGTGTGGAAGCAACCTCGAAGGTGGCCCTAATGAAACCCCGATACTGGAGCTGATAACCCTTGTGTAATCCCTTCCTGGTGAATACAGGATGGGCTTAGTTACTTGCTTCTTGTTAATAGCATAAGGAAGAAGGGATGGGATGTGACTTCTGAGGGTGGGTTGTACAAAGATGATGGTTACAAGAAAACTGTGGCTTCCATACTGTATGTGCACTCTCCTCTTTCTCTCACCCTTTCATATCTCTCATCCCAGGGAGGTTATCTGCCCTGGTGAGAGACAGCCCTGTGGAC
This sequence comes from Mesoplodon densirostris, assembly GCF_025265405.1. Lineage (NCBI taxonomy): Eukaryota > Metazoa > Chordata > Mammalia > Artiodactyla > Ziphiidae > Mesoplodon > Mesoplodon densirostris. The sequence goes on along the minus strand of NC_082675.1, from coordinate 84,691,158 downwards.
AGGCCTGTGTTATAAGAGACTGCTAACAGCCAGGAGAATGAGCTTAAAAATGGATCCTCTTCCCACAGGTTGAGATTTCTCATAACTGCAGCCCAGCCAACAGCTTGTCTGCAGTCTCATAAGGGGCCTTCCTCCAGAGGCACCGGCTAAGCTGCCCAGATTCCTGACTCTTACTAGCTATGAGAGGATAAGTATTTGTTGTTTTAAACTGCTAAGTTTTGAAGTAATTTTTTATATGACAATAGACAACTAATATCCATTCTATCAAATGAACATTGCATATTATATACTCCTTCCTGGAGATAATCTTCTGTTTTAAAAATTTTGTCAATAATATGTTTTTAAATATTTTGCACTGGCAAAGAGCAAATTCTGATTTAGCGAAGTAAATAGCACTGATATTTACACAGTTCAAACAAGGTGGTATACACATGCATTTCTTTTTTAGGTTGTTCATAGGAGAAATTTTTTGTGAAAGGGTTACATATGCAATTTAAATTAGTGATAGATGAGAACTTTCTTACTGAGACAATATTTTTAAAAAATTGTTTATTTTTCCACCTAATATCTTTCTATGCATTTATTTATCTACTTATATACTCATTTATTCCTTTATTTATTCATATCTTGCTAGGAAAGAGTTAACACAGCAGATCGGTTTTACTTAATTTTTGCTTGTATCTGTAGCCACAGCAATGACCATTGGTCAAATCCTGAGAATTAAACTACAGAAAAGTTCACATACTCACTGGTTAGGGATGTTATTCTATATACTTGAGGCAGTGATTGAGATGTACCACTATCCACATTGTTTAAACATGAAAATTCGTGATACACACCTGGTCTCTAGTTTGGGGTCTGCACAAAGACTGGTCATATAGCTAGAGCTATGTGACTAGCCCCATTTAAGAGTTACGGATCCCAAGACTTGAGTGGGCTTCCTTGGGTGCAGGTATCTCGTGTGGGTCTTTGTTGTTTGTGGTTGGAAAGAAAAGCAAGTCCTGTGGTCCTTACAGAGAGAAGGAAGCCTTAGAAGCCTGGGAATGACCATTCTATCATCTTCTCTCTCTCTCTCTCATATATATATATATATATTTTTTTCCTACTGTTCTTGCCCTGTATCCTTTGCTCGAATAAATCTCATCCATGAGTTTAACTTGTTAAGTCCTACGACTCCGTCCAGGCGACCACCAAACTATTGGGTGGTCATGGGACCCCTGAAATACACACAATGCCCTTTTACAAAAATTCACTATGGCTGATGAGAATTCTATTTTGTTAATTATTAAATATGTAAAACTATATACATTTAATGTGTCCAGGGTTTTATTTGATAAACTTATATATTGTACTATGATTGCCATTGTAGCTTCACACAGCACCTTTATCATATTGCACAATTATAGTACCATATTGTTGTCTATATGGGAACACTTAAGCTGGGAATTGGCAGGTTAAGTTACAAGATAATTTTTTTCTTTAGTAGAATTGCATTTACCTTGTTGTTAGGACTGTTTAGACAAAATTTTAAGAGTAGTTGCACACACATTAAGATGATTATTTCAAAAAAAATAATAAAAAACTTTGGAGAGGATATAGAGAAATTGGAATCCCTGTGCATTGTTAGTGGGAATGTAAAATGGTGCAGCCACTATGGAAAACAGTATGGCAACTCCTCAGAAGAATTAAACATAGAATTACCATGTAATCCAGCAGTTCTACTTCTAAGTATATACCCAAAAGAATTGAAAAGGAAGTCAAACATATTTATATGTTCATGTTTATAAAAGCTTTATTCAAAATAGTAAAGGTGAAATCAACCCAATTGTCCACTTATGGATGAATTGATTAAAAAATGTGGTATATACATACAATGGAATATTATTCAGCCTTAAAAAGGAAGAAAATTCTGACACAGGCTGTAACATGGAAGCATCTTGAGGACATGAGGCTAAGTGCAATAGACCAGTCACAATAAGACAAATGGTGTGTGATTCCACTTACATGAGGTTCTAAAAGTAGTGAAATTCATAGACACAGAAAGTAAGATGGTGGTTGCCAGGGGATAGGAGAGGGGAATGGGGAGCTATTGTTTAATGGGTATGGGGTTTCAGATGGGGAAGACGAAAAAGTTCCTGATATGGATGGTGGTGATGGTTGCAGAACCATGTGAATGTACTTATTGCCACTGAACTGTACACTTAAGAATGGTTAAAAAGGTAAATTATATTGTATGTATATTTTACAATATAACAATAAATACCTTTTTAAAAAGGTAATTTTTATTCCATCCTTAAAATGTCTAAATGTGATCATGGTACTCCTCCTACGAACTTGGGAGTACTACACTAATGGGTAATAAGACATTTATACTTTTTACAGAACAGGGAGCCTTCAAAGAAATAATTCCATTTCCTAGCCTGATTTTTTTTTTCTTTTTTGCCCTATGCGGGCCTCTCACTGTTGTGGCCTCTCCCGTTGCAGAGCACAGGCTCCGGACGCGCAGGCTCAGCGGTCATGGCTCACGGGCCCAGCCGCTCCGCGGCATGTGGGATCTTGCCAGACCAGGGCACGAACCAGTGTCCCCCGCACTGGCAGATGGACTCCCAACCACTGCGCCACCAGGGAAGCCCGAGACAATTATTTTTTAAATTCCTGATAAATCTCCAGTTCACACCCACCTTCTTCACTGCAACTAAAGTTGTCATTTTAAGAAGAGAAATTTTAACCAGTCTTAGCTAAAACCTTCAATAACTCCCATAATTACTAAACAAAACCAAAACACTTGTTGAAAATATGCCCACTTTATGGTCTCACATATTGACGCATTTAAAATTTTACACTAGATTCTGGCCATGTTAAGGTACCTGAGCTCCTCTGAGTTTATCATGCTTTTTCTGTCATTATGATTTTGATTTGCTATTTATTCATCTCTTATTCCTTGTCTGCCTAGCAACTTTTTTAAAGTATCTGCTCCTGTATTACTGCTGTGAAATCTTCCCTGACTCCTACATCTTTCCCTTTTAACACAAGCACAGTGTGTTACACTAAATTTTGGACATTTCTCTTAATATTCATCACAGGGTAATCTAATTTGGGGAATACATTTTGCCTTCATCATTAGACTATGACCCTCTATGCAATGAGTCTCTGTATTTTTGTTGCTTGTACGTTGGGGATCATATCCAAAAAATCATTGTCTAGACCAATAACATAAAGATTTTTCCCTATGCTTTCTTTTCTTGTAATTTTAAAATTTCAGGTATTAGGTTTCAATCTTTAATCCAATTCGAGTTGATTTTTGTATAAGATCTGAGATAAGAGTCCAATATCCTTCTTCTGCTTATGGATGTCCAGTTTTTCCAGCACCACTTATTGAAGAGACTGCACTTCCTTCACTGTATATTCTTAGCATTCTTGTTGAGAATCATGTGATCACAAATGCATGGATTTATTTCTGTGCTCATATTCTGCTCCATTGGTCTGTTTGTTTTGATTAATACAGCTTTTTACTATATTTTGAAGTTAGGAAGTGTGATGCCTCCATTTTTTGGTCTTCTTTCTCAAGATTGTTTTGGTTATTTGGGGTCTTTTATGGTTCTATATGAATTTCAGGCTTTCTTTTTCTATTTTTGTAAAAAATGACATTGGGATTTTGATAAGGATTGCATTGAATCTGTAGATTGCTTAGGGCAGTATAGACATGTTAATATTAAGTCTTCTAATCCACAAACACAGGATGTCTTTCTATCAATTTATGTCTTCTTTAGTCTCTTTCAGCAATGTTCTGTAGTTTTCAGTGTATTGGTCTGAGGATTGAGTGCAGATTAGGAGGGAAAAAATCAAGAATTGGGGCTTGATCATCTCGCTGTACCATCTATTGAGATGGGGAAAATTGGGGCTTCAAGGGCATGTTGATGACAGCAAATTAAACATTTTGTATTTGTTAATTTTAGGCTACTTACTAGAATTCTAAGATGAGAATCCCAGCAGTCCATCACCCACAGAAGTCTGAAACCCAGAGGAGAAGAGGAAGTTAGAGAAAGGAATGTGTCAGTCACTAGCATTGAAATGACATCTGTGCATGAGGATGCTATCATCTAGGGAGTGAGAAATAATTTTTAAAAGAGGAGAGGAAATCAAGAAGTAAATATTGGGACACTCAAAATTTTGGAATTTCTGGAAGAAATGGGGTAGCCAAGGGATTTAAAATGAGACACCAGCAGTTTCCATGGAAAACCAGCCAAGTGTGTTATCCTGGAAGCCAAGAGGAAGCAACAATTAATCATGGCTAATGCTGCTGAGAATGAAAAATGAAGATTGAAGATAGAGAAATGGATTTGTTAGAAATGGACACCATTTGTGACTTTGATAAGAACAGAGTCAGTGGAAGGCATGAATAAAAGCCTAGTGTGAGTAAAATGAGAAGAAAGTTAGAAGTGGTGTTGGGGATTCAGTGAATAGAGACAATTCTTGAGGTATTTATCAATGAAAGGTAGAAGAGAAATGGGATTTTGACTGACGGTCTTGGAATGTAGAAACTTTTTGTTTGTTTAATTCAAAATGTGAAATATTAGAATATTGTGTTTTAAAGAATATAATTTTTAAAAAGGAAGTACTGATGATAGATGAGAAAGAAGTTACTTAGGATGATAGAGACTGCTTTCTCCCTGCTCCTTTCCACTAAATACAACTGTAAAGCCTGAAATAGTGCAAGAGGTAATCAATTGTCGGAATGAATGTGATGTGAACTGAAAAGATAAGATCATAAAAAAAATGGGATATTTGAAATTAAAATGTTGGAGGTATATGGTGATTGGTAATATCTAAAGCCTTGCCTGAATAAGAGGTGTTGAGCAGAAAAGATTATTGAATGTACATAGGTAAAAGAATTAGAGAGCCAGATAATCAATTGATAATCTATATGGACGTTTAAATGATTGTAAAAGTAGTGCTGGCGAAGCAAACATTAAACACAATTAGGGCCAAGAGGGTTTGGTGGCAAAATAATAATTATGCTCTAAAAGAGTCATCTTCATTTCTGTTCTCTGAATAATGACCACAATTATGAGGTCATACCTATTCTAGTAACATCACTAACACTGTATATGAGGTTTGCAGTTTTGTTGAATGTAGATTTTACATGTAATTTTGAAAAGAATCCCATTAACAATTTTATTTGAAAGAAAAATTTTAGAAATTCAATTATTCTTTAATACATGAAAACTAGTGTTTAATTCAGAAATTCAGACTTTTGATCATGATTTTGCCATTCACTGAGTTTGAAAAATGGATGCGCATCATGCTTATTTTCACTATTGGCCTATCTCCTGTTGCAGAATATAAATGTTAACACTTTGTCATATCAAGTGCTTAAGCAGAAATTAGATATGCACAATTGAGAAATACAGTTCTAAAGTGATAATGATCTCATATAACTTTAGAATATTCATATTAATTACCAGTGTTGACCATATCTTGGCATTTCTCTAGCCTTTGTTTTGTTCTCTACATTATCATCTGCTCTATTTCTCTGCCCTTTATAATTTAAACATTCCAAATTACCTGCTTTGCCCTGTACTTTTTTTTCATGTTCTCTTGGCTTGCACACTCTTCTCATTTTCTGGAATGGAATTATTCTGCTTGTCTGTCTGGCTAATTCATCCTTCAAGAAACAGTAGACTGTGAAGCCCTTTCAAAGGATGACACCATTCCCTCTTTTGCATCTCCTGTGCCATTTTATTACAACAATGTTAATTTTTGTTGACATTTTTTTTCTTATTAGACTCTGATAGCTTTAAGACAAAGATCATGATTTTTCTACATTTTCGGCCCTAGGAACTACTACAGTGTCTGGCACATAGTCCTGGGATTAATGATAGATGAATGAATAATACTATTCTTTACCAGAATAATTTTTATGTTAAGGTAATATAATTCACATATTTGAATTGCAGTTAGAAAGGCATTTGGAATTTATAATGACAAAATTAAGAACAGGAGAAAAAGATTGAGAAATAAAACATGAGCAAGTGGAAAGTTTAAAAATAAAATCATAGGTATCATGGTTGATGAATAATTCCACTTTCTTTTTTTTTTGGATTTTTTTTTTTTTTTTTTTTTTTTTTTTGCGGTACGCAGGCCTCTCACTGTTGTGGCCTCTCCCGTTGTGGAGCACAGGCTCCGGACGTGCAGGCTCAGCTGCCATGGCTCATGGGCCCAGCCGATCCTCAGCATGTGGGATCTTCCCAGACCGGGGCATGAACCCACATCCCCTGCATCGGCAGGCGGACTCTCAACCACTGCCCCACCAGGGAAGCCCTGATTCCACTTTCTTAAGAGTAGATCCTCTAAGAAGTACGTTTTAAGTAATGGAAAGAGAGTCTACCACTGAATTACACATTTATTTTTTACTAGTGACCTTTATGGTCACTAGAGAGTGAAATAAGAATAGAATCTCTCAAGAGACAATGCTCTAATTTATAGTAGGATATCACCCATATAGTATATCTAATTTAAATACTTGGTTTCACTGAATATATTTTTGAGTGGATAGTTTTAAGTTTTTCTGCTTGTTTGGATAGAACTAAGAGACATTTAACAAGATAGTGCATATAGGAAGAGAAGTCAGGTGGAAGGTAAGTCAGGTTTGAAGAACAGTAGTGATAAGTTTAGTGTTGGTCACACTGAATTTGGGCTGTCTGTCTCTTATCCTGTGGACACGTAGAAGAAAATATTTCTGAAGCTCAATGAGAAGGTCATAACCGAATGGAAATACTTGGAAAAACATGGTAGTTTTTACTTTCATTCATAGATGTAGTAAAGGAGTTAACCTGCTCTAGGCTGGGTTACTAGGATGTGTGAGAACAGCTACTCCACATCTAAGATTAGTAGATGTTAGTGCCAAAAACCCAACAATTTTCCACTATAAGAGTGGTTTTAAAACCATGCTCTACCTTGCCTTAATGTTCAGTACTGGCACTTCTAGGCCAATACCCCTGCTTCCCAATAAAAAGCAGCTCTGCTCTTTTCTGACTTCTTTAATTTACTATGGCAAATTCCATTTACATAATATAGGGGAGAGGAGAGCTCTGATGTTAATTAAATAAATAATAAAATTAAAATAGATTAAAAACCATTGCACTTTAGCATGCTACCATTCAGGGACGCATAGGTAGAAAAGCATGGATAGATTTCTTGGAAGTAGAATTTAATTAAAGGACAATTGTAGGAGAATGTTTCCACATAGTGATAATGAAGACATCTGTAGGAAAATTTCTTTTATGGTGGAAATATTTGACAATCTATCATTTATAAACACACATAAAAAATATTCATTTATAAAATCCTCTTTTCCCTCATTTGATTCCTGTGTTTGTAACTGTGTACATATATACTTGTATGTGTATATATGTATAAAAATACAAAGAGAGAAAGAGCATAAGAACATAAAAATCAAATAGTAAGATATTATTAATAGACCAAATGCATTCATCAGCAGTATTAAATTTGTCTGTTCCTCAATAAAAATTAGGAACATTCACTTAAATATTTAAACTACCAGTCTTTTTTAGGATAATAGTGAAAAATAGATATTGTTGTACTTATTTCTTATCAAGTGGTATTGTTGTGATTTTTCACAAATATTAAATGATTTCATAATTCCAGAGGAAGATATGAGGACTTCATTTTTCACAGGAAACGTAACTGTCATTAAAATTGGCTACTACAACACTACATGGCAACCCTTGACTATCTTTCATCTCATTAAAAAGTTGTTGAAAAATAATTTATTATGTAGTTGCTAACAGATGATAAAAAATTCACTTTTGCTAATGGCACAATCAGATTATATTTTATTGCCCAATTTTATTGGTCCTGATAGAAGATTACTTACATATCTATTTCACCATTCCAGAAACATAGAAAATTATATCTGCTGAAAAAGGACTTACCTAGATCAAATAGATTTTTCTATATTTCAATTGAATGATTTCTAAGACTGAAAAGTAGATGTAGCAACTCTAGTACTTTATAATTCCTCTTAGATATTGTATTCTATTAGGCCGTTTATATAGAAAATATAATTACATTATTCTTAAAACATGAAACAGAGCTAAAATACTCCTGCATTTATAGTAGTCAACATACTACTGCAATTTGAAAAGAACTAGCCTATTGATGGCCTTAACATAATAAAAGCAGAGTCTTTGAAAGATTGACCCTGAAAGGAATGGAGGACAGGAAACAGAAACAGAGCTTCTGATAGTATTTTCTGGTATTTATTTTCCTGGAATCTCCCACTTGTTAGCCACACCATTTCTACCATGCACTCAGGAAAAGCACTGCTACTGAAACGTTCCAGAAAACTCTTGACACACTCAACTTCTTTTACTTTTCTTTAGTATCAGAGAGACCAAGCTGGAACATATAAACACATATTTACTCATTAAATATAAATAAAGAATGAAAAGTATAAGTAGCTCATGTTTATAAATTTTACTGGACTGTCTCTTTTCCTATATCTCAGATGTCTTTGGGTAGGAAGAATAATCACCCTAAAGATCTGCATCCTGATCTTTGGTATCACATCTTTGAATGTGTGTTATGGATAGAATTGTGTTCCCTCAAAGTTGTTGAAGTCCTAACTCCCAGTACCTGTGACTGTGGCCTTATTTGGAAACAGGTTCTTTGCAGTTTATCAGATTAAGATAAGGATATTAGATTAAGCCCTAATGCAATATGACTGGCATCCTAATAGAAAAGGCACATAGGCAAATACATAAGAGAGGGAAAACAATGTGGAGACATTGGGAGAACACCATCTACAAGTCCTGGAACACCTGAGACCACCAGAAGCTGGGGAGAGACATGAAACAGATTCTCCCTCACAGCCTTAGAAGGAATTCACCAGCTGACTACCTCATCTTGGACTTCAGGCCTCCATAATTAGGAGACAAACAAATTTCTGTTGATTAAGCCACCCAGTTTGTGGTATTTTGTTATGGCAATCCGAAGACAATACATTTCTATTGTGTGACAAAGGGAATTAATTGCAGATACTGCTACAGAGGCAGTTAAGTTTGTTAATGAGCTAACCTTAAAATAGTGAGATTACACTGGCGTGTTTGGGTGGGCCAACCTAATTACGTGAGTTAGTAAAAATAGAAGAAGGTGGCAGAAAAGGAGATCAGAGACAGGTGATGTGAGAAAGAATTGATTCTCCATTTCTAACCTTGAAGTTGGAGCAAAGGATGCCACGAACCAAGGACATTGGGCATCAACTTTTAATGAAATCAGTGATAAAAATTAGTCTTCCTGCCAGTATAGACTCTTCCCCAACCCTCTGATACAACACTGGCACTATGGCCTTAAAATATGATTTCTACTTTTCAATAACAATTGATGTAAAATTTGCTTAAGATTTATTCAAGATTTATACAAAGAAGAATTATTTTGTTCTACATTGGTTTGTAACTCAGAGTATAATTTTCTGAAATAAATGGAATTGTTTCATTCAGTACTGAATGACATAGCATAATTACCTTAAAGGAAAAGAGAAATGAACTAGGGAAAATGACAATAAACTTCTTTAAGAAAAAAATTTTTTTTTTAAAAAAAGTTATACACACATACTAATGTTTCTACGTAAAACTATTCCTAGCAACATACTGTCTAATATTTCTAAAAGTCTTTTTTTCAAAGATTTATGTCTACAAAAGAACTTATAGCTACAATTCTTATAATTTTGATAAAACTCAATTACAGGTGTTCTTATTTTTCAGTATTGTCATTTCCTTTCATTAATTTGCTCTATATTTATTTTTCTCTCTCTCAACAGTGATGACAATTTGTTTATTTTTCATAGTTTTAGTCTCCTTAACCACAAGTAAAGAAGCTGACAGTGATTGTCTAAAGAAATATTCACCAATCACAACTCTCTTCCTTTTTCCTGTTTAGTTTGAAACTAAAACTATTCAAAGTCCTCCAGCATTTTATTTTCCACAATTGTTCTAGATCACTTGCTTCTAACATCCATACTCATTCACTGTAGTAAATATTCCAGATATTATTTTTTTCAGACATTAGTTTTTTTTGCCAGAACATACAATATAATCAAAGCTACTATTGTTTCCCCATCGTTTCTATTTAACATTTTTTATTTCTCACTTTTCATTAAATTTAGAAAACTTTTTAAAACTTTGATCCACTTAATGGCCTGCATTTTTCAATGGCATTTTATTAAACAATAATTAATATAATATCATTATGTTCTTAACAGTAGGAAGAGAATGCCTCACTGCACTGGAAATAATCAGGAATATATAAGCCTCTTGAAAAACAGACTGAAAAAAATTAACATAATTTTTGGGCATTATCTAAGGTCAGATGATATTATGAGAAAAATAGCTTAGGAAGTAGAACATTTTAAAATAAAAATTCCATATAGCCGTTGGGACTTTCAGTTTTAGCTCCTGCATGTAAAGAGCTTGGAAGTGTTACTACTATTCTTACAACAGGAAAAACCAGGAGAAACTGAAAACCAAGGACGTGTTTGTATCCATCAGAGAACGGATTCTCAGGGTCTACTGCCGTCCTGAAATGTGGAGAGACGTGACCTCCAGAGGGACAGAGCTGAGGTTTGCTTACACAGTCAGCCTTATGAGATGACAGGTCGGCCACCTGAAATGTCCTGGATTCCTCACCCAAGGAAACCATGGGATAAAGGAGTTTGGGATTAACAAATACTTACTACTATATATAAAATAATCAACAAGGACCTACTGCATAGCACAGGGAACTCTACTCAGTACTCTGTAATACTCTGTAATAACCTATATGGGAAAAGAATCTGAAAAAGAATAGACATATTTATATGTATAACTGAATCACTTTGCTGTACACCTGAAACTAACACAACATTGTGAACAACTATATTCCAATATAAAATAAAAATTAAAAAGAAAAACTTAAAAAAAAGAACTTGTCTTAACCCACTAAATCTCTTACATAGCAACAGATGAAGAATACAGAAATATGTATAGTTCATTCTTCATAGCATTCACTAAACAAACTATACAGTCTCTATAAAAGAAAAATGTATTAAATATATTCTAGTGGGACTGGCATTTCCTCTTATTATTGCCACCTTTTATGTAACATTGTTTAATTCAAGTGTAAAAATAAATCATTTGCCTTCTGATCTTGCCTTCATTTTGGTGAATATGATTGTATCTAAGAGCCCTTTGAAATAAAACATTATAAAATATTCAAAGGGGTAATCTGTCTTGGCAATAAATGATAGAACTTCCATAACAGTTGCCTATCTCTGATTTTGGCATGAATTTGCATAACATAGAGAAGTGATGCCTCAATAATATTATATAGAAGTATTGTAAGTTTCCCTGAGCTTGTTCACCATTTTGTTCACTACTACAGAAAAGTAAGAGAATAGCAGTGATTCTCCCCAAGATGTGTGGAGATGGGGAGTTTAGTGTGAGAAAGGCAAAATAGTTGCTGATGATCACAGCCTGCTCAGCAAACAGTAAAACCTTGGTCCCAGGAATAATTGGTGCCTAATATGAGTGCCAGTGAAAGAGGACAATCTCGTTTTTACAGAACTGTTGAGTGGATTGCCAAGAACTAGTCATCTCTACTCAAAATTATGAAGTATAATGGATTCTTCAGAGCACTTTGACTATTTCACAAATATTCAGTACTAGATACAATAGCATGTACTCTTCTTTTAGCTATGAACATACAGCTAGAACTCAGGTTTTCATAAAAGTCTTCTCTCTTCAAGTACACCCAATAGCAAAATGAAAATCTTTGGATAAATGTCACTGACTGGGAAAATTTCAGTTCTTAAAGAATTACAAAGGCAATAAAGCATTCTTAGAGAAAAAGTGGAAACTAATTGCTAGTATAAATAATCCCTTCCTAAAATGGATAATCATTTGAGGAGAGGATATTTTGTTATGGATGCAAAATAAGAATATCTACATGATAAAGTGGGAAGATGGGGTAATTGTGTTCAGTGTAGTAACATTCACAAATTATATTACATTGTGTCAAGAAAATAAATTATGAGATGTGTGGATACATGGACTTGAGAAAGGTAGAGAAATTAGTCAAGACTCTTCTTCTATCACCAACTCAATGACCTGAAGCATTGGTTATATGAAGGTAGATAATTAATTGAAAGGCGTCACAAGATCCCACAAGGTGAACGTGTAAGGCTTTAATGTAAAAATGCAGTGAGCAGGAGACAGAAGGAGTGAGCAAGATTCGTAGACGTCCAGGTGCAGCCGCTGGGTCCTTCCTCAGCCACGCTGGACATGCTTTCACTTACACTATGAAACATCAAGACATGTGAAGGATTGTGGTTTCAGAGGATCTTGGGCAAAAGTATCAAGTGAATTTATTTATTTTAAAAAAATATTTGACTGGTTACTTAGCCAAGCCAGGTGGTGAAACGGGTTAAACCAGGTAGAATTTCTCACTCTGTATATCCCTGAACGATGTACACAGGCTAACCCTTGGTGCTCCAAAGGCACTTTGAACTTCAAACAGCACATTATAAACAACTGGCTAGCCCTTTATATTCTTTATCTAGGCTCTGGGTCAGGGATAGATGTTGAAACATTTCTGTAAAGAGACAAAGTGTGAGAAACCCTCTTACACACCTACACTCTGGTCAGGACTCACCTTCATGCTTACTTACCCTGACACTGGGAACTTTCAACCTCAGCCATAACTCTCTCCAACCCCTAATATTCTCCTAAACTCCAGATGTATTTTTGATAAAGTGCTGGCTAGCCACATTTTTGTAAATTGTGTATATATCACACTGTAAATATGTATATACATACTGTACATTGCATAAAAGCATTTCAAATCTGATGTTCTCAACTATGACACCTTTTACTCAAAATTACTTCTCTCATCTTTCACAGCTTGGACTTGTGACCAGATAAGTATTGTCTTAGTAAGCTCAGGCTGAAATAACAAAACACAACAGATTTGGTGGCTGATAAAACAAGAATGTATTTCCTCACAGTTTTGGAGGCTGGATGGCTGCATTCTGGTGATGGGCCTCTTCCTGGATTGCAGAGCTTACCGGCTTGCTGTGTGCTTACATGGCCTTTCCTCAGTGGAGAGATTGAGCTCTCTCTCTTGTGTCTTCTTATAAGGACATTAATCCTATCAGATCAGTGGCCCAAATGTATGCCCTCATTTAATTACCTTCCAAAAGCTTCCATCTCCAAATACAGTCACATTGGGGATTAGGGATTCAACATGTGAATTTTGGCGGTGACAGAATTCAGTTCATAGCAAGAATCCTGTATTCAAGAGTTAGCAGTTAATAGATAATTAAATAATTCCAGTGTGCAAGAAACAAGGGAAGGGAGACTGAAGGAAGCAAGGGAAATCCCATAAGTTTCATGTGTTAAAAGTAATTGTTCTGTTTTTTAATTCCATTTGATTCTATATTGCTCAACATAAGTTTATTTAACCATTTTCACCACTTTGCTTTCGTGTTCATTCTCTTTATCCATGGGTTGATTTTCTCTTGGTTCTAAGAACTGCCAGCCACTGGCAGTGACACCACTTGATTCTTTTTGGATGGGTGTCCATGTCCTCTGGCTCTTCTCTGTATTTTGTGGTTGAGACATCTGGCTTCCCCATATATAGTTCTTCATCATTAACCCCTCAAGTTCTCTCTCATTAAGACTCACCATGATTCAACACTGACATTTTAAGTCAGATGATTTTCCAACTAAATAACATAATATTTATTTTAAGACAACATTTTTCTCCAAAACAGCATGCTAATTTTACATAGTGATGAAATTGCTACATGATATATTATTTACCCGCAGATCATATTGTGTCTTATCATATTTAAAAATTTAAGAAATCAATGTTTAAATACTTTCACAGAGGTTGTTTTTTGGTGAGAAAACTGAGGTGTATTTAAGTCGTAAAATTATGTTAAAATACCTTAAAGTTACAGTACAATTTTTGTGAGCATATCAAGGACTCTGTTAATGAGTTTCGTGGGGAACTCTCATTTCCTTATAGAAAATAAAAGTGCAGTTGGGGAGATAGCTGCCTGTCATTACATCTGTTGCACCAAGGAAGGACTGATGAGGGAAACTGACTCAACTTCTCAGGATAACAGCAGCATCTGAGTTTAATTGGATGAATAGTGATGCATGAGAAAGAGTTTTCTTCAGACTCAGAAACTTGGATTGGCAATTTTGGTTCACTTGGTTTAATATCCTGCTGTGTTGCTGGGCCTCCCTCTGGACCCTGCATGAGGGCCAGAAGGAGCTTACTCTGGCCAGGCTGCTGCTTGTCTCCAGCTGGGGAAAGAGAATCTCTTGCCCAAGAGACTAACGGTGCTTCTCAGGAGGGTGCTGCTTGTGGTGGGATCCCCCTGGCCAATGGACTGTCATCTCTGGGCGAGGAGGGCATCTCAGGCCCAGTGGTCCATCATGGAAGGTGCTTTCCATGCTGGAGTCCTGTTGTCAGGGTGTTTCTGATCAGTTCTTCTTGCCACTACAGCCAGGCTCACTTGGTGTTGCTGGCAACCTTCACGTTTGATCTGCAGTGGGAATGAGCTAACCTGGTCCATCTTCTGTTCCTTGTTTGGGGCATCAGGAAATACTGGGCCTTGGCCACTTTCCTTGGTTGGAAGTGTTTGCAAGATGTCTTGTATCCTTGCTGTCTATCCACTCCTAATATCTCTAACCAGTTTACTTTCCTCTTTCCACATTTCAGAGTTGTATCTTGGTTGTCTCTTGAATTACTTTCTGGGTTTTTATTTGCACTTAGCAGGGAGTAGCAGGGGGAAAGGAGTTTACACTATTCCATCCAGACTGGAAATCCAGTGTAATTTTATAAGGTACCTACATTAGGTCCTGCTAGAACAATCATGTGTTGTACAATTAAGTTTCAGTCTTAAATATGTTTGCAGAAAGAATTTGTTTCCCTGTGAA
The DNA here is from genome assembly GCF_025265405.1 of Mesoplodon densirostris. Classification (NCBI taxonomy): domain Eukaryota; kingdom Metazoa; phylum Chordata; class Mammalia; order Artiodactyla; family Ziphiidae; genus Mesoplodon; species Mesoplodon densirostris. The sequence continues at coordinate 84,676,153 of NC_082675.1, read as the reverse complement.
ATATCACATGCAAATCATTATGATTCTAAAAATGGTCATGTACTGGAAACTTTGGAGTAAATGCTATAGAAGGTTTCAAAATAAAAGCAAATGTTCATTTTGCACTGGTGAAAATTATGTTTATTAATACAGGTTCTTATATAACCATCCTTTAGATTTTTACCATGTCTGATGATTCATCATTGTGACATATCACAGCACAGCTGGTTGCCAGGAGTGACATTATAGCAAAGGTTTATATAAAATATCCGAAAGTTCTGAAGCTATAATGCTTCCACTCCATGGGTAGCACCATCAATACCCACATTTAGGATAATAGCTCTGGGAGAAAAAAAAAAGTTCAAAAAAAAAAACCAACTCTGGTAATGAAACTACTTCTAACATTCCAGCAAATGAAACATGGCTATAAAATTTGTATCTAAAAATATGCATTATCCACATGGAGTCAACATTTGAAAGTTGAAAGTCAATGATTAGCTTGAAGTAAGTCTTGTTTGGAAGGGCAGAAAGTCCATACATATTTTTAGTAACTTAGTAAAGAAGTTTTATTATTTAGTAACTTAGTAAATAAACTTTTTTATTTTAGAATAGTTTTAGGCTTACAGAAAAAATGCAAATATAATGGTAGTAAGTAATTTCAATTTAACTTTATGAATCATTAGATTGCTGCAATTTATTGTGATAAAAACAACCATTTAGTTTTAATTGTGTTTATAATGTAGTAGATGACCAAAAAGTATTAAATTCACGCTGCAAATGGATGTAAGCTTGAATTTAGTGATTATCGCTAGAAATCAGTCAACAAGAATTTTGTGTTCCATTACCTCCAAGTAAAATTTTGATCAGAAGTTTTTTAAAGTATGATTGTATATATGCGTGTTGTTACACCCTTGCATTTCCAAAGCCTACTTAAGAAAGCAGACTCAGTTCTTACAATATTTCTAGTTTTTAGGATTTTTCCTTTAATGCCTCCATAATGAATAATATATTAGAGCTTATGAGAGAGAATTTTAGTCCAGAAATTCCACAAGAGGTCTAAAGAAAAAAACAGTTGTTTTTATTTTTTCATCAACATAATGTGGATTGAAGAACCAAATGGAATGGTAAGAGTCAGGCAAAAAACCAAGAACAGAATTTTATTTCTGATTTATTTGTATTATTTATTACTTTAATAACTCGTGGTCTCTAACTTTTATTCTAAGGTGTCTTCAGATTAAACTATTCATCATTATATTGCTTTGATTTAAAAGAACTCTGTAGTTGGAAGTAATAATATTTCTGCTTGGTTTTCATTAGTATTTCCAATCTTAATTTTTCTGACTAATTCTTTGCCTGTGCTTGCATGTCTGTGTTTGTATAGGAGCAGAGGAAAATGTAATAGCATCATCCCTATGAGAGTCATTTAATTCTCTAAAATGATCCCCACTTTAAAAAAATAAAAAGGTATAACATGCGTTTGTTAAAGTTTACAGAGAATAGCCACAGATTATCTAATTTAATTTCTAAATCTCTCTCCATTTTACGTACGAGAAAACTAGATCTAAGTAGCATGCAATATATTTTTCAAGGTCACACGAATATGTAATGACTTCAAGACAAACCTTACAGTGTATACCTGCAAATTCTAGCAAAATTAATAATAATGCTAAGAAAGGGGCCACACTTCTGTGCAGCCAAAGAAGTCCTGGGGCTTCTGATATTAAAGCTGTAGCTGCAGAACAAGCCCGCAGATACCGTTGAATGCAAAGGTGGAAATGAGGAAACAAGCAACATTCTGTGGAGAGAAGGGCCAAGGATTTGAGTTCCAACTCCAACTCTGTGACCCTGGTCAAAATAATAAAAATATTTTATCCTCAGCTTTCGTATCAGTAAAAATCACATAACAATTCTGAGCCTACCTAACTCCAGAATGTTACTGGGAAAATCACTGAGAAACAGGTATGCATAAATATAAAATTATGGTTTACAGTAATGTATCTTCAGTATGAACTCTACAAATATTTCATATCATGATTGACTTCAACTTAAACAAACTTTATACAATCAAATTATTTGAATTTTACATTTAAGAGCACGAGTTTATATCAAGATAAAATTAATGAATCTAATAGTTAAAATTAGAATTCAACATTCTCATGTCAAACATGGCAGTATTTACATGCCTTTAGTTGAATTATTAATTTTTTATTTTAATAAATGTGATTATGTGTATTATAAAACTAAAAAGAGTTCAAAATATTTCAATCAAAGCTGAGAAATAAACTTTGAATATGTGCAATGAAAATATTTATTACAAATCTGGCATATATATATTTAGTTTTTCAAGTTCACAGTCAGTTTGTTGTCAAGGGTTTTTCACAGGCAGTGGAGTGTCCTTCTAACTATCTCTTACTATGTTACATTAAGTTGAGCTGCCACCCAACGTGATGTTGTGGGTCTATGACATAATATTAAAAATAATAAGGGTATTTTCAATGTTAATGCACTCATAATTAATTTAAAATTAAATAGTTTGATATAACTTGATCAAACATAAAGATAATGAAAATATTAAAATTATATTATTTACAAAAATACCAAAAGCATTGGTGCCATTCTGCTTCTGCTTAAGAGGTAGAAAAGCTGCAAGAAAGCATTGCTCCCACCCTAACTGTGAGAAAAAACATCTGATACTCTACAGAATAATAATTTTTCTTGAGCCCATCAGGGTCCTGAGGTCACAAGGCAAAGAGGTGAACGAAATTAAAAAAGGGACAAGCCCCTCCAGAAGAACACTAGGACTGTTGCAGCTTTGACAGAGCACAAGGAATAGAGGTGACCGCAATACAAGCCGGTAAGAAGACCGTTAAAATTTTAGCGAATTCTTACAGGTCATGTGTAAGCTCTCCTGACACTTAAGAATCCCCGGAACCTCCAGACACACAGGAAGTTTACAGTGAATACACAGCAAGCTCTTTTCCGAGGACCTCTGCTGGGTGCTCATGAGACGTCTGGTTAGGGCAGGAGACTTGACATGATTCATGTTGGTGGTGCCTAGCCTGGAAATTCTACCCTCAACAGGTCTATCTCTCACACTGAGCAGAGCTTTAAACCTGGGTGGGTGATGGGCAGGACACATCTTCCGTCAGAGCCCAGGAAAGTATAACCAGCTTCTGGGGATCAAGTGGAAGAACCTTCTGCCCCTGAAGGAGGGTCAGGCACCTCTCAGCCTCACCGCATGTTTTACCCAGTAAAAAGCAACAGCATCACTTCAGATAAACACACCCTGCCATGTGGGAAGAGTAGAGACAAACCTCTTTAGCCAAAGAAACTGCAGAAAAGTTGCTCACATCCTGATAAAAAGGAAAGTTTTGAAATATAAATACCTACAAATATCCAAAAAGATGTTGTCATGTTCCACTTTAGCCAAACATGACCCAAGTACTTAACTGTATGTCACCGGCAGAAAGTGAACCAGCTGATGACTCGTTTTTAGAACATTTCTTTTTTTAAATTTAAAACAAATTTTATTTACTTACTTATTTATTTATTTAACATTATTGGAGTATAATTGCTTTACAATGGTGTGTTAGTTTCTGCTTTATAACAAAGTGAATCAGCTTAGAACATTTCTGGGGAGACATAAATCATTCCTCTTTCTTAAAACATGGTCTTTGATGAAAACACACTGTAATTGGACTTTTCAATAATGTATACAGAGGCAATACACCTCCATCATATAATGTTGGCAGGTTTAATTAAATAGAAATTTCTTTTGTGAAAGACCAGTTTTCAAAATCATCAATGCACTTAGTGACCAGATACAAATAATCACATCTTTCCCCTGATTTCAATCCCCCTCATGGCTTTCTGAGGGTATAACTGCCGTTTTCAAAATGTGTCAAATGAAAATAGCAAGAGCTAATGATGGTGCTACTTTCTGATGGAGCCAAGTCCGTTTTGCATGTCTGAAAAAAATCAATGTAACCCTAGAATAGAGGTTGTCACGATCTACCTTTTCCAAGTGTCATACCACTTGTGAGGAAATGAAGGAAGGTTTTGCCTTCTGAATACAGGTAATAAGACCAAAGAGAATTTAATGAAATTCTGGGACAGAAGTCAACAATAGGACAGCTCTGACAGCCATTATTGTTACATAAAATCTGGAGACCGGGTCCTTGTAATTCTGAGTCATTCATGCTACACATTTTACTCTACAATTTAGGGTGTGTCTTTTAAGGAAAGCAATTTAGGGTGTGTCTTATTTTTTTATTGAGATCATATACTTTATGGAAATAATTAAATGTAGTATATACCTTACATTTCATAAGGATTTATAAATTGCAGTGTTTTGCATACATTACCGAGGGTTGCTTTATTTTCATAATAATGCTGTGAGGCTATTCTCACTAACAGTGCAAAATGTGCCTTGTAGATATTAAATGATTTGTGTCAGAACACGAGACTTGTAAATGGGGACAGTAGGATGAGTGTTCACTCTGCTTCCTCCTAACCAGCTTCCCAAAATGAATGCTGCACACCTTGATGTGGTGTCTAATGCTTCTGGGATTTGGATAGGCATACAATTGGAGAAAATAGAGCAGGTGATTTATATCAATTACACAATGTAAGTAACAATCCCCATCCTTCTGTTCCAGCGAAAGTCCTTTACCAAAATACTTTGTCTTCTGATGGACTTTGGCTTTGGTTACCTAGGACTAAATATTTGCAACTGTGTTAATGAAGACATCTGAGTTAGATCTTTTGCCAGAATTTTGGCTTTTGAGACAAATCAGGTTAGCACGATGGGCCAGAGAACTTTCCATATGCTATTACTTGCTTTTACATTGCCCCCATTCTTTATATAAACAAATGTAAAATAAGCACACATCAACAAACAGGCTCTCGTTGAGGATCTAAAATTCTCTTATCCATAAAAAAGGCCCAGGACTTTAATACTTGTAGTTTGTGACAATTTCAGCTTTAAAAAAAATTACTGTGATATTTGCAGCTATGTTTCAAATGGGTAAAGGTACAAAGATTTTGCTTACTCTTAAGTGGAAATGAAAAAATAAGATGTCATTTCTGGTTTTTTAATTATTATTTTTCATGTCTGTATTTTAGCAACAGTTTGTATCTTTACTACCAAGTACCTCTGTGAAATACAAATCTTCCTAGAGAGAAGACATCTAAATCAGTATTATTTAGAAATCTTAAAAAAAAAAAAAAAAAAAAAAACTTTGTCAGGAGAAATTATTTTGTAGAGCTAAGTAAATTTCAATAATGATCTCCTTATAATCAAAACCAATAAAAATTCTACCACAGAATATGATTACTTACAAATTGCTGAATGTGTAAAAAAATCTGCACTTGCTAATTAAAAACATACACATATGCTAGTTAAAAATCGATGTAGAAGTCCACAATCCTTTGCAACACAGCACCACATGACATAAAAATTATTGATAAAAATTGTTATTCTCCAGCTGGATAACCTCAAGCACTTGCAGACTGGTAACGGTCATTGTGGAATTAGGATTAAATAGTCCAAACTGAAAAGCAAATAGAATTTAAAATAACAATTAAAAAATAAAAGAACTATAGCACTAATGATTGTATTTGGCGATAGAAATATGCTGTTCCCAGACTCTAAATGCATGTTATATAAGTATACTAGATTGACCCAAAACAGCTGCGTGCCACATGGAGTTATAGCAATAACCTAAGGACATTATCATGGTGAATGTCCATGCCTAGGGACCTTCAGCAGGGGTGAATTAGCACTTCTGGTAGGGTGTACAATCATGAAATTTACCCACTGGGGATGGGATTTGGAGACATAACTTTTAAAACATTTTAATTACTTTTTAATGAGTAGTTATTATTATCATATTAAACCGTTCAGTTACTATGATAGCTTCCTTTTCTTAGAAGTCGATATAGATGGAAGTAGATGCCTGCTGCAGGCAATAGCTCTGCTGCTAACCTCACGGACACATCTTTCTTGATTTTTTGGTTCCCTGACTGTTCAGGAGAGAGATTGGATCTATAGTTCTAAGTGTAACATATGGAACACATTCACCATTAGCTTCTAAGTCTCTTAATATCTCCATTTTTGTATTCAAGGTTTTATTCCTGAGGCTTTTTATTCATCTCGAGACATAACTATGATGTCACTTGATTTGTTTTTGTCCTAGTGTTGTTGAAGATTAGAATTTTTTAATGTCTAAATAGACGTGGAAAAAATGTTCTAAAGTATGTCATGTGTTCCCCTGCAAATGCAGAATGGCTACGTAGTGCCTTCTCTGGATTATAAACATTGAAATATACAATGGGCGAGAGTCAAAGTGTTTTTCTTCCTTTTAGGGGACAGGTCTTGCTGTTCGCATTCAGAGGATGGAGCATCTATAGTCTAAGAAAGCAACCATCCATGAGATTAGAGGAAGCCACCTTCCCCTGCAACACATAATAATCAGGAATTTCCCCAATACATGTTGAATTCTGATATTTCATTTACAATGATTGCCAACTGTCTTTTTTTTTTTTTTTTGGTATACTCGCAGGGCTTTTTTAATAGTGAATTACAGAATACAATTCAATTAAGCACAGTTTGTCTGAAAACAACTGGGAAACACCTTTTTTCTTAGCTCAGGAAGCCACCCTTCCTTCTTCCTTTTCCTTTTTCTTTCTTTTCTTTTTCCCTTTATACTAGCTTGCGCCTCCCTTACGATGCTGTTTCTGTTTGAAGAAGGGAAGGTTCTTCTAACTTGTTGAGGGTACTATGCATGTCATTTCTAAAACGGCTTTGGGTTTTCCTTACTAAGTCATTTTCAGAATCTCCTTCTCTCACTCTTCAGGTCCTATCGATGTCGATATCTCTTGTTCTGCACAATTATTCTTGGCCCCATGTCGGTGCGGTGCCACTGCCGGTCCTCTGTGTTCCCGTCCTGGTCCCTCCTTCTTAGATTACCCACGACCTTGATGCTTTTTTTAAATTGCTCATTTTGACATGATTTGTTTTCCTCAACTTTTATTAGGTTCAGGATAGCTTTCCCACCATCAGAAAGCTCTCTATTTTGCTGTTTTTTTATTTAGTGTTGAAAAGTAAGTGACTTCCTTTCTAAACTTTCATGACTGTTTCTCTCTGCTACTTTTATTGGGCCTTTTCATTTTCCTTCCTCTGATTGGCCCCCTCCTGCTCAATTTTGATTTCACTCCCAGTAGATCTCCTTGTTGTGGAGCCCTCCCCAGAAGGCACAGTACCTGCTCAATTTCATGTCCACTCCATGCTTATCAGACACCCCACTGCTGCCCTCTGCTTTATATGGTAGGGATCTGCTAAGCACATCCATGTAGAATTGGTGTAGACCGCCTTGTTGCATATTGTGGTATGTAAGATACCTTGATGATTAGTTTTCTCTAAAGACAGAAGATAGGTTTTTAGTTCTCTATTTAATTGCACTGCTTTTATGAAGTGAGTAACAAAGTTTTAAAATCTAAACTGCAGCTGCCAATTCCCATAATCCTTTATCGCCTCATCTCTTCAGTTATGTTTTTGAAGGAGGGGTGGATATTGGTTGGTAATCATGCTTTACTCATATTCTTGTTTATTAAGAAGAACATATTTTGAATAAAGTACAAAATCCATTGTTACCTAACTACACTACAATCCAATCCATGAACATTTTTTACTAAGAAACCGTTTCATCATTTGATTTAAGATTTCAGGTTTTGTTTTCCCCAAACTCAAGAGTAATTCTGGCTTACATTAATTGCCTCTTTTTAAATGTGAAAACTGGTTTATTGTTAAAATAATTTGAAGAAATTCTGAGTTGGTCTTTTCATAACTTTCCATTTGCTAATCTGTGCTGCTGTTCAGTTATACGTTATACAGTTTTTCCCGAAACTATTTGATCATGTAACCCTTTTCCTCCAAGAATGCCTTGCAAAATAATGCTTTTAGAAAACATTTTGGAAGCATTAATTTCCTAATCTAAAATATATGAATTTAATGTCTTCAAAACAAAAAAGTTAATATTATCTGACATTATTTGCTATAATAGATAATAAACTAAGATTAAATTTGAGTGATTCTTTACTCGTATTTTTAATGCTTTGAAGTTAGATATTTCAAGACTATTTTAGTATAATTAGGGTGTAAATAAGACACATAGTCCTGTGACAATGATGATTTCAGGTTTTATGGTTTAATGCTCTATATATTCCAGGATGATTCCTGGTGCATTTCTGAAATCCATTACAACTTTGTCTATTTCCAGTCATTTGGCACCTTTTTCAACACCTTTTTTTTTTTTTTAAGTTGACGGTTAGGGCTTCCCTGGTGGTGCAGTGGTTGATAATCTGCCTGCTAATACAGGGGACACGGGTTCGAGCCCTGGTCTGGGAGGATCCCACATGGCGCGGAGCAACTAGGCCTGTGAGCCACAACTACTGAGACTACACATCTGGAGCCTGTGCTCCGCAACAAGAGAGGCCACTATACTGAGAGGCCCACGCACCATGATGAAGAGTGGCCCCCGCTTGCCACAACTAGAGAAAGCCCTCACACAGAAACAAAGACGCAACACAGCAAAAATAAATAAATTAATTAATAAACTCCTACCCCCAACATCTTAAAAAAAAAAAAAAGTTGACAGTTGGTGTGAATAACAAAGAAAGGGACAAATTTCCTTCTTAAATCGTTGGATCACCTTATGAAAGATGGTGGCAAGTTTGGGAGATCAAAATTATTAGCCTTAGTTTCACATTACAAAGCAAATCTCTTCAGTATGTAATCTTTTCTTTTTCACAACCAGGACCAGTCCAGTGGTTTCATATATACATATACATATGAATATATTTATGCTTCATTGCATTTTATTTAATCAGAAAATCCCTATAAACAAATATGTGGTGTAGACATATAATATTTTTTTGGAAAGAAAATCCTTCAAATTATCCAAGAATAATTTACCCCCCGTATAGTTCTAGTACAGAAATTAATGATGGTACTGCCTGCTGCCATCTGCTCTCTAGATGCCCTGGTGATCCAGTCATAAAGAAAAGTAAGTACTCCTTACCACTGAAAAATTATTTTTAAATGGACATTAAGAAATATTTTTCTTCTTATTCTCTTTTCCAACATCAAATATTCTTGTTATTAAGATAGAAAAAAAGAACTTATATCATAGCAAATGCCTCTATAATACAAGCAGTAGACTCTGGTGATCTGGTGACCTCTCAAATACTAAAAATAAAACATTTTTTTTTGTGTGGTACGCGGGCCTCTCACTGTTGTGGCCTCTCCCGTTGCGGAGCACAGGCTCCAGACGCACAGGCTCAGCAGCCATGGCTCACAGACTTAGCCGCTCCGTGGCATGTGGGATCCTCTGGGACTGGGGCATGAACCCATGTCCCCTGCATTGGCAGGTGGACTCTCAACTGCTGCGCCACCAGGGAAGCCCCATAAAACTTATTTTGATAATTTATCTTTTGTAATTATTTTCTTTGAAATTGTAAATCACACGTGTGGATAGCTTTCAAAATTACGCTGTAAAATATACACCTATGTGATTTTTTATTAAGCAGCAAAGAATCATGCCTAAAAGTAGAGTCGATAGCTAAAAAAGAAAAGGAAAAAAAAAAACAAAAATTAAAAGCAAATTTACTTTCCTGTTTTTTTTCTCCTTACAAGAATTTTAAAAATATAAGATAAATAAAATAAGAAGCACATTTCTCTTAACTAGGTCATTTTAAAAGTATAAAGAACAAATAAAAAGCAAAAAACAAATAATGTTTTATTATATAACTCTATCTCAATAATTCATTTTAGCACTTCTTACATATATACCTATTGATAATATACAGTGTTTGATGAAGTGCGTTGGGTGCTCAGATAGATCAAAGATAACTTTGGTTAATTTTCTTGCTTAGAGGAGTTTCAGCTACTTTACACATTGTTTAAATATATAGTTTTCCAGTAAGACAACGTTATAGGTACCTGACAAGTAGACTGAACCCTAGCACAGCTCTTTTTACTGTGAGCCTAGTCAATGGACCCCAGTTTATACCAAGAATGATTCTGTACATTATCTGGTATCACCCGCAACCAATTAAAAATTGTGACATTTGTAGACTATGCATAAGGAAGTTGTAGAGGGGGAATCAAACACTTCTTTTTGTATCTGCTCTGTAATAACCTTAAAGTGATTTGCAACGTTGTTTCAAACAGAATCTCCCAGTATCTAATGTTTAAGCTCTTCCATCCTCATCGTCCACTGCTGTGCTCTAAGCACCAAATCAGAAGCCAGGTCATGTCCAGTCCTCGCTCTATGCACATTTCCACCTTCTGCATGGTAATGAGGCCTCTTCCCGAAATGTCTTCTCTGTATTCACCTATCGAGCATAAAACTAGCATCTTCATCAGGCCTTTTCTAATTGTCCCAATCAGTCAGGGCTTATCTCTCCACTGAATTCCTATGGCACCTGATTCATTCTGATTTATCATGTTTATAACGTTAGGGATTACGTGTTAGTTGTTTGTGTTCACATGAAGGAAAAGGACTGCATTCATGTCAGCATTACAGTTCCTGTAATAATGAATACATATCACTGAAAAATCTAGAAATATGTTCTGTCCTTAGCCTCTAAGTATACTCCTCACGTGGGTCTCAACAGTAGGTATTTAAGTTGCTGACTGAAGCAGCATATATTCTATCAGTGGTACTGGTGAGAGGTGTCTGTTAGGTGGATATGAGAAATGCCACAACAATCAGTGACAAGCTGCTTTTGTTGTAAGGCTTAAGTAATGTCACTACACTTGCAGCCAATACTTGGATTTCACTCGCTGTACTGTGTTATGAATTTTCTGGATGAGTGTAACTCCTGAAGGAAAAAAGACTATTTATTACGAAATTTGACATCAGTTGTACAACTTTTGGAAGCTAAAAGTGTTTAAATATACAAATAACTTATCATCTAACTTACCCTTAATATATATATATTCAGTGGATCTCAATTTCTGCCTGTCTTTCCTTAATGTAGAATAATGCACATGATAATATTTTAGCACTTGACATAAAGGTTAAAATCATTGATCTGGAATCAGATGGCCTGCATTCAAGTCCTGACACTGTTAGGAGATTTGTGACTTTCAGAAAATTATTCAGCCTCTTTCTCTCGTGTGTGTGTATTTTAATCTATAAAATGGAGATAAAATCAATAACTGTATGCTTCCATTTATATGAAATGCCCAGTACAGGAAAATCTAAAGAGGCAGAAAGCAGATTAGTTGTTGTTTAGTGCTGGGTGCAATGGCGAATTGGGGCAGGGTGAGGAGATACATAAAGGGTACATGGTTTCCTTTTGAGGTGGTAAAAATATTGTAAAATTAACTGTGGTGATAGTAGTGCAAGTGTATGTGAATACACTGAAAACATTGGCTTGTCCACTTTACATGAGTAAACTCTGGTAAAGTCAAGTCATTACAAAAACAAACATTTCTGTTTATTTCTTTTATTGTGTCTTTGATATCACTTTTTTTTTTTACAGGAAAGACATTTGAGTGATATAAGTTAGGTGGACATAATAGATAAATGAGAAAGGATGATGATAGTATAAGCAGATCACAGGAGACTCAGACAACACAGATTTTAAAGGTGGTTGGAGGAATATTGATCTGGTGTTGTTCTTGTTAATGTGCTGTCCTGGGCCTGAACTGTCCTGTGTGGCAGGAAGTAGGTTATGGGGTCAGTGAGGTGTCTTGTCCTACCTTCTCCAGAGATCACAGCTGCTATGACTCTGTGAGGTATGTAGTTTTTCAGATATTCAATGACAAATTACTCTAATTCAAAGTATAAAAACAAAGAATTTTAAATGTATGAAATAATTCCTAAACTTTTTTACTTTTGGTTGATTTTCCATGATTTCTCTTAAAAAGGATTGGGACTGACATATATACACTATTGATACTATGTATAAAATAGATAACTAATGAGAACCTACTGTATAGCACAGGGAACTCTACTCAGTGCTCTGTGGTGACCTAAATGGGAAGGAAATCCAAAAAAGAGGGGATATATGTATACGTATAACTGATTCACTTTGCTGTACAGTAGAAAGTAACACAACATTGTAAATCAACTATACTCCAAAAAAAAAAGAAAAGTCCTTATCCTTTGGCTTAAAAAACAAAAACAAAAAAAAAGAAAACTCAAGAATAAACAATTTTGACTCTTGAAAAATGTGCTCTTACCTACGTTATTTCCTCTTCAATTATTTGTGATTTGAAATCAATCAAATCTTCATATTAAGTTAAAAAACAAAAAGGAAGAAAAATAAAAGAAACTCATATTTGCTCTCAGTGTATACAGTTTTCAAGGCATCATTAAAAAATGGATATAATATTGAATCATTTCATTAGATTCTTGACTTGGTAACAGTTGACTGAAACAATTCCTTTATAAAATCAGATTCCAATAGAGATGTTGGAAGACTATTTTACAGAGATATTTAAAGCTATTTTCTTCCAAAATTTTCACCTGCTGTTACTACAAACCTGCTATTACTACAAACCTCTTACTGGGAATATATATATATATATGTATGTATGTATGTATGTATGTATGTATGTATGTGTGTGTGTGTGTGTGTGTGTGTGTGTGTGTGTGTGTGTGTATCTCAAGTCATTCTTACTATTCTTGTTATCTCCTTCTGAGCTATCTCTTATTTGGAAATAATTAGAATTTCATATTTAGAGATTTTAACTCTATACATAGGTATTATTTGTTCAAATATCTTTTTGCTTTAAGATCAAGTCCTCTCAGTTGGAAATTTTCCAGCTTTTTTTTTTTTTTTTGATTAAGCAAAAATATATTTATTTCCCATGTGTAGCAGATTTGCCCTCCACATGTGAAACAAATATATAACACAAGCTTTCTGTTTGGGGAAGGGCCACAATTTCCTTCCACGTTAAACTATCCACATGTAGCTCATACTCTGGGTAACTGAAAGGAGTCCCATCCTCCCCCCCCCCACACCTACCGTGTTCACTGGACACCCCGCTGACTCCCTCCCTCTCTCTCTACTCCTCTGTCCCTCTTGTGGCTCTTTTGTCCCCAGTTCTTTATGCTGCTATCACTGCTCCTTTCCTGCTTTATTCTACTGAAGGAAGTCAACCTTCTCCTCTTAACCTAAAATATACATTACTAAAGAGTGTCTTAATTTAGCAGACTTTGCTCTGTCTTGAAGACAACACAAGAGAGTTATAGCAGGCGAAATGGTAGTGAAAACAGGTAGCATATGGGCTGTGCCCTGTGCAAGGGCTCCTCGGGGTCTGGCCCCCTTGGCCCCCTCCCTGCCCATCAGGTTGCTGAGAACCACTGTTCTGGACATTGAAATTCCTGCTGACTTTTTTTTATAACCACATAAAGTACATAGACTTGTTTGGGGAGATGTGTTTCTCCAAACAAGGAAATGTCTCATCTAAAAGTCAACTTTGAGATCCACTTTCAGCAATACAAAATGTGGCAGAACCTTTCAAATCACAGTTTTGCTTTAAGGAGGTGAAATCCAGAATTCAATTCTTAAGCAGAGGTAATCAAAAGACCAGAGGTTCCCATGTGTAGAGGTCTGAGTGAGTGGTCCGCTTTTCCTAAGTCAGATCCCAGCTCTAAGCAGTGGCAAGAAAGGCCTGTGGGACGTCACGCCTTCTCAACATTCCAGGGACACATTTCTTCTCTTCACAGGTCATTATCAAGGCTCTTTATGGTTGTCAGTCTGAGATTGCTCGCCAAAATGCCACTTGAAAGTGATCATATTGGACCAAGTCATGTACTTTTTCATTTGAAATAAATTAACTAATAATTTTGAGATCTTAAAGAGATTTTACATGGCTCTAATGCTGTATTTCTCTTCATGGAGAATAGCAGAAAATGCTCATTAAAAAAACAGCAAATTAGATGTGCCTTTAGAAATAAGATTTTATTTCATTTGTCAGTCTTTTTATGTATTTACCTACCTCCTATCTCCATGGTAACTATGCATCTCTGGAGTGAGTATGACAACTTAAAGCTTCTATTCAACTTTTTTCCTCATTGCTTTACTTCTACTAACTTGAAGAAAGTTGGATATTTAAAATATACGCTTCCTGTACCTCTTGTTTGAAACGACAGTAGGACAGTTTTAAAAATCTACATTGTGGTGAGAAAGTAATCTTAGCAGTTAATAATGCCACAGAAATGTAAGTTTGTGTGAGCAAAATATTGCCTAACTTTCAATGGTGTCAAGGTTTGAAAATGGTGTGTTCAGTAACTTGTCATTTCCTGAACACACATTTCTTAAAAAGGATGGATATTTGACATTTTTTCCTAAGTCTCTGCCAAGGACGGACATAGTTTTCTTTTAAACAGCAAGCCTCCTGATATGGAGGAACAGAATGTCAGCACTTAAAGATCTGTAGACAGATCCACTACATCCTAAAAAAGAGGGCTGTGGAATTGCCCTTTGAGAAATCAAGTGTAAACCTAGACGAAAGGCAATATCAAAGAGATACGTAGCATCACCTTAAAGGAAAAAGCAACAGGTGACAACAAAGATAACAGTCAGGCCTTTTTTATCTTTCCAGGATGATGTGAGAATTACCTCATTGATGACAATGAACATATCTAAACTATGAATGTACCTGTCACTGTTGGTGCTCAGTGATCTACGGAAATATCTAGAATGCAAATCAAAGTGGCAACACTGTCAAAGTCCAAGCACCAAGGTCCAGGGTAAAAGAAATGTCTTTTATGTAAGAAGCATGAAGGAACACGTATCTCTTTAAATCCTGATGACATGAAACCTTTACTATTTACAACTAATTTTCATTGATCTTAATCTAGCCTTTCTGAGGTAATGTCGTACAACTGGACTGTTTTTTTTTTTTTTTTTTTTTTGGTAGCTTGCAAATCAGGAATGAATTCAACAGTCCACCCAGTTTTATTTCTACCTGCAATTTAAAATACACTGATTCTCCAGTTTAGTGAATCACTCTCTTGAGAAGTTTCAGTTCTATCTGTGTCATGGATACGCATCACTTCTGGGCACAGAATTTTTAGCTGAATACTGTCAAGCCTGGATATGGGTCAATTCATCAGGAAAAGAAAACGATGAGGGCACCAAACAGTCTTTCTCAGTTTTCTCTCCTTTCTTAAATTATTCTTCAGTTTTGTCCAAACTTAGAGTCGACAAAGGGAAGAAAACATTTGTATCAAGTTGGTTCAAAAGTTGAATGCACTTAATCTCGGGCTTCCCTGGTGGCGCAGTGGTTGAGAGTATGCCTGCCAATGCAGGGGACACGGGTTTGTGCCCCGGTCCGGGAAGATCCCACATGCCACAGAGCGGCTGGGCTTGTGAGCCATGGCCGCTGAGCGTGCACGTCCGGAGCCTGTGCTCTGCAACGGGAGAGGCCACAACAGTGAGAGGCCCGTATACCGCAAAAAAAAAAAAAAAAAAAAAAAAAAAAAGATATCTTAGAAAAGACTGTATATTCTACACAGTATCTTGTTTTTACTACAATAAAGCAGTCATAATTTGTTTCAGTGAATATTCTATTCTAGGGTGTTTTAATATTGGGAAAGATTAAGATCTAATTTGTATGATTTATAAAAGATTGTAGTTAAAAGTACAGTAACTCTGGGCCTCCCTGGTGGCGCAAGTGGTTGAGAGTCCGCCTGCCGATGCAGGGGATGCGGGTTCGTGCCCCGGTCTGGGAGGATCCCATATACCGCGGAGCGGCTGGGCCCGTGAGCCATGGCCGCTGAGCCTGCGCGTCCGGAGCCTGTGCTCCGCAACGGGGGAGGCCACAACAGTGAGAGGCCCGCATACCGCAAAAAAAAAAAAAAAAAAAAAAAAAAAAAGTACAGTAACTCTGTTGCCTGGTAGAAAAATAATTTTTAGCAATGTGGAAAAAAAAGAAAAATAGTCTACAAAATGCCACCCTCCCCCGGTGAGACACACCTGGCAACACAATTATATATTCAAATATATCCTAGAAACATATGGTTTCTAACTTTTGGCTTATGCATCTGTTGATCCCTTACCTTTTACCTGCAGTTAAGTCTATAAAATCAGAGTCTTTTGCTTATGAAATTTAGCTTTTTCTCAGCATGTTCTTTTTAATAGGAATTATCATAATTTGTCAGTTCATATATACATTTAGGAAAAACGGAGCCTCAATGAATAGGGAATATCCTATTTTACTGTAGTTAATTCCATCTCATTTATCCCTCTATGATTTACACATAATGTTTTGGTCTTTTTACGGAAAATGTTATAAGCTGTTTATTTTTGTTTGGATGATTACTAGATTGTTTTCCTTCTGCTTTTAATGACTATTCACTTTTGTATGTGTGCATGCAAGACACCAAACATAACATAAAATACGATCACCACTTTCAGAGGACTGCAATATACAGTTCTGTCATCTAAAAAGCATCTATTTCATGATCACCTTTTCACAAGTTTCAATACATTAATTTATCTGATCCCTAGAGTAGTAATGCACTCTGCATTAAAGTAAGTGTCAAAAAATACTAATATAATGAGGTTAATGATGGTGAATGACAGAGGAGACATTCGATGATGTTCAAACATACTTAAAAAGAAAGGGAAAGTTCTGTGATGTCCAGGGATCCAACCTCACTTAAGCTCCTCAGATGAAGAAGGACACTTGTTTGCAGAGCCCACCTCTGTGCTCCCACCTCTGCCCCACCCGCCAAGGCTGAGTAGAAACCAGGGTTCACCTCCTGGTGATGCTGCGGGAAACCTGGAGTTAGCAGCACTGCCTTTCTGCGGCAACGCAAGCTTTCCTGCCGTTGGCGAAGATGCTGAGGTCATCTGTGAAATCAGAGTGGCTCCTACCTTCTCCCTGCCTCAATCTCATACACAGCCCTTCAGTGGCAGAACTTGACTGACACTCCGCTATCAAGGAAAACTGGAAATGTAATTTGGGCGCTTCCAGACTCAGGAAGATTACAGAAGGGAAAACGTGGGGCTGAATATCAATGGGCAATAAGGGGCAGTATGCTTTCTGCATAGTTGCCACAGAATGCCTGTCACAGCAACTTAACTATGTTACCTTTGACACTTTGGTTTGTTGACACTTTCAGCCAAACTCAAGGTTACAAAACAATAATGAAATCAATCAGTTTTAACAGGACTTCCAAAGCTGGTGGCAAACAGGATCAGTGTGGTGTAATGTGTTTTTTTTTTTGTTTTTTTTTTTGTGTGTGTGGTACACGGGCCTCTCACTGTTGTGGCCTCTCCCGTTGCGGAGCACAGGCTCCGGAAGCGCAGGCTCAGCGGCCATAGCTCACAGGCCCAGCCGCTCCGCGGCATGTGGGATCTTCCTGGACCAGGGCACGAACCCATGTCCCCTGCATTGGCAGGCGGACTCTCAACCACCGCACCACCAGGGAAGCCCTGTAATGTGTTTTTGATTTGTCTTTATTACAACATTTGAAAAAGTCACCCAAAAAATCATAATTCCTATTTGTATAGTAAGCCAATATAAAACATGAAAGATAGGATTTGACTGATTCCCATCAATGATCTAGTTTCTACCAATAAAAATCACATCATATCATTGCTCTCTTTTAAATTCTCCACTGATGCCTATTACTGTATTATAAAATCTGAAGTCCTTACCACGGTCCACAAGTGCCAGGATGCCTGGATCAGTGCCTAATTTGCAGCTCATACAATCCCTAGCCACCTTCTTGACCCTGTCCTCTGACCTGCTCCCACACAATAAGCTACTTTTTAGGGGCTTTGTCACTCTTTTCAATGCCTACATGCCTCTCTTCTGATTTGGGGCATGGCTGGTCCCACTCATATATTAAGTTTCAGCTCAAATATACCCCCTCAGAAAGACATTCCAACCAATCTCACTTCGATAACCAATTCCACCAACAGAGAGGTTCTCTAGTCAATTATCCAGCTTCAGTCTTATAGTGCTCACCATTATCTAACTTACAGTACATTTTTTTTCTCATGCATTTATTGTCTCTCTCTGCCTCCTTACTATGATGTAAGTGCTACAATGGCAACAATTTGTGTCTCTTGATCACTGCTGTTGTAATTGCATCCCGAACAGTTCTTGCTGTAGGCAAACCATAAATAGGGATGAAGAATGGTTAAGGAATCAGTGGATGGTGACCCTCAGCATATGCATACATACGCAAATATTAGGTATTGTGATAGATACTGAGAGCTCAATATTCAAATCCATTTTTCCTTCCTTCCTTTCTTAAATCGTTGATTATGGTTGTAAAATCCCTAGCAAAATAACACCTAATTTCCCATACACCTTTGCAGTTAGGTTGGTCATGTTCCAGAGTCCTGACCAATGAGATGTAAGTGGAAATATGTATGTTTCCTCAATTTTTAATCGTGTGTGGTATTAACTAGGGAATTTTCATTTTGTGATAAAGTGCTACCCATTCCTTGCTTTGTTTCTTTTGATAACCTCCTCTCTGCTCCATGGATAGGAGATGGAATGCCATGATATGAGTAATATATGTCCATAGTCTCCCAAAATCTCAGTGGCTGAGGGAGACCTAAAATCTCTGCGGTCCTATTTCAGAGCTCAGTGCCTGAGCACACACATCAAGATTCAGTAACACAATGTGAAATGTTCTCTGTTACTGTAGTTGAATAACAAGACCCTCTCTAAACCTTGGAGTGCATGTCCTACAAACTAGGTAACAGTACTCATTCAAAATCCTTACCCCACAACTTTCTTTACCATGGAAATTATAAAACTAAAATAATCACCCTTCTTGGCTCCTTTTTCAAATAAAATTGTCCATGAGAGATGGACCTGGATGAGTAGGTATAAGTGAAGGTTCCTGGGGGTAGGCTTCCTTTCCTATCAAAGATGCAAACATGCATACCACAGGTTAAGCCTAACTAATTCTTCCAGCCTGAAAAGTGGATGCAACTCCTGGACGTTCAGCATTCATTTTGTGACTAGGAGGACGAATGTCATATGCTCAGGATGGCAGGGCAAAATGATAGAGCCCGGGTCCCTGGTAAAGTTGTTGTTTTGCTGAGCCCTGATGGTTTACTTCATGCAAGAAAACTGTCCTCCCATTATTTGAGCTACTTTATGTTTTGCCTTCTATTATTCACACTGGCACTCAGTCTTAACAGAAACACATTTTATACTAAATATCATGTAGAACAAGAATCAAAAAATGATGATGCCAGGACCAAATCCAGCTGGCCATCTGTATTGGTAAAGTTTTACTGGAACATGAAACACATTTACCTGACATCTTGGATATTTTGAAAATTCCTGAGCTCTCTCACAGGATTGTAAAATTAAAGAGTAAAATACTTGCAAATATAAGCATTTTTAGCCATATAACCTTGGAATAGTCATTATGTCACCAATTAAATGTGATGACTCCTGCTCTTCTAGGTTGCCTAGTCTCTCAATCTGTGATAACAAAAAACCCATTAAATTATTTCCCTTCAGTTTTCTAGGGAAAGTCAGATGGCTGTGGAGAACAAGAGGTATCTGGTAGTTGATGAACTTCACTTGATAACATTTGAAAAACAGTTTGAGAGTGTTGGATGCTTCCAAAGCCTGAAGTTTTTAATTTTCAGCCCTTTATGCCCATTTTGGTGTATATGTTGGGAAGGTAAAAAAGAAGCAAAGATTAAAAAATGGTATATAAATATACAGCAAACTGGAAACAAGACTGTGAGTTTGCAGAAATACTAAACACTGAATCTCCATAGATGGCATCTATTATTGTTTTGAAGTTGGGAATTCTGGCTGTATTACATGTTTACCTTTGCTAGGCTGTCTCCAAAGATGGCCATTATCCATTTCTTCCCTTCTCGCATAGCTTGTAGCTACACATAGAGATGGAGTCCATACCTCCTCCCCTTGATCTTGGACTGGCCTTGTGACTTGTGTCAACCAATTTCCCATGCATTGGAAATTATGATTTGCTGTTTCTGGGCCCATTCTTTAAAAGGTCTACCTGCTTCCCTTTGACAAAAAGCCAACGACAAAGAACAAAATCCAAATACCTGTAAACCACCATGCTGTGAGGAAGCCCGAGTTAGCCATGTGGAGAAAAATGGAGAAATGCAACTGACAGCCCAAATCAAGTCCTCAGAAATATGACTCCAATTAAAACATCCTAGTTGGCTCCCAGCCATCTGAACCATCCGGCTAAGGCCCTAGGTCTGAAGAAGTTGAGAGAGCTGTCCATGCTATGCTCTGTTCAAATTCCTGACTTCAAGAATCATGAGAAAATACAATGACTGTTCTTTCAAGTCATTAAGTTTGGGGTATTGTTAACACTGAATAGAGAACTGAAACCCCAGTGATCAGTTGCTTTAAGATACCCTTTGCTTTCTTTAGCACAAATGAAATTGGAATGACTCTCTGAGTGTTGAAATCTCATATCCTGGAGTCTAGTTTCTGCTTCCCTCACAGCCTTCTATAGTTTATCCAAGTCTTAGTGCATTATTTTAAATATATATTTATTCAGATACTTGAAATGCAAATAAAAGTCACAAATCACCTTTGCAAAACAAGTATAGCAAGTTCTCATAATGTTACATTGGTTGACATAATCTTCAGGGCAACACATATTCATTCCAATTCATTTAGCATTTCTTGAAAACTTACTATAAGTTGGCTCTGGGCAAAAAATCAAAAACAAAACAAAACAAAACAAAAAAGAAAAACTAGATAAGCTATGTTCTATACTTTTACATAGCTCACAACTTGTCGGGGAAAAATACCTTAGTTGCTTATTAAGAGGTAAGATAGTAATAGCTAGAAAGTGTATTGGAAATTTTCAATGCATTTTTTTTTCCCATACATGCTGTGTCAAAAGTCTAACTTAAAAGATCTGGCTAAACGTATGATGAGATTCAAACCAACTGGTCAAGGTGTTTACAACCAGTGTAGACACCTGACCCAGGTCAAATTGATTGGATTCTCACTCTTGTGAAATTTTTATTCAAACTCAGGGACTTTTGTGTATCTCTTGTAAGCTCAAAAATTAGAAGATTTTCGGGCCTCCCTGGTGGCGCAGTGGTTAAGAGTCCGCCTGCCGATGCAGGGGATACGGGTTCGTGCCCCGATCTGGGAGGATCCCATATGCCGCGGAGCGGCTGGGCCCGTGAGCCATGGCCGCTGGGCCTGCGCATCCGGAGCCTGTGCTCCGCAACGGGAGAGGCCACAACAGTGAGAGGCCCGTGTACCGCAAAAAGAAAAAAAAATAAAAAAATAAAAAAAATAAATAAATAAATAGAAGATTTTCAATGCTTGCAAAGGCTGTGTTTGGTCAGGTGCTTTGACACGTAGAGAAAACTGGTCTTCCAAAAGAAGAAACATGGAAAAAGAGCCAGAAAGATGTACAGACAAAATATCACGTGGATCCTGAGAGAGAGAGACAAAGAGGACGTGAGAGCTAAAGCTATCTGCCATTCCTGGCTCTGGTCCCTCTTGAGGTCTGAAAATGAATCTGCGAGCTACCCAACGTCCTTCTAGCTCATGTCCCTTTTTTTACTTAAACTAGCTTGAGGAAGTTCTCTTTTGTATGCCAAATTTTATGCAAAAAAATCACACACAAGGATAATGGAGAAAAGAAGTCTGTTTCTTTTGAACCGTAAGGATTGGGATAAACATAACCAAGCTCTTGAAGGTGAATTAGGTCATGTAAGAAGATGGAGAAAAACAGAGGATGAAGAGAAGCAGGAGGGGTTCCACGTTCTGCAACTTTGAGAAATAGAACTGTTCTGAAAAATTGGCTGCAGGTCTGGGGGCAGAGTGGTCAGAGGTGAGGCTGAAAAGGATGACGAAGGCAAATTTGAAATGGATTGTAAAAATCACGCTAATGAAGTCAACAAATCCTTACTGGATTTGAGGAGCTGTAGGAAACGTTAAAGGGAATGAAAACAGAGCATCTTCTATTTTCTTGTGAGCGTAAAGTAAAGGCAACTTTGGAGGTTTTATCACTCTAATTAGTAGATATAATAGCACATGACTTATGGTATGATTATGGGTCTATGTGCTTCTTGTTGTCATTTGCATTCTGGGCACAGAGTGGCTGGCTTAGGATATAATTATGCCATTTCTCATGCAATATGTATAAACCAGGAATACTGCATTTCCTACTCAAAGGCATGGTTGAAGGTCTTATTTATTTTTTTAAGTGACTAAAGGGAATAAAAACCAATCATCTCTGATGCAATAACTTACTTGTGTCAATATGCTAGCCTTCTTGAGCAATGTCTATCTATGTTTCCCTAGTGTGGGTATATTTATAATGTCTATCACTACTTTTTATTTTATTTTAGTAGAAAGAGATGAAAAGGTCTACAGTTTCAAGGACAGACACACACACACACACATAATAACTAAGGAGGTGATTTTGCTGAAGCACTTATTACCTCATATGTGAGGAGTTATTTGTCACATACTACAACAATGTAGTAAGCCAATGTCTTGCATTTGCATATGGTTCAATGCCCATGATGGATAACCTCATTCTAAACAGCAAACCGAGCAAAAGGCACCATTTATCAAATTCATCATACACTGCATTATCTCCTTTCCTTCTCCCAGTTACTAACTTTATAAAAGGAACAGCAATATTTTTTTGTAAGTCTCAATATTAACCTCAGTATAAATGTCTTCATTAACTGTGGAATAAAAGGTGCTGCAGAGTTCTTGAATCAAATCATGATCTAGTAATGTTGGCCATATCTCTTATACCCTTGGCCAAGGCTCTAGTCTTTTTCAACTTTGTAGTAATGTCAGCAAAAGGACTGCTAAAGAATAGAACTTAGACAGTTTGATTCATCTTAGGCTAATACCATACATTTACGATGAAGATCTATTACAGGTAGAAGTAAATTTCTGCCCCTAATCACACTACAAAGCTGTACTTAGTTCATATAACCCTTTAAAAAAGAAATAATTTTGTTTACTCTGTTCTCTTCTATATTATTTTCTCTCTTGATTTTCCTGTTTACTTCCCCCAACCTTTAAAATTCATTGTTTGTTTATTTATTAATTAATTTATTAATTTATTTATTTATGGCTGTGTTGGGTCTTCATTTCTGTGCGAGGGCTTTCTCTGGTTGTGGTGAGCGGGGGCCACTCTTCATTGCGGTGCGCCGGCCTCTGTCGCGGCCTCTCTTGTTGCGGAGCACAAGCTCCAGACGCGCAGGCTCAGTAGTTGTGGCTCACGGGCCTAGTTACTCCGCAGCATGTGGGATTCTCCCAGACCAGGGCTCGAACCCATGTCCCCTGCATTGGCAGGAGGTTCTTAACCACTGCACCACCAGGGAAGCCCTAAAATTAATTGTTTTTATAGTTGACTATTTCTATAGTTCCTTAGAGTTTTTTCTTTTATAACATAAACGTAAACTGGTTGATGATTAACTTATCTTCATTTATAAATGGTTAGGTTTAGTTAAATATATTAATATGAATTTTAAATTTTCTTCAAATAAAAATTAGTTTGTATTTATTTGTGAGGATTCAAGTCTTTGGTTCTTTCTCATTTTGCCATATTAACAGGCCCATATTCCTCACAGAGAAATTAGTCTTTACCCATCTATCCAGCACAATTTCTATGGGTGCACATTGTTGCTATCCCTTCAATAATGTTACAATATATGTTAAATGATATTTACTATAAGATTCTGAAGTGTAGAAAAACAGTGTTAATACTAAAATTCAAAACAGCACACATTTTTAAAGCTGTGAGAACATATTTTTTTGTGACGTTGTATTGCAAGATTATTTCAATCACTTTTTTTCTAACAAATTGGTAATTCAAGAAGTTATCCACCTCTATTGGATCTCTAGCTGATTGGGGCAAATTTAAAACTGTCTACAAAAAGTCTTTCTACAAAATAGAAATTGTCTCTTATATTATAGATAATATAAAAGCACTGCCCACATAAACAACAATAATGAATCAAATTCATAATATACCTCAAACTCTGAAGTATAGTAAATAAGAACCTATCCACATATTTTCTTCCCAGACCTCTCATGGGGCATGATAAACACCCAGCAAAGCAAATCTAATACAGTACTTAGGACTTATTAAAATTCTCATTGAAATTCACTGATTATCTACAAAAGAATGTATGCTCTAAGAAAAGAAAGTATATTCTAGTTAGACATTATTTGTAAAGTAATGGAAAAATAAAGCAGGCTCTAATTTTAGCGTTGATGCCAAGGAACTCTGGATATTTTAATTCCAATGAAGAGGAAATGTGTTATTATTAAAGATATTTGAAACTCCAGTTATGTAAGTTTATTGCTTTACGTTATATAACAATAATACTGTGGCTGACACTGAAAAATATTATAATAATACAAGAGGTTATTATAATATCACATTAATAAATGAGAGCAATGTGTTGAACACTGAACAAAGCAAAACTTATAGGCATTTTTCTTTCTGTGAAAGGAATTTTTATCCTACACAAAAATAGCAAAATTTAGTATGCTAGATCCTATTCTAATACTGTATATGGTTTACCTCATTTGTTTGTCACAATAACTCATTTGACATGTGAAGAGTTCAAAGTTCAGATGAGTGGTTTGCCTTGAATTTCACATCTAATAAGTGATGCAATCTCAGATCAATTATAATTAGACAAAGAAGATGGTTCTGCAGACATTTGAAGGAAAAGATGAAACAGTAAAATCAATAAGAATCTTATTTGATATTCAGTTTTATTACCAATCAAATTTGATGATTCTAAATGTCTTAATGGAAAATACTCTTTGTGGAGTAATGAAGGCAAAGAGCTCACTGGATGAGAAGCTCATGTAGGTTGAAGACATTTTCATAGGAACATAGGCTAAAGTATAAACAGAGAGAGATCGAGATTCTAATCAAATGGGGTATAGAGTCCTAAGGGAAAAAATGGATATTGAATAATAATTTTGTTCACGATTGTAGATGTCTAACAGATCAAAATTTTGGCATGTTTAAAATACATGAGGAGTGAGCTGTTTCTGGAAAATGTTTCTTGGTACCAGGAGAGAGGCCCAGTCTTTCATCAGGCTCCCCCTGTCTACTTCTTATTCACTTGGGGTTCCTGCTTCATGGGATGGGAATCCAATCCAGATTGGCTTCTGCCAATCCAGACATTGCACCATGTTTGTGACAGAAAGGAGAGAAGTCAAAACAACTCTTCCTTTGAGCAATTATTATTATTATTTTTTTTAGGAAAGAAAACCAGCCAAGTTCCCATTATGCCTCTTTTAGCTGAAGCTGGTCACGTATTCACTCCTAAGGTCTATGGTGATCAGTTTCCATGCTGGGTTCAGTCCAATCATGCTATAGTATGTGAAAAGATGCTCGGTATCTTGTCTTTTTGAGTTCCACAGAAGCTCACATTGATATAGTTCCTTCTATTTTCTGCAGCTGCTCCATATCCAGAGCTAAATCTTGTGCAGAATATCATACTCTCACTTTGTATCTCCAATCCTACTCCATAAATGCCACACAAAAAACCTCCTCCAGGGCTTCCCTGGTGGCACAGTGTTTGGGAGTCCACCTGCCAATGCAGGAGATACGGGTTCGTGCCCCGATCCGGGAAGATCCCACATGCCGCGGAGCGGCTGGGCCCGTGAGCCATGGCCGCTGAGCCTGTGCATCTGGAGCCTGTGTTCCGCAACGGGAGAGGCCACAACAGTGAGAGGCTCACGTACTGCAAAAACAACAACAACAACAACAACAAAAACCCTCCTCCAAAAAGTCTCTATCCCATGCTAATTTCCTTATATCCATACCTGTCTTCAACATGCCACTACACACATCTAGACCCTCTGATTGTCAGTTTAGAATCCACTAAACTGTTGCTTGCATATATCTAAGGAGCCCTCTTATCTGTTGTTTATTAGCAAAGGGGACAAATCTCTCCTTGATTAGCATGACATATATTATACCATTATTTGAGATACATTATGTCATATCAAGGTGTTTCCACTGTCAAAGGTGACTATATACATTTGATAACATAATTGTTAACTAATACTTCAGTGTAGTTTAGTTTGTTGAGGTTTTTTTGGTCACCACGTCTGCAATAACAGGTGCATTTTGATGGAAGAGAAGAGGAAGCACTGATATAAAATTTTCATGACCACTTATAGGATGCAAGCCATCTCAGGTCACTTTGCTGGAGAGCCCTCCACAGCCAAAAGCTCAAATTCATAGGACTTGGCCCTGCATGTAGGTGGGATTGTGACATTTAGGTCTCTTCTGAATAAATTTTGAAAAAAAAAAGTCATCATAGGTTTTCCTCTGAAATACTTTTTTCACTTCATGTTGGTTGATAACTCTCCAATTCATTCCATTTTACTTTGAATAATGGGTTTCAAAGATCTTCACAATTCTAAAATGAAACACATCTGAGGCTGCCTGATATGGGGATGAAACATGAAAAGGCTGCTGAAACTTTTGAAATGGAAATGGAAAAAAAAAAAAAACACCTGAGCAGATCAAAATGCATTTCATGTTCAAAATTTTCCAAAGAAACAGACTTCCTGAAACTACTTTTCATAAGTTAGTTTTTGGTTTCAATTGGTCAGTATAGGATAATGGAATCAAACATTACAGTGTTTACTGCAGTTTTTAAAAAAAAGGAGCATTACTCTTTTCCAAGCAGTTTTAAAGACTAAAATAGTCTGCAGCACTGTTATCTTATATTTGATGTAAAAATGCTTTTTATTGTTTAATGATGGAAAGTTAGCTCTCATTGATTGGCTTTTGGAACACCTCTGGATACGTCAGTAATAATGCAAATCATAAAATAAAGTGAAATGCTGAAACCCTGACATTATATTATTGTGATGACTAATTTTATGTATCAACTTGGCTGAACCAAGAAATGTGGTCAAACGGAGTTCCTGATGTTTCTGTGAGGGTGTTTTTTGATGAGATTATCATTTAAATCAGTGGACTTTGAATAAAGCAGATGGCCTTCCCTAATGTGGGTAAACTCATCCAATCAGTTCATGGGCTGAATGCAACAAAAGCCTGACCTCCGTGGAGCAAGAAGGAATTCTGCCAGAAGACTGCCTTTGGATTCGAACTGCAGATTTTGCATTTGCCGGCCTCCATAATTGCATGAGTCAATTACTTAAAATAAATCTGTGTGTGTGTGTGTGTGTGTGTGTGTGTGTTTTTCCTACTGGTTCTTTCTCTTTGGAAAAACCCTGACTAACACAGTTATATAGGTAGCTTTGGTCTGTACAAGTCAAAAATTAGTAAGTCTTAGAAATTGACATTATTCCCCATATAAAATCAGAATTTAATTGAACTCATTAGTATACAAAGATACTTGAACTAATATAAAATGTTAGATTTTACTTATTGAATTTCTAGGTTTTATAAATACATGAACATGCATTGGGCCAGAAGGAATATAAGTTGCTAAAACTTTTCTGATAAGTCACTTGATAATATGTATCAACATATTATATTAAAAAGTATACTACTGCAAACCTCTTAGAATAACCAAAATCTGCAACACTGACAACCCCAAATGCTGACAAGGATGTAGAGCGACAGAAACTCTCATTCACTGCTGGTGGGAATGCAAAATGGTGCAGTTACTTTTGAAGACATTTGGGCAGTTTGGCAAAACTAAGCATACTCTTAACATACTATGCAGCATTCTTACACCTTGATGTTTACTCAAAGGAGCTGAAAGCTTATGTCTGTACAAAAAACTGCACATGGATGTTTAGGCAACTTTATTCATAACTGTCAAAACTTGGAAGCAACCGAGGTGCCCTTCAGTAGGTGGATGGGTACATAAACTTCACTATGGTCAGAATGGGGTATTATTCAGTGCTGAAAAGAAAAGAGCCATCAATCCGTGAAGAGACACAGAGGAACCTTAAATGCCAACTACTAAGTGAAAGAAGCCAATCTACCAAGGCTACATACTGTATAATTCCAACTCTATAGCATTCTAGAAAAAGCAGAAATATGAAGACACTAAAAGAAAAACATCAGTGGTGGCCAGAGGTTTGGGGAAGGAGATCACTATGTAAAAGCAGAGAGGATTTTTAGGGCGGTGAAAATACCCTGTCAAAGCATACGGACTGAAGCTCAGTTTATACCTTGGGAAAATCACTCAACTCCTCTAAGCCTTAGTTCTCTGATTGTTAAATAAAGATTAAAAAGTGGTTCTGCTCCAGCACCTCAGAATGAAATCTGAGAGGCCGGTGTGTAGGTGTGAGTTTGTCTTTTATTAATGTTTTCTATTTTATTTTATTTATGGACTATTACTATGGTAATAACGCTTAGCCTTAGATCTACCTTCTTTCACAAAGTTTTAAGTGTACAGTACGGTATTTGTAACTACAGGCGTGATGTCATACAGCAAATCTCTAGATCTTAATCATCTTTCATAATAGAAATTTTATACTCCTTGAGTAACACTTTCCCCATTTTCTCCTCCCTCCAGCCTCTAACAAACACTCTTCTTCTTCTAAAATGTCCATATTTAGATTAATGGATAAAGAAAATGTGATACACACACACACACACACACACAATGGAATATCATTCAGTCATCAAAAGAGGGAAATCTTGCCATTTGCACAACATGGATGGACCTTGAGGGCATTATGCTAAGTGAAATAAGCAGACAGAGAAACATGGTATCGTAGGATCTCACTTATATGTGGAATCTAAAATATAAACAAACAAACAGACAAACTCATAGATACAGAGAACAGACTAGTGGTTGCCAGAGCGGGGGTGGGGTATGGACAAAATGGATGAGAGGAGTCAAAAGATACAAACTTCCAATTATACAATGAGTAAGCCATGGGGAGGTAATATACAGCATGGTGACTATAGTTAATAATACTGTTTGTATATCTGAAAGTTGCTGCTATGAGAGTAGACCTTAAAATTTCTCGCCACAAGAAAAAAAATTATAACTAGGGGTGGTGACAGATGTTCTCTAGACTTACTGTGGTGGTCATTTTGCAATACAGACAAACATCGAATCATTATGTTGTACACCTGAAATTAATATAATGTTATATGTCTATTATGTCTCAGTAAAACATTAAAAATGAAAACACAACAGAAAATCAATCTCAGTGATAAAATCTTTTTGCCACCACATTGTTTCCCTAGTGTCATTCCATTTTTCTGCTCACCTTAAAGCAAACCTATTAAAATGTTGCTTGATGCTATTCTTTCTAGTTTTTCTTATCTTTCATTCAATTGTGTCTAACTCCCATCCTTGCTGACCAAAATCTGCATGCCATAGTTATTATCAATAAACCTACTTCCAAATGCAATGCCTATATTTTTTCCTTAGGAGTGACTCTTCCATTTCCTTACCTCTTTAACTACAGTTTACAAGGCTCCACACTTTCTTGAAATCTTATTTTGTTGGGTTTCTTTGGATGCCATGGTCTCCTGGATACTTTCTCTGCTCTACATTTTCTCCATATTCTACCTTCCTTCTACAGACTGTAATTACTGAAGATCCTAAGGGCTCTGTCATGGATATGTCCTCCTTCTCTCCTGACTTCATTCTATGTGACCACATGCATTCTTATATTTAAAACATGCCATTTATATTCTGGAAGAGAAGAACAAATCTGACTCCATATTGGATCTATTCCTTTAGCTCTAACCTTTGTGCTCTGTTGCCTGCACTTAGTCATGCTGGCTGTGCACCTTTGTAAAAGAATGTTGCCTATAGTTTAAAATATACAGGGTAACTATTCTCAGGGCTCTGCCTTCCAGGCTTGACCTTTAAAGGTGTAACACTTCTCATTCACATTGAGATAAAAAGTTGCAGAACAGAAAATAGCATCTGTCTTGCTGGAGGTAACAGGAACATTGTAACCAGACCTAAGTAGAGCTGCAAGAACAAAGGATTATCACATCCTCTCCAGGACCTGGCAGACTCCAAGAAGTTGGCAACAACCAGTCATAGCCCATCCCCTTTTAGTATAAAAGAAGCCTGAATTCTAACCCGGGTAAGATGGTTCTTTGGGACACTAGTCTGTTATTTTCTCAGTCTGTTGGCTTTACTATCAAAGTTGCTATTCCTTACCTCAAGACCTTGTCTCTTGATTTATTGGCCTGTCATTCTGAAAGCCGTAGGATCTTAGACTCAGTAACACGTTCTCTGTTCCAATGACTCTTCTGAGTTTCAGACTAAGGTTTGCCACTGACCCCTCAACATTCACCTTGTATGTTTCAAAACCACTGCAAATATAAAATGCCCCAAAGGCACATCTTTATGGTTCTCCTCCCATCTCCAGTGTGCTCCAATTCAACAAAGTGCACTACTTGCTGTATTTTTTATTTTTATGTCTTCACTTTTTAATTAATTAAGTAAAAACTTGGGAGTCATTCTTTTTTTTTTTTTTGGCGGTACGCGGGCCTCTCACTGTTGTGGTCTCTCCCATTGCGGAGCACAGGCTCTGGACGCGCAGGCTCAGCAGCCATGGCTCACGGGCCCAGCCGCTCCATGGCATGTGGGATCCTCCCGGACCAGGTCACGAACCCGCGTCCCCTGCATCGGCAGGCGGACTCTCAACCACTGCGCCACCAGGGAAGCCCCGGGAGTTATTCTTGATTGCATCTCTCTGAGCACATCCAAACCCATTGCTAAAACTTGCAAAGTTCTCTTTATAAATATGTATAACAATTTTCCACTTTGTTTCATCTCTATTACCACCACTGAATGTCAAAACACCTGCATTTATCACTTAGTTTATAAAGATATGTCTTTATCCCTTGTATAACATTACAACCTTACTCCATAGTGTGATCTTTTAAAAATGCATAATTAATCACATTACTTCTCTCTTTGAAACTCATCAAAGGATTTCCAATTCGTGTTAGATTTAATTCAGAATCTTTAGAGTAGCTGAGGCCCTGAAAGATCTTAACTTTTAGATTTCCAAGTTCATTTCTGCAATGTTTCTTTATTGCTATTCATAGTTTGCATTTTCACTTCACTATCACTTCCTCAGAGAGGTTTGCCTTTATATAGTCTAAATTTCCCTTAATTTATGTTAGCATTTCTCAACCTCAACACTATGGCCAGTTTGGGCTGGATAATTCTTTTTTGTGGTGGGACCTTCCTGTGCATTGTTTAACAGCATCCCAGGCCTCTCTCCACTAGAGGGCAGTAGCATTCCCACACCCCTCTCCCAGTTGTGGCAGTCAAACTGTCCCCGGAAATCGCTGAGTCTTTGCCAGCCAAATCACCCTTGCTTTAGAACCACTGATTTAGATACTTAGCAGCATGTATATTTCTTTTTCTAAAAATATTGCAAAAGTTTTTGGTTTATATTAGCATTTGATAATTGACTAGATTCTGTGCTGCTACGTTTCATAAAAGTATGGACAATATTTTGTTTGTTCTTCATGATATACCTAGTACAATGTCTCACACATAGAGACGCCATCTAAAATTATTTTTAGTAAATGAATAAAGAGAAATAACATCATTCCTTGAGAATTAAACTGGACTATAAACCCAAAATATTACAAACCTGATCTGTGCAAAGTTAACTGAGAATCTACTCCCAGCAAATAAACAAAAAATAGTAACAATATTGATTTAATTAACACATATTAAAAGAAGACTGTGCAGAGCAGATTAACAGCTGTGCAGCTAAGAGAAAAAATTGAGAAGCTGAAACAGCATTTGTCCAGAATTGAATATGTTCTTGTCAAAATTATTAAATTGAAAATTATAATTTTCTACCTGTTCACAGCAAGAAATATATTTCAAATGGATACAGATTTATTTCATTTATTTCATGATTTCATTAAATGCTAAGTTTAAACTATGACTAAATGGTAAAGAGCCATGTGACTTGCTGTTACTATACACTAATATGTGTTGAATATATATATATTTTAAATTTATTTATTTATTTATTCTAGGCTGTGTTGGGTCTTCATTTCTGTGCGAGGGCTTTCCCTAGCTGTGGCAAGCAGGGGCCACTCTTCATCGTGCTGCGTGGGCCTCTCACTGTCGCGGCCTCTCGCTGCGGAGCACAGGCTCCAGACGCACAGGCTCAGTAGTTGTGGCTCACGGGCCCAGCCGCTCCGCGGCATGCGGGATCCTCCCAGACCAGGGCTCGAACCCGTGTCCCCCGCACCAGCAGGCAGACTCCCAACCACCGCGCCACCAGGGAAGCCCTGTGTTGAATATTTTGATTATGCAAGTAAATACCATAGTACGTACATGTTTGTTTTGATAATGGAAAAATACTGAGAAAACTAAATAATTTGATATTGTTTTACATTATTAAAATGTTTAAAAGCATATGGCATGTAAAAGAGCATCAATTTGACATATCAATATAGAATGGCTAACACTAATATATCAGCATTGTATGATCTATAGCTTTAATTGATATTTCAGTTGTACTCAATTCCATTTCCCTTCCTCACTGCAAGTGATTTACTCAGTCTAATCACTTCTTATATTTGTGAGGTCTGTAGAAGGTTGTCAAACATCCAGAGTCAATAAAAAGAGGCAAGAAATATTTTCCTTGCTAAAGGGAAACAGACCTTTAAAGAGTTCAAATTTTCAGTTCCAGATATGATTGTTCTATTTCATGTTTTATGGGATTGCAGATCATTTTTATTCTATGAAGACAGTGCACTTGTCCATAATTTTCTATATTTTCTTCAGTTAACAGAAACCTATCTTTAATGTCTCAAATAGCTCTGTTTATGAATTAACTATGCAGTTTTCTGACCAAATAGTATTATTATTAACTAAATATTTTTCACCATTTTATTTTTCTTAATTAAAAAAAAAAAAACTAGTCAAATGTGTCAGAAAACCAAAAATTACAGAAAAAAAACTTTGATTCACATTTGAACTTTGATAATGCTTGTGATTACAAGGGCCAAACCCTTCTTGCCCCCAATAAATAACAAACATAGTAACCTGTAAATCTGCTTGAGATTTACCATAGGAAACCTTACTGTCATAATAATGTTGTGATGCCATACTGTTTTCCAGTATATTTTGAATATATGTGATTGTGATAAAATAGCCCTAGTTATTTTTTGATATTCTTTCTAGTACTAAACAGAATGTGGCATACACAGCATCAATATAAATTTTAATGAATTACCTCCACTAATATATAAGAAGAGTTTTATCAAGGAAATCGTGTCATGAGTCTGGAACTGTCCAATTACATAATGATTTGTGACTGTAAATATACACCATCAATCCTGTCTCTTTCTCACTCTTTTGCTTTATCATTTCACCTTATTTTTATGGTAACAATCATATATACACAATAATTTACCTTGGAGCCTGGGAAGAGTTAGCAGCAGGTCTGTAGAATGGCTGCTGACT
Organism: Mesoplodon densirostris; assembly: GCF_025265405.1. NCBI lineage: Eukaryota > Metazoa > Chordata > Mammalia > Artiodactyla > Ziphiidae > Mesoplodon > Mesoplodon densirostris. The sequence goes on along the minus strand of NC_082675.1, from coordinate 84,642,748 downwards.
CCTCTGATTTGTGCACTTTTTGCCCCAAGACCAGATGTTCTGTAAACATGTTATAGGAAGTGAGTGGCTGGGTTATAACTGTGAAGACTGTAGACACATCTCTGTACTTAATTCTCACATATAAATGCTTTTAAGAAGATATGCCTGTCTAGTCTAGACTGGTTATTAGAAATTACTTTGAAATTTATGGATTTATGGGGCACCACTGTCAGGAGAATGGGCTGTTAATCACGTAGAATTTGTAGCTCTATAACAACCAAGTGATAAAAACAGAAATACTCCAAAACTAAGTGGCTTCCTTGTACCAATCCCTACTATATGCATTTTGAATTTTCTCTCATCACTCTGAAAAAGGGACTTTTGAAAGCTGCAGCTGAAAAATTCAGGTGTGATGCCTCACTTGTCTTTACAATCATTAGTCAGTCTTTTTGTTGGGTAAGACCTGTAGTTCCATGTGAGTCTGTCAGACAATATGGCCCTTTGTAGTAGTACAAAAAATTTTTTGAATGCTAATCTAAGAACATCACAAGAGAAAAGATATAGATAGGTGACAGAGATAGATATTTGATTTATAGACACATGGGGCTTTCATTTTTAATAAGCTGTAATGTTATGACACCAACAACCAATAATATGGTCTCTTATGGTTCAAGAATAATCTCTCTTTTTGGCAATTGGGAAAAGGAAAGTTAGATCTTCTGTGGTTCCTTATTTTTATCCTTTTAATTTATGCCTTGATATTCTTGATGCTTTCTAGGTTTGGAGTCTAGTAGGAGTCTAGTCTAGTCATAGTAATGAATAGTAGCCTTTCTTTAGCTCCATTCACTAAGCTTACCCTACACCATTATGTGCAATTAAATGGTTATCCAGCATTTCAGATGCAACAATAATCACATGTCGGTAGGAAACATGAAAATACTGTTTAGCAGAGGAGAAAAATAATGACATTTTCCAGCTGTGCTAGTACTTTTCTGTAAATTATTGAGTTTTATTTGACTTCTTAATATTCCTGAATTAAATGCTGTCAATATGAACAAACAGACCCTCATCTTTAGCAATAATAAACTCAAAGAAAAAAGATCTTTTCAAAGTCATCTGGAAAGAAAGTGTAAGTGCTCCTGTTTGAGTAGGTAATTATTTCCTTACACTCAGTTGTATAAAATAAATTTTTAAAAAATTATCTTATCCGTCTGCCCTCTCCAGCTGTTCTTCTTGGTCAATAAAAATAGTAAAGCAGATTTTAGCCAAAATATGTGCCATTTACTAAAAAATATTAAAAACTATTAAAATGAAATTCTCCCAGTGAGGAAAAAATGAAAAAAAAAATGTGTTTGCAATTAGATACAGAGTCCAGCCTCCACCTCTTGGACATTTGCAATCTACAGCCACGTTCCCACCAAAGCCACACACTCCCTGTGCTGTTCCCAGCTAATGACTGACCACAAGGGGAATGACACACCTGAGCCATTTCCAGCCACAAAGGACCCCCCCAATGGGCAACCTTTGCTCAAGGGCTTTCCATCGGTCTGTCCTTGGAGACTTTCCCAGAACCATACCCTAGTCTGAGGTTCTCCCTGTGTAGTTCTCTTTCCTCTTCCTCTTTCAGGCGTGTCAAACCTTCATGGTCTAATGGTTTCTCTTACTCTCTCTCCTTATTGCTCTTCACAGACATTCCTCACAATAAATTTCATGCCCTTCTAACTCTTCCCTGGCATTTGCTTTCCAGAGACCCTGAACTTGAATGTTTGGAGCTAGGAATGGTCCAAGAAAGTAAAGGCCTGAGAAAAGCAGTGGCTCATATTGGGCAGAGATGATAATAGAGGAAGACGACAAAGATTCAGCATGGTGGGAGTTCTGGAATGGACAAGCCATCCGAGACCAGAAGCTCTGCTAGCGGAATTAGGTTCCACAGGAACGCACTGGTGAAGGCCCACAGATTCACTGAGAAGTTCAATGGTGTTGGCTTTCATCTGCCAGCAGGAAGGATGGTCACAGAGTCAGTGTGTTGACAGTAATGAAGGTTACAGGGCCCACAGAGCAGTAGAGACCAGGTAGTGGGGTTTAGCTGTTAGAAGCCAACGGCTCACAATTACTGCCGCATCAAGCAAGGTCAAAAGAGCAGCCAAGGGGTATGGCCCAGTAAGAGCTGTGGAAATGGTTACTAGAACATCACTTCACCAGAGGTGAAACAGAAAGGCAGTCAATAGAGATGGTACTTAACATCTACGATCAAATTAAGGCAAGAATGGAGGAGACTGAGGGTGTCACCTTAATAAAAAGTCTTGATCCCTTGATTGGTGCAGGAATCTGAGCCAGATTTCAAATGTGGCACTCCCTCGCGGAAGACGTGGCTCTGTACCCAAAAGAAAGGATCTTGCAAAATCACAGTAAATATATACTGTAAAGATTCCCTATCAAGTAGTTTCAAGGAGTATGCTTAATTCGGGTAAGAAAAAGATGCTGTCCATATTTACACTTTTATCCAACTGCTTAGGGTCTAGTTGTACACACTAATGTCTAAGTGTATAATTTAAGAGTGTAACGTACTAGAATTCCAAATGTACTTGGAATTAGCCAGGAACCCTT